>NC_135658.1:92485514-92815514 GCF_964188315.1 Podarcis muralis
GCTTTTCCTGCTTGCCTCCCCCCCTGCATTCGCTCCATAGGACGCACAGACTTTTTTCCTTAGTTTTTAAGACGGAAAAACTGCGTCCTATGGTGCGAAAAATACGGTAATTCTCCTGAACCCAGAATTGTTCTTGATCATCCTCAACTCACTGCTTTCATTCCAGATCCTGCTTTCTGCAAGGGCAAAAAAAGACCACTATGGCCACCAGATATGGGCAAAATCACCTACAAGTCTGTGATATCTCTGACTTCAATGGCCATTGAAATGATAACAATTTATTTATTAAATCGTTTAATTTATTTCAACATATATGACCCAATCTACCCCTTCCTGCATCTGCAAGTCTGCAGGTCTGTCCCTAAGAAAGAATGGAGTGCTTCCTCACAATTCTGTTGAGATAAAAACAATTGCGTGTCGAGGTCCCCAGGCCACCCCAATAACTCACACATCACACATCAAATTTTGTTTAAGGTTTTTGGCATGATTTTGGCCACAACTTTATTTAAATACACACATGTGAGTGGTTGCTTAGACATTGGTTACGACTATCTGTCCTTGCCCAGGGACAGAACTGACTTCTGGATTCCAGCAGAAGCCAGTCAGGGAAACAATATTGGGGAGAAATGAAGCTGGACATTAGTCCCTCACTTCTCACCCGCATGCTCCTGGGAGCTTGCACGGCCCAAGTCCGATGCCAGGGACTAGGACGAAAAGGATGGCAAGCCCCTGGATTCCTTTAACAGAATTCCCTCACAGCACCACCATTGGAGGGGTAGGCACTTACCCCTCCCAACCAATTTTAACCAATGCCTAACGCCAACCTTACAAGTTGTGATGATTTGCTACGCAGTAGGCAAAAACCAAATGGCACCAGCCAATCAGCCAAATGGACAAAATTCCTACCAGGCCCCTGCCTCAAGAGCAGACGACCCCATGACAGGCATAGCAAGGTCAAATGCAAAGAACCCTCAATTCAGGGAGGGTGGGCGGGTGATCCGATGCAAGCAGCCCAAGAGGACGCCCAAAGCTGGGTGTCCAGCAGTTAAAACCTCTGACCACTCCTCCAAATTGGCAACAAGGAAATCTCCCCAGAGACTCAAATATGCCCAATCACTGCCTGAGTCCCCTCCAAACATCCGCCCAGTAACAGTGGGGTGGCCTGCAGGCCCCCACCGCAACATGTACTCTCTGTTAGGGAGAACACGTTGAGTCGACCTCCTTCTCTATGCTCATTTATATGACTCCTCCCTCCCAAATGTAAGGAGCAGAAAAATGAACCCTGTTTTCCAGGGAGATGAAGAAATCTACAAAATGGGAGCAGTGCACAACTAATAAATAGTAATAATTATTATTATTATTATTATTTATACCCCGCCCATATGGCTGGGTTTCCCCAGCCACTCTGGGCAGCTCCAACAGAATATTAAAAGCACAATAAAACATCAAACATTAAAAACTTCCCTAAACAGCGCTGCCGTTAGATGTCTTCTAAAAGTCAGATAGTTGTTTATTTCCTTGACATCTGGTGGGAGGGCGTTCCACAGGGCGGGTGCCACTACTGAGAAGGCCCTCTGCCTGGCTCCCTGTAGCCTCACTTCTCGCAGTGAGAGAACCGCCAGAAGGCCCTCGGAGCTAGACCTCAGTGTCCGGGCTGAACGATGGGGGTATAGACACTCCTTCAGGTATACTGGGCCGAGGCTGTTTAGGGGTTTAAAGGTCAGCACCAACACTTTGAATTGTGCTTGGAAATGTACTGGGAGCCAATGTAGGTCTTTCAGGACTGGTGTTATATGGCCTCAGCGGCCACTCCCAGGCACCAGTCTAGCTGCTGCATTCTCAGTGCGTCATAATGTCCCTGGCTATCACTTTCAATAGAATGGCCATCTGTGCCTCCTATAAGTAGATTGAATGGCCCCTTTCTAAGATGTAGGCATGGGAGAAGATGCATTATGGCGTTATTTTCTAAACACATACAGAATGAATTAGGAGAATAAAATGGATACATACTAAAGAAGTAGAAACTAAATGCAGATGTTCCAACTGCTTTATTACTTCTCTCTCTTTTCCCCCTAATTACTTTTGGGCTCTCTGCTTCTGAGAAAACTGGAGGTAGAATTAACTTTCATGAGAGGCAGGAGGAATTTAATATGACCAAATAACACCTTACCAGCAAAATAAATATGGTGATTATGTGTTTTCGAAGCTATTTCCCTCCCTCCAGCAAAGCTAATACAAATGGTTGTTTTGTTCTTATCTATTATGTATTGTGTTATCAGAACAATGTTAGGGGCATATGCTCAGTAAAATTGGGTACTGCCATTTATAAATGAAGCAGAGGCAGAAAACAGGTAGAAGGAACAATTAGAGGTCATTATATGTGAAATATATCAGAAAAGGAAATGCATTAAGCGTTTGGTTGTTTTCCACATGAAATACCAGAAGACAAAATGTGAGGTTATATTCTGGTACAGGAGGCTGATGCTCTCTCATAAGATTAAAACCCATGGGTATTTAATGACGCTGAATTTCAGGGCAGATAGAAGAAAGCAGTTCTTCATGTGACTCATAGATAAAATTTGGAGCTCGCTCCAACAGGAGCCAATGATGGCCACCAACTTGGATGGCTTTGAAAGAGGATTAGACAAATTTGTGGCGGTCAAGGCTATCAGTTTCTACTAGCCATTATCAGTGGCATAGTGTGGAGGGAGTGCACAGGGGCAGTTACCCCAGGTTAAAAATGGTTGGGGGTGCAAAATTTCAACACTCTGTGCTGCCTCAATACAGCTGTGTGCTTCCGTTGCTGGGCTTCATGCGAACCAGGAAGTGACCTCTCCAGACAATGGAACGATTCTTCTTTTCTTATCTCTGCGGCTGCAATCTCTTGGGTGATGCAGACACTGTTAGGCAGTCGAATGGACATACATACTCCATCTGTTTCCCTCCCACCCCCCACTCCATG
Source organism: Podarcis muralis (assembly GCF_964188315.1). NCBI lineage: Eukaryota > Metazoa > Chordata > Lepidosauria > Squamata > Lacertidae > Podarcis > Podarcis muralis. The sequence goes on from NC_135658.1 coordinate 92,488,477, forward strand.
TGGCCCTGGGTGCTGGCAACCCACGCTAAGCCACTGGTCATGGTCGACCACAGCAAACTATGGCAAGTTCTTAAAGAAATGGGAGTGCCTGATCACCTCATCTGTCTCCTGAGACATCTCTATGTGGGACAAGAAGCTACAGTTAGAACTGGATATGGAACAACTGATTGGTTCAAAATTGGGAAAGGAGTACGACAAGGCCGTATATTGTCTCCCTGCTTATTTAACTTATATGCAGAATTCATCATGCGAAAGGCTGGGCTGGATGAATCCTTAGCTGGAATTAAGATTGCTGGGGAAGTAATGGGGAAGTAATGGAGGCAGTGAGAGATTTTACTTTCTTGGGCTCCATGATCACTGCAGATGGTGACAGCAGCCACGAAATCAAAAGACGCCTACTTCTTGGGAGAAAAGCAATGACAAACCTAGACAGCATCTTAAAAAGCAGAGACATCACCTTGCCAACAAAGGTCCGTATAGTTAAAGCTATGCTTTTCCCAATAATGATGTATGGAAGTGAGAGCTGGACCATAAAGAAGGCTGATCGCCGAAGAATTGATGCTTTTGAATTATGGTGCTGGAGGAGACTCTTGAGAGTCTCATGGACTGCAAGAAGATCAAACCTCTCCATTCTTAAGGAATTCAGCCCTGAGTGCTCACTGGAAGGACAGATCCTGAAGCTGAGTCTCCAATACTTTGGCCACCTCATGAGAAGAGAAGACTCCCTGGAAAAGACCCTGATGTTGGGAAAGATGGAGGGCACAAGGAGAAGGGGACGACAGAGGACGTGATTGTTGGACAATGTTCTCGAAGCTACCAGCATGAGTTTGACTAAACTGCAGGAGGCAGTGGAAGACAGAAGTGCCTGGGGTGCTCTGGTCCATGGGGTCACGAAGAGTCGGACACGACTAAACGACTAAACGACTAAACAACAACAACAACACCTCCACATAGCTACCAAGCAAACAGGGTTCTATGGAACTAACCTCTGTGAACTAAGGTGGGGGAGTTAAGAGAGATGAATGCAGAATCCTGTGTATAGGGTCCAGAATGATCCAAATGGGAAATAAGTACTAAACGATGCAGAGGGGGAAATGTTGAAATGGTGCAGTCTAAGTGTCAGAAGGGAATAAAGAGAAAGTAAAGTGAAAATGAAAAGGATTTTAGGGGAAATAAAAACCTATAAAAACTGCATGTGTCTGAAACTGTTCATGAACCAAATATCCAGACCTCAAAAGGCTGGCTCAGAGAAAATAGCGAAGAGCAGCTTCAAAAACTGAAGCAAGAAAAGAAAAGGAAGCTGGGCTCCAGAGAAACAGAACAAGCAGAAATAGAAAAATTGAGCTAAGTAAAAAAAAATAAAATTAAGCGGAAAAGGGAAAGATGTGAGCTCTAGCACTGAACACAGTCTATTTATTTTTATCTCCAATGACACCCCCAATTTTTCTGCATTCTGATTTGTCATTTTTTCCCTTCATCCCACTTTTTCTTACACACACACACAAAATCAGTTCTGTATCGGTAAGTGGAAGGTCACAGGAGAGACCTGTGACCAGTTTTCCATTGTTTTAGGGTTTTCCATTGAACCAGTTTTCCATCGTTTTAGGGTTTGACATGTTCTTAACATTACTGGGGTACAGGGAAGCTCACACAGCCCTGCCTGTCACATGGAGTAACAAATCTTCACACTTCACACTGACTATGGACCTATTAGCATTTCTGCTTCTCAGATTTCAAGACAGCTATCCAGGTGTACTCTACCAAAATTTTCTTCCATTCTATTCCACAGTTTTTGGGGTAACCATGCAGACAGATTTGTCCCCCAAACTGAGTTCAGTAACACCTCTCCAGATGCTGTCATTCTCCAGATCCAATCATCCCCAGCCAGCATGTCCAATGATCAGGGGTGATGGGAGTCCAACATCCGGAAAACCCCATGTTGACTACCCCTGATTTATGGGTACAAGTGGTATTCACACGTTACATCCAATCAGTGCACAGCCTGTGTGTAACTATGTATAGAACAGTTGAGCTGTCCAAATCAATAAATTTACACCATTTCACAGCTTATGCATGTGTTCAGCATAATGTGTTAAGAAGCATACAAGCATGGGGGTTCAGTAAAATTCCCAGGAAGAGAGTTAGCCTGAAGGGAGGCTTCATTTTGTGGTAAAGCAAAAGGAGGACATGTTGAAATTTGAGGATTTTTAAAATAAAAATACGAAACCCCATGAAATGCCGACACACTTGTAACGATGAATCAAAACTTGACAGATTATTGCTATTGTGCTTGCATTTTAATTCTTTGTTAGCTTTTCTAGGAAATGACTGCCTGAAGAAGCAGGGTAAAAATCCCCCAAAATAAGCAAGCAAGGAAGAAATCTCTGGATTATAACCACTGTGAATGTTGTGTTTTCCATACTTACTAGGGAGGAAGCTTTAGTAAAAACAGTGGAATTTCCTTCTAATTAAGCATGCAAATGATTGCACTGATAAACTACAAGACTTAAGTTCTGTTGAACAGAATGTGCTTTCTTGCTCAGACATTGATGCAGATGGAAGGCATTTCTGATTTCCCCCCCTTTGATACCTAGAAATCAGTATATGTGCTTTAATTTGTACCAAGAAAAACGAGGCTTGTCTTGTGCCCATAAGTAGTACTTTTAAGATAATTCAGGGTGACACTCTGATCAGGTTTTTCCAATACAGTTTAAACCAACATTAAAACAGAAATGGATTTTTCAAGGAACCGAGTCTGTGGGAAGGGCTTTCAAAAGTCATATGAAAACATGGGCAATCATAGTATTAAGGAAATGACAGCTTGCAGCAAGTAAAATTGATTTTGAACAGTTCATGGTGACGAAGCATGATAAAATTTAGGGCGGGGTGTAAGAAGGAGTAGGCACATGTATTTCAAGATGAAAGACTGAGTGTTCAGGAGACACATTTAGATACTTCCAAAATTAAACTTGAAACAACTTGACATGTGGGGTTTGTTCACACTGACCTTGTGTGGTATGGCATAGCTTCTCTGTTTTTTTGTTAGGTAACAACCATTGAGGGTGCTATAAACCTGTGGGCTATTAATTCCATTCGGTGAAGCATGAAACAACCCAACTATGAAAATAAGCTATCTCAAAGCTGTCCTTTATCGGGGAAGAAGCAACAACACCTGGTTGGTTTCATTTCTAAATAAAAAATAGCCAGACTCATTTCTAGAAGATATAGCGTTCTTTTGAAGTGTGGTTGTTATCTAGTTTGCTACTGTATGCAGAAAACAACATGCACAACTTTGCATCAAATGTTATATTGTACACAAGAGCCAGGATGGCTGGTTGTGGGGGGTGAATAATAAGATTGGTGGCCAAAGGGGATGAGCGCCCAGAGAATGACAATTCAATGCCAGGTGACAAGCCGCAGAAACATATTGTCCATTATGAGACTGGAAGCAAGCATACTTACAAAAATATTTCCAGAGCACTGCACATATGCTATTCTAATTAAAGGACTTCTGTGTGTATGCCTTTAAAGCAGCCGGGCTGTGGAAATTTGATCTGTTGAACAGTGATCAAGCATGTGCAAAATCTCATTTAACATTCTAAAAGATGGAGAAACGGTGCTTGATTCATATCACAACCAAACACTATAAGCTGGGCAAATTCATAAACTCAATCGGTTTACTAATTATACACTTCAAAAGCATCACTATCTGCTACTACCTGAGCCTACAGTTCACATTTCTCACTGAGGAATCTAGCAAAGATGCCTCTCAAATTTACCTGATAATTTGTGGTGAATGGTTAAACCACAGAGCCTAGGACTTACCGATAGAAGGTCGGCGGTTCGAATCCCCGCAACAGAGTGAGCTCCTGTTGCTCGGTCCCTGCTCCTGCCAACCTAGCAGTTTGAAAGCACGTCAAAAGTGCAAGTAGATAAATAGGTACCACTCTGGTGGGAAGGTAAACGGCATTTCTGTGCCCTGCTCTGGTTCGCCAGAAGCGGCTTAGTCATGCTGGCCACATGACCCGGAAGCTGTACGCAGGCTCCCTCAGCCAATAAAGCGAGATGAGCGCCACAACCCCAGAGTCGGCCACGACTGGACCTAATGGTCAGCGGTCCCTTTACCTTTACTATTTGTGATGCTCCATTTGTATTAGTAAGAACAGAGAATGGACACTGAACGATGACTAGGGAGATAACATGCCAGCAATGATAAGAGATAGAGATGCTCTTTCATACAATCACAGTGGCTTCTCAAATTTAGCAAGACTGGCACTGTGGTTTTTTTCTGATGCAACTGCATCCTATAATGGTAATAATTTTATTATATATATGCTGCCCGTCTGACTGGGTTGCTCCAGATGCATCCTGACAGTTAAGCCCTCATTGAGAACATTCGCTCACAATTATTATTCCAGTACATATAGAAATGTTTGCAAAATTTCATCTTTGTGAATTCCTAAATGAAATTCACTGTCAGGTTAATGTGCAGGGTGGAACTGAGTTATCCAGAGCATTTTGCACTTCGCCTGTGATACAGTGGTTGGCTATTCACATATATTCTAAAAAGAAGAAGAAGAAGAGGAGGAGGAGGAGGAGGAGGAGGAGTTTGGATTTGATATCTCGCCTTTCACTCCCTTTAAGGAGTCTCAAAGCGGCTAACATTCTCCTTTCCCTTCCTCCCCCACAACAAACACTCTGTGAGGTGAGTGGGGCTGAGAAACTTCAAAGAAGTGTGACTAGCCCAAGGTCACCCAGCAGCTGCATGTAGAGGAGTGGAGACCCACTATGTTTTATAAATGCTGTAATGTGGCCAGAGTGGCTGCAGAAACCTGGCCAGATGGGCGGGGTATAAATAATAATAAAAATATTACCCAAGATTTGGGTGTGGTGCCAATATGCTGCCGACACTGACATCCCAATATTTCCCTTATTTACCTCTAAATACAAAGAAACTGTTTACGTTCTGAAGCAGTATCTGATGTAAATAGTAAACTGGAGGAGGGCCAATAGCTTTATCCTTAATCAAGTCAGGACAGAGGTCTTCCTGGTCAATAGTAGTGTAGATCAGAAAATTGGGATTCAGACTGTCTTAGATGAGGCCATACTCTCCTTAAAGACTTAGTTCACATTTAAAAAGGTAAAGGACTCCTGAAAGTTAAGTCCAGTCACCGACGACTCTGAGGTTGTGGCACTCATCTTGCTTTACAGGCCGAGGGAGCCGGCATTTGTCTGCAGACAGTTTTTCTGGGTCATGTGGCCTGCATGACTAAGCCGCTTCTGGCACAACGGAACACCAAAACCAGAGCAGCGCACAGAAACGCCGTTCACCTTCCCTGCCAGAGTGGTACCTATTTATCTACTTCACTTTTTGGCATGCTTTTGAACTGCTAGGTTGGCAGGAGCTGGGACCGAACAACGGGTGCTCACCCCATCATGGGGATTCGAACCGCCGACCTGCTGATCGGCAAGCCCAAGAGGCTCAGTGGTTTAGACCACAGCACCATCCATCTCCAGGTTGCATTTAGGGTATATTAAATAAAAAATATGTGGATCAGAAAGCAAGCAGAATGTTTCATGGACTGACGATGGAAGAGAAAAGGAAGCAGACTCTGGGTTAATTAAAGAAAAGACTATGAAGTACCTTGTTTGAGGCCCAAATATTCCATAGGGAAAAACAAAGTATGTCTGAATGATAATCTGCTCTAGCTAGAAGGGAATCCAGGCACAGAAATTCTTCTATCTATTCCCCACCCACCCCACCCCCATTTCTTCAGGGCTTATAAGCAAGACCAGTAATCATTTATATGGATTTTCAGAAATATTTTGGCATAGTTGTGCATGAATGATTCATACTTAGGATAAAAGTTGAAATTTGTCGGTTCAGAGACATAGGAAAATAATAAGTACTCTATAAGTTGAAGGGGGGAAAAGCCACATCTAAAATTGGGAAACAGTTGTAAAATCAGGTATATAAAATTCTGGGGGAAAATTTTAGCTGAAGTCTCACAGGACACACTCAGAAAGCCTTTCCTACATTTTTTGAAAATAGATATTGATCCTCATGCTAATAGGCTTGGAATAAATATAAGATAGCATAATCCTCTCTACCCTAATATGCCGCCCAAAGAATCCAGAACAAATCTTATGAGAGAACATTTCAGTATATAAGGGAGATCTCAGACAGAACAAATCATTGCCTTAAATCTCTTACCCAAATCTAAATTGTAGTAAAAGCAAGTGCAGCTTAAAAAAACGCTCTGTGCTGATCTCCATACCTTTTAACGCTCAGGTTCATCTGTATGTTTACTGCTTCCAAATGAAGCAGTAGTTCATCAATTTGCTTGGATGCATTAAGAGCAAAAAGATTAAAGTGAATTTGTTGTTGTTGTTTAGTCGTTTAGTTGTGTTCGACTCTTCGTGACCCCATGGACCAGAGCACACCAGGCACTCCTGTCTTCCACTGCCTCCCGCAGTTTGGTCAAACTCATGTTGGTAGCTTCGAGAACACTGTCCAACCATCTCCTCCTCTGCCGTCCGCTTCTCCTTGTGCTCTCAATCTTTCCCAACATCAGGGTCTTTTCCAGGGAGTCTTCTTTTCTCATGAGGTGGCCATGAGGTGGTCTGGGAGCCTCAGCTTCAGGATCTGTCCTTCCAGTGAGCACTCAGGGCTGGTTTCCTTAAGAATGGATAGGTTTGAACTTCTTGCAGTCCATGGGACTCTCAAGAGTCTCCTCCAGCACCATAATTCAAAAGCATCAATTCTTCGGCGATCAGCCTTCTTTATGCTCCAGCTTTCACTTCCATGCATCACTACTGGGAAAACCATAGCTTTTACTATACGGACCTTTGTCGGCAAGGTGATGTCTCTGCTTTTTAAGATGCTGTCTAGGTTTGTCATTGCTTTTCTCCCAAGAAGCAGGCGTCTTTTAATTTCATGGCTGCTGTCACGATCTGCAGTGATCATGGAGCCCAAGAAAGTAAAATCTCTCACTGCCTCCATTTCTTCCCCTTCTATTAAAGTGAATATTTGTCTAATATTGGAACAGAAAACTCCTCTGTATAGATTGGAGAGAATGTAACAGAGGATGCTAGTTCTGATGCTATAGGATGACCACCACTGTGATTTTGTGACTATGTTACCATCATGCTTCTGAGTTTTGCAATGTCTTAGAGACCTTCTAGCTCCACAAGTAGCTGAAGGTCTCTAAGACATGCTAATTGTGATAATTAGATATTACGTCAGGATTCAGTATAATGTCCAGATCAAGGGTAATAGTACCACTTTATTCTGCTTTGGTCAGACCACACCTGGAACACTGTGCCCAATTCTGGACAATGCAATTCAAGAAGGATGTTGACAAGCTGGAACATGTGGTGAGCAGGGTAACCAAAATGATAAAGGGTCTGGAAATGAAGCCTTATGAGGAATAGTTGAGAGAGTTGGGTATGTTTAGCTAGATGGCCCTCAGAGTCCATTCTAGCTCCACAATTCTATGATTCTGTGATGGCCTGGGATTCCGATTCTGAGAGTGAACCGGAGGAATCCCAGCCGGCACAGGAGTCCCCGCCTCCAGGGCCGGCTGAACTGGGGCAAGGCCTAGATTCTGAGGAGCCTGCACCTGTGCCAGATCCTCAGGAACAGGCACCAGGTGAAACCATTCTGGCCCCAGAGGTGCTTGAGGACTCAGTGTCTACAGGTGAGCCTCCCCTGGGGCCCAGTAACCCTTCGGCCTCTCCTGAACTGCAGAGGCTTAGGGCAGAGAGGCGAAGGGAACTGGTTTCTCCCAGGAGGAGTGCTTGCCTTAAGACCAGGAGAGGCGGGGCTCCTGGGGGCCGGGGCCGCCCCTGGCCTTAGAGAAGATAAAGGTCAGTCAGCCCGGTCCCAGGTTGCGGGAGCAACGTCGTTGTGGAGTACCTGCTCTTACCCGGACCTAGACCTGCACTTCCAGTGTTCCTGTTCCTCGCCCAGCTTCCTGCTTCTGACCTTCCAGCGTTCCTGTTCCCGCCCGGCTCCCTGTTTCGGACCTTCTAGTGTTCCTGTTTCCTGCCCGGCTTCCTGCTTCTGATCTTCAAGTGTTCCTGACCCCGCCCGGCTCCCTGTTTCGGACCTCGCGTCTCATCTTGTGAACTTCTACCAGGCTAGTGACTCAGGACTGAACTTTGGCTACGGTAATAGTTCCTTCCTCCCCGGGACCAGCACAGATTCTTTAAGTTTCATACCAAACATTTTCATTGGACCTACAGCATGTGGGACATGGAGAATTAACTCTTTCATCCCCAGCTGTGTTCCTAATGAAAGTCAGTACATGACACACAAGGGGCTATGGGCCTTAGAAAAAGCTCTTCTAATAGTATTGTTGTTGTTGGGGGGGGGTGTCTTCTGTTCCTAGATCTTAATTTATATAATTAAATATGACCAAGGAGTCATCTGCCACAGCTTACGATAAAAGCTTCAGAACCATATCCCGGCTCTGCCTTCATTATGCAGTTATAGTGCAGTTGAAGCACACCATGTCTAAAGACATGAATATTCTGTTGGAAAGAATGTCTAGCAAGGGATGACATTGGTATCATCAAGGACAGAACGATATTGGATTTATAGGCTGTCAGGCACCATAAAAGAATCCGACAGCTGAGGTTCTACCCCCCTCATGTCATGTGATATCACTCTGAATTGAGTATAACAAGAGAGGGCACCTCAGTAATATGATTAAAGGAAGACATTTGGCTTGTGCCTTTTAAAGTAAGCCAGGCATTCCAATCTTAGGTGGGTAAACGATCACACAGAAGTCCAAGTTGCATCCCCCTAGGAATTTAAAATAGCACAAAACTGCCCTTGTCATGATTGGGCTAGAAGGAAAGTTAATAGCCAGTTTTAACAAAGGATATTTAAATTCACCCAATGATTTAAAGGACATTTTTTAAAAAACAACAACAAAGCATTTATTTCACTGTAATTAAAGTACAGCTCTTTTTCCTATTGCCAATTATAAGCTACAGGACACGATTCAGCTGACATACCAGCATGATCAAGTTCACTGTCAAACTGTGGCCCTTCATTTTTAAAACATGCATGCTTTAATTGGCTTTGGAATGTAAGATATATTATTAATTGGCCTGCCAATTGACTTTTTTACTTCTACAGCCAACATTCATGTTTACAGTTGGAGGTTCCAGAAACCTTTAAGTAACGATCGGGGGGGTGTTTGTTGTTAAGCACCACTTATTTATTATTTTGCAAGATCTCTAAATTTGCTTTTTTAAAAAAAAAAGATGAAAAGGTTGCTCTTTTCTACAGCTCATTTGGATTTAACTATTTTTAAGAAAAGTGATGCTTTGGCTCATTGTAACCTTCTGGTAAACCAGCTGATCTCACTCAGACCTAGAGAACTTGCAGAAGAGAACATTGTTAAGTTTTATTAATAGAAACCTAATATATAAGACTTTGGGTGATTTGTTTAAGTATTGTGAAGCTTGTTGAGATTGCTGAATTTAATTAGGAGTGTCATTGCTTAAGGATGGAAAATGGGTTATTGTTGCAACGTACCCAGAATTGGTCTTGGGCTCCATGATCACTGCAGATGGTGACAACAGTCACAAAATTAAAAGACACCTGCTTCTTGGGAGAAGAGTGATGACAAACCTAGACAGCATCTTAAAAAGCAGAGACATCACCTTGCCAACAAAGGTCTGTATAGTAAAAGCTATGGTTTTCCCAGTAGTGATGTGTGGAAGTGAGAGCTGGACCATAAAGAAGGCTGATCGCCAAAAAATGGATGCTTTTGAATTATGGTGCTGGGGGAGACTCTTGAGAGTCCCATGGACTGCAAGAAGATCAAACCTATCCATTCTTAAGGAAATCAGCCCTGAGTGCTCACTAGAAGGAAAGATCCTGAAGCTGGGGCTCCAAGACTTTGGCCACCTCATGAGAAGAGAAGACTCCCTGGAAAAGACCCTGATGTTGGGAAAGATGGAGAGCACAAGGAGAAGGGGACGACAGAAAACGAGATGGTTGGACAGTATTCTCAAAGCTACCAGCATAAGTTTGACCAAACTGCGGGAGGCAGTGGAAGACAGGAGTGCCTGGTGTGCTCTGGTCCATGGGTCACGAAGAGTCGGACACAACTAAACGACTAAACAACAACAACACCCAGAATTGGAGTGAATTTGGGGTTCTGCCTCGATGCATTTTGTGGGCGCTTCCTGGTATCTGCTTCAATGATTTTTATTTGTCTCTGCTCATGATAGACCTATGCAGACACTAGTCGTGGCTGATGACATCATTAGCCGATGGAAATACTTCTGACCTTTTCAAAGATTTGACCTGTAACGTGTGACAGCAGGCTCTCATCGCCACTGTTGTTCTGTCCTAAGGAAGTTTTCTTATTGCTAGGATAAGGAGGACTCATACGTTCCAAGAAGCCCCAAGCCTCAACAGTGATCTGAACTCTGCATTGTTAAAGGCTCTAGATTGTGGCAAGGAATCATTTTCCCCTTCCAGAGTCTAGAATAGATACTCCTACATGCTTTTTGAAATTTCTGTAATATTTTTGTGAACTTTGTTCAGAAAAAATCATCAAAGGAAACAAGCCAAACCCCACAGATATAATGTATTGAAACATTTCAGTCTCTTCTTTGGTATTTGAAAGGCTTGAGAAATACATATCAAGCTTAAATTGCAAAGGGAAATGGTAGAATGCAAATATGCTTTCAATCTAGGGCTTAGCCTAAGAGGTACATTTTGGAAAAGGCTTGTACCTGAAGGAGCATCTCCACCCCCATCGTTCTGCCTGGACACTGAGGTCCCGCGCCGAGGGCCTTCTGGCGGTTCCCTCACTGCGAGAAGCAAAGTTACAGGGAACCAGGCAGAGGGCCTTTTCAGCAGTGGTGCCCACCCTGTGGAACGCACTCTCACCAGATGTCAAAGAGAACAACAACTACCAAACTTTTAGAAGACATCTGAAGGCAGCCCTGTTTAGGGAAGCTTCTAATGTTTGATGTATTGCTGTATTTTAATATTTTGTTGGAAGCCACCCAGAGTGTGGGGTAATAATAATAATAATAATAATAATAATAATAATAATAATAATAATAATAATAATTTTCTTCTTCAGGGCTATTTAAGACAATTTCTTTGCCACTTAATATACAAGAGAAAATTTGAAAGCCACAGATATTGCAAAATTATACAATAAAACCACCAACACAAATGACTAAAAATGGCAATAAAAAGCACAGCAATAAAGCCTTATTACACACAAAAGAGAGGATTCAGCTTTAACCATCAGGGAAAGCCTTGCAAAAAGCTATGCTCAAAAGATGACTGAAGGATACCCAACATTAGTGACGTAGCAGATCATCCATAACATGGTAACCGTGGACATTAGGTTTCAAGTTAGGCAGACGTGCTATTTTGCCAGCAAAAGTTGTTTACATGGTTCCAAGACATCTGCAGGTTTGGAAGTTTCCCCTTCCTTGTTGCTTGAGTGTAAGACCCCAGCCCTAGAAATGTATGTGCATAAACTTTCAAATAAGTCACACTGTAGCATGGGAATTACATCATCCATAATACAGTGGAATCAAATGTGTGCATGCCATAGCATGTGTGGCCTGCGAGGAAACAGAGATATAGGCATCCATTTACACTTTCTTCTTTATCTGCCTGTTCAGCATGACTATTTCCCCCCCTCCTAAAAAAATAAAGCTTCATGATTACTTTTCAAATATGTATATATTCTGTTTTATGGTGGGGGAAATGGGGTGGAGGAGAGGGAAATGCAATCAGTACAGTGCAAAATCTAATCCAATGGGGAAGGCATATAATTCGAAAGACATTTATTCCCAGGTTGTTACACTATGCTTTATGGCTGCTGTGCTACTTTTATAATGAGATTGATTGTGCAGACACAAAACATTACGGCTTCTGTTTAAAGCAAACGAACAAACCATTTATCTTTGTCACAGATAGAAAAACAAGCAAATTTTGGAAACGATACTTTCCCAGAATGTTGAAACTAACAGGAAAAAGGAGGGAAATATGGTTTTACCACATGCAAAGCTGCCATTCCGGAGTACTTAAAATTCTGTTTTGTTGTTGTTGTTGTTTTAAAAAACATAATTCATCCAAAGGCCCTTTTCTATCACCAAAGTTTTATTGAAGAACAACAACAAAAGTCACAGCAAAAGGGAAATCTCCCTCCAGGCATTCTTTATTTGCTTATTTAATATACCTTGCACCCAGATCTTTAAACTGCTTACTTGTAAGTAAGATCCACTGAATTTACAAGAATTGAATCTCAAACAAATACACAGGAAACAACTGTCTTAATAATATAGCGGTCTGGTGCATAACAGAAACAAATGTAATAGATCTCCCATAAGATGTTGCTGAAGGCTGCAGAGCTCCAGCTGTTCTGTATGCTAGGCCCATCTGCAGTTTAACACAACTTTCAAGAACGCTGTGTGTGCTGGGTCACTGATGACAGGCATGTCTAGTCTCACCAGCTGACTCTTGCACCATACTTTTGGTAAATGATAAAAATAATAATGTTAAGTTAATGTAGCATTGCCATATTTCAAAAGTTTTTCAGCTTTTTTTGGCAAAGTTGTTCAGCTTTACCAGTGATTTCTGCCCAACACAGTTTCTGACTCCCAAATCCCAGACATATTGCAACCCTAAATCATGAGATCTGGAACACCCAGCCCCATTTTTCTTGATCTCATTCTGAATACCTGCTGCATAGGATTAATAACAGTTAAGATCCATGATGTATATGTGCTGAAGCTAAGCAGATGTGATCTTGTCTGTTGCCTGTGGACCATATATTCAGAGGAAGAGTAGGTTATATGTATAATATATGTAGGTTATATGTATAATAATACATAACACCAGGGGATTGAACCAAGGATACTGGGAGCAGGACTCAGTTGCCTTATTCCTTACACCACTGGAACACATCTCAGACTAAAGGAATCAATCCTTCATATGGTATTTTCTACACTGAAGCACCACTCGTGTATGTACTATGGCTCATCACCCTAGCCAGACCCGGTGACTTAAGGAACCAATAGAAGCCTGCCTAAAGTAAAGGTACCCCTGACCGTTAGGTCCAGTCGTGGACGACTCTGGCAGGAGCCAATGTTTGTCCGCAGACAGTTGGTGGCCAGCATGACGAAGCCACTTCTGGCAAACCAGAGCAGTGCACGGAAATGCTGTTTACCTTCCCTCTGGAGTGGTAACTATTTATCTACTTGCACTTTGACATGCTTTTGAACTGCTGGGTGGGCAGGAGCTGGGACTGAGCAACGGGAGCTCACCCCTTCATGGGGATTCAAACCGCCGACCTGATCGGCAGCCTCAATCTGAGTAACTTGTTCTACAGAGTTAAGTGAATAGAAAACACTTCTGTTTGAGTACAAGATGCAAATTCAGATTTATTTTGTTAGCTTTGTCCCAGTTCTCCCATCAGTTAAAGTTATCTTGAATACAGATTCTGTCTTCTGCTACCCCTCCCAGTTTAGTGTCATCTGCAAATTTCATCTGCATCCCCTCAATTCCTTCATCCAAGTTGTTTATAAAGATGAAACTTTACCCAGGCTTCACTTCTACCAGCTTCTTGTGTATAGGATTGCTCTTACAGACAAGAAATCATTGGGGTGGGTGGTTATTGAGCACATATAAAAAATTGGGAGGAAGACAAACTAGTAAAAGTGCAGGAGTAGAGATCAGTGCTGACGTGTTGCTTAAACAACTGATAGAGGCAACATTTCTGGATTCTAAAGAAGAAATGTAGACTTCTTGTCTCTTCAGGACATTATCAGACAAGGGTCTGATGCCTGCACATTTCATTCCTTCTCCTACTTGCTGTGACCTTCAGCTTTTACAATGAAGTGTGATATGAACTTCCCATCAACATATCTGGACTGCCTATCATAGAAAAAGAACTGATAGGTGTGCCAATTTTAGATACAAATTAAAAGTTTTATCAGCTGATATATGTCGATTATTCTGATTTATTGCTGTAGGTGAAATTAGAACATTGTCAAATTCTTCCTTGTCTTGCATTTCTGAAGTTCTATGCTTTTAAATGGAAATTTGCTGAAATGTTAAAAGTTCTAGGGGGCAGGCATAATAAGAGGTTCTGGTAATTGAATGCACATAGAACTGAACACTGAGAAGAGGAAGCAAGCTATTTAAAAAGGAGTACAGTGCTAATGCATATATTCTAGCCATCAGTATATTTCAAAAGCCCATTCAATGAATAATTTCATCATTGATATAACTGGGCATGAACCAGTCAAAGTTAAGCATGTTTACATCCTGTTGATATAAGTGAAGGAAACTGAAGTTCATGAATAACTTTTCAATTTAATTCAATATGAATTAAAAGTGCTTAACTTTAGTTAGCTACAACCAAAATATAAAACCAATTATCTTCTGCCAGAGCGCACAGAAATGCCATTTATCTTCCCACCGCAGCAGTACCTATTTATTTACTTGCACAGGAGGAAAACACACTTCAGAGCATACACATCCGTGTTCTATTGGTTGTTGTTGTTTAGTAGTTTAGTCGTGTCCGACTCTTTCTGACCCCATGGACCAGGCACTCCTGTCTTCCACTGCCTCCCACAGTTTGGTCAAACTCATGTTGGTAGCTTCGAGAACGCTGTCCAGCCATCTCATTCTCTGTCATCCCCTTCTCCTTATGCCCTCCATCTTTCCCAACATCAGGGTCTTTTCTGGGGAGTCTTCTCTTCTCATGAGGTGGCCAAAGTCTTGGAGCCTCAGCTTCAGGATCTGTCCTTCCAGTGAGCACTCAGGGCTGATTTCCTTAAGAATGGATAGGTTTGATCTTCTTGCAGTCCATGGGACTCTCAAGAGTCTCCTCCAGCACCATAATTCAAAAGCATCAATCCTTCGGCGATCAGCCTTCTTTATGGTCCAGCTCTCACTTCCATACATCACTTGTGGGAAAACCGTAGCTTTAACTATACAGACCTTTGTTGGCAAGGTGATGTCTCTGCTTTTTAAGATGCTGTCTAGGTTTGTCATTGCTTTTCTCCCAAGAAGCAGGCGTCTTTTAATTTTGTGACTGCTGTCACCATCTGCAGTGATCATGGAGCCCAAGAAAGTAAAATCTCTCACTGCCTCCATTTCTTCCCCTTCTATTTGCCAGGAGGTGATGGGACCAGTGGCCATGAGCTTAGTTTTTTTTATGTTAAGCTTCAGACCATATTTTGCGCTCTCCTCTTTCACCCTCATCAAAAAGTTCTTTAATTCCTCCTCACTTTCTGCCATCAAAGTTGTGTCATCTGCATATCTGAGGTTGTTGATATTTCTTCCGGCAATCTTAATTCCAGCTTGGGATTCATCCAGTCCAGCCTATCACATGATGGATTCTGCATATAAGTTAAATAAGCAGGGAGACAATATACAGCCTTTTCGTACTCCTTTCCCAATTTTGAATCAATCTATTCAATTGGTAGCAAGTTTTAAAAAATTGCAACTTCATTATTAGATTTTTGAAATCATGTAATATAAAAGGTAAGTTATGCAAAAAGAACTATTGCATACAATTGAATCACTATAAAAATTAAATTCAGAGGAAAGTCTCACTGAGTTCGAAGTCTTGCAGCAAAAATAGACTGAACTTTCATAGACTGAAACATATTGTTCCAATAGTTAAATGAACATTTTTAAGAATAAAAAGTTGTTATAGTGCCTTTCTAGCATAACTAGTCATCCTGGAGCATATGGGCTAGAAAAGTCAAGGGCACATGTAAACATAGATAGATCCTTTATTATTTTTGTGAAATTATTCTCAAATCTCTCTCCCTCTCACTCAATCTCTCCATCCCACTTTTAGATGAAATCCAGGTTCCACCTTAAGTGTGGCTTCACTACTTCCCTAAACAATCTCCATAGGAAGCATGTTAATTCCATAGGAGACTTGTCATTGTTTTCATAGCTATTGATCTATAAATAGACATTGGACATGATACAGGAAGCAAGCACACACAATGCTGATTTGCAAGGCATTTGCAAAGCATTATTTCATACAAAGCCAAATGGCGTCCATCTAAGGCTGTTACTTCCAGACAGCTGTCAGATAGGGCTGTTGCAGTCCCTACCTAAGCATCTGAGCTATATTTTAGTAGGAACCATCTATTGGTGATCATGGAAGAAATCTCTGTCCATCAAAAGCCATTGAACAAACATCCTAAGCTAGCTCTCCAGAAACATCAGCTGACAATAATGTAGTGAGTGTGGACGACAGATAGCACTCATTAGTAATATAATCGGGCTGAACAAAAGCTGGCAATTTCTTCACTTGACAAAATAGCGTTTCAAAATTTCAATGTCAACAGTATTTAGAGCTCTTAGCTCTTACTGCCTCAGAAACCATCTTCTGTGTATTTTGATTCTTCTCTTTGCACTCAGCAAGTCTGTATTTCCTGTGATGTGTCCTTTATTATAGATGCAATATAATTTAGAGTAAAGAAAAGAGATTGGTGGGGGGTTTTTTACATCTATGTTTGGAACCATGGGATTCTCAATTGACCCTTCTGATATTTAACAGTCTTGTTTAGCTACCATCACCAGGGAAATATTTTGTGAATTCCTAAGTCGTGCAATCCAGTTATCTGGGTTAGATCTTCAATAAAGCATCAGTTAACATTTAAGAAAAGTTCAGCATCTAGGAATAGCTTAGCACATGATTTGATATGGGAATACTTTTGGGTTATCACAAATTTTAAGAGGGGGGAAGCTATATTTAATGTCTCTCTGTGAATCCTAATGCCTATGAGGATAACATCTAAAGGCTGTCTAAGTCCCCCACAAAGGGGCATTGCTAACTAAGCTTATAGTAAACTAAGTTCTTCACTGGCTCCCAGTACGTTTCCAAGCACAATTCAAAGTGTTGGTGCCGACCTTTAAAGCCCTATCTATAATGGCCTCGGTCCAGTATACCTGAAGGAGCGTCTCCACCCCAATCATTCAGCCCGGACACTGAGGTCCTCCTCTAAGGGTCTTCTGCTGATTCCCTCACTGTGAGAAGAAAAGTTACAGGGAACCAGGCAGAGGGTCTTCTCGATAGTGCTGCCCTTCCTGTGGAACCCCCCCCCCCTTCAGATGTCAAGGAGATAAAGAATTACACAACTTTTACAAAACATCTGAAGGCAGCCCTGTATTGGGAAGTTTTTAATGCTTGATGTTTTTATTAAGTTTTTAGATATGCCATAAGTCACCCAGAGTGGCTGGGGAAACCCAGCCAGATGGGCGGGGCATAACTAATAAAGTAACAATAACAATAACTATTGTTATTATTACATATTTAAACAAGTTGGAACAAACTTTCCTTCAAGGATTACCTTCTTTCCACACTATCCTCACAACCAGGTCTTTTTTCAGCTGGAACACACCAGAACTCAATTCCGGCGCCTCTCAGGTGGGCACTATTGCCATTCTAAGAGAGCAAGGGAGGTGTTCATGGTGAGTTCCACCACCTCTGTTTCTAGAAAAATAGCACTGCTCACAACAATCCGGGTTTCAAATTTCCACTCAGCAACAGAACTCACTGAGTACCTTGGGCCAGCCACTGTCTCCCAACCTAACCAACAACATTGTGAGGATAAAATGGAAGAAGCAAGGAAGCATCATATATGGTGCTTTGAACTTCTTGGAGGAAAGGTTGGCTGTGATCATAGAATCATAGAATTGGAAAGGACCACCAGCATCATCTAGTCCAACCCCCTACAGTGCAGGAATCTTCTATCCAATGTGGTGCTTGAACCCACAATCGTGAGTCTCATGCTCTACCAATTGAGCTATCCCAGGTCTTCAGTGATCCATTTTAAATGTAGTAAATAGAAAAGTAAAACAGATCAATCCTATGAGGTAGAGAAAGCAGAGAGTGACTGACCCAAGGTCACCCAGTGAGTTTCATGTCTGAATGGGAATTTGAACTTGGATTTTATCATGATCCAGCAGTGACCAGGACATGAGTCAGATGCTACAGTGTCACATGATGGTGATCAGGAGGTTATTTAACCCGAGGCTGGTGCTCAGGAGGCCAGGGAATCAGATCCCTCAGCTCCATGGCCTCTAGAACCAGAGCTAGACTCATGTGGGCACCTTTTCCTAGACCTAAGTGCTTCCAATGGCACAGAAGGCTCACCAGGCAGGAGGCCATGGAGTTTAGAAGAAGTGCCTGTTGTCAGGCTAGAGATGGCTATCTTCACCCAAGTCCTCTCAGAATAGACCCACCGGAATTAATGGACCTAGGTTAATCTTGCCTCTTAATTTCCATGGGTCTACTCTGAGTAAGGCTACCACACTCATTCTCCAAATGTAGGAGGTGCTTCTGAGAGGTACACTGAAGAGACTCAAAAGGCCTTGGTTTACTTCCAACCCTTGTCAGAGAAAGTTGCTCACTAGAAGCCCTTCCTAGTACTGTGGCAACCAACCTGTTTGGCAAACTTGCCATTGGGGTTTTCCACGGGCCAGAGCAGGACAGCTTTCCTCAGTTCTAATCTAACAGCCTAACCACACTGGCACTCTATGATATAAAAGTAATTTCTCATCCAGGCTCTGACTAGACCCACATCTGACTACCTTCCAGAACCCTGTGGCCTCATATGGCTTCAGTCCATGATTTGGGATCATCTCCTACTTTTGGAACATGGTCAGTGTGTGGCACAGATATGAAAAGTGGCATAGCAATGGCTATGTGACACACCTGAAGAGGAGAAGGCATTGGTGGTGCAAAGGAGCTGCCTGACCTCCCTCTGGCTGAGTCACTGTTGTATACAAAGAAGGAGATGCCTCTTCTCAAGCTTAGTAGGCTAGAGGCAAACCCATACCAGTCTGTGGGAGAGATCTACATATATACTGCAGCTGAGACTTGCAAATAGTCAACTGATTCCTTGAGAACATTTTTGGAGTATTAGCTCTATAAACACCAGGGTCACTAGAAGGGAGGGGGAAATAAAACTAACATTCAGTTTCGCTCCAACATGGTGTCCTCCAGGATCTCTGCTACAACACCACCTTTCAAAAATGTGTATGTGTTTTGCAGCACAAATAACTAGCGCACATGAGACTTTATGGCTGGGATGGAGAACTTGTGGCCTTCCACATGTAATTCGACACACATAAATTGCTGTATTTAAGTGGCACTAGAGTAGCACAACTTTGCTCTTTGAGCTCGACTTGGGGCACACTTGGCAAAACTGTTGGCCGCTGCTGTGCACTTTGGGTTTTATACATTATATGAGAACAACACTTTTGCCTGTAAGTACTTAAATGTTTATTTGACTAATTGGTTTAGATGCTTAATGGCTGGCTTAATAGTCTCGCTTTTTTATTATTCATTATGGAAGATGCTAAAGTAGTCGCCTTCCTCTTTTACATTAGTAAAATGTGCTTTATTTTCCCCTTGGCTATTACCATTTCAGTTCATTTTGCTCTGCTTGTTTAGGAATTTAAATATCTCTATTATTGCTACTATCTGGGCAAATTTAATAAATGGTCACTGTTTTGTGATTACTCAGGAATGTAATGATTTAGCTGATAATGGGCCAGAACAAGCAAAGAGATCTTTAATATTGATCAGGATTTGTCTTCTGTGTACCTTAGAGTAACAGGAAGCAATTGTTTTTAGCAATAAAGCCATTTACAAGCATTTATTTCAAACAATAAATGTAGCTAATGTAATATTAATGTTATAGGAAAGAGGAGGAAATGCTAAAAGCTGCATTGTATGAAGACCTTGAGCTGTTCTGTCTAGTTTCGTGTTCCATATTCCCCATGGATTCAGCTGACAAATGGAATCAAAAGTGATCTCCATTTTCTGTGATCCCCTTATCATGTCTAGCCCGGGGACTTGCACTGGAGATATGTGCAAGCAGCATCAGTGACTGGAAGGAATCGTCATCCACCCCCATCGTTCTGCCCGGAAACTGAGGTCCAGCCCCAAGGGCCTTCTGGCGGTTCCCTCATTGCGAGAAGTAAGGTTACAGGGAACCAGGCAGAGGGCCTTCTCGGTAGTGGCGCCCGCCCTGTGGAACACCCTCCCATCAGATGTCAAAGCGATAAACAACTACCTGACATTCAGAAGACATCTTAAGGCAGCCCTGTTCAGGGAAGTTTTTAATGTGTGATATTTTAGTGTATTTTTGGTTTCTATGGAAGCCGCCCAGAGTGGCTGGGGAAACGCAGCCAGATGGGCGGGGTACAAATAATATGTTGTTGTTGTTGTTGTTGTTGTTGTTGTTGTTGTTGTTGTTGTTGTTGTTATATCTCAACTGCAAGAGCACATGGTTTGCATGTAGAAGGTCCCAAGAACAACAAGAAGGCTTTGCACTTTGGAAAGGATCGCATAGCAAGTGATGAAAAACATTTTCTTCCTGAGACCATGGAAAGTCTCTGCCAGTTAGAGTAGATGGCAGTACAGTGTACAGATATAAGGGAGATCCCTAAATTCCTACCTGGACCTCTCTATCCCATGCAAGTGTTTGTTTAAGGGCTACAGCCAAAGTAAGAGTGATTTTCATTTCCACTTAGCCAATCTTTACTGAAACACTTGATTCCTCTTTCACTACATGACCATAGACAAGCTAGAAAGTTTCTGAAAAACAGAAATGACTTCTGTTGGAGGTTTGTTGGAGAATATCCAGAATAAGCATTTCTTCAAACAATTTTTCATGAATGGTCACCATTTTTCATTTTCACGAATGGTCATCACTTTGACTATCTTCCGATATATAAAAAAGCAGATGATCAATTCTTGTTGGTAGGTTGGCAGATACAAAATCAGTGTTTCTGTCGCAAAAAAGAGTATGTAACTATTCTGCAACAGTGCATTGTTTTGGGGCACCAAAGATCAGAAGATGAAGTTCAGTGGAAATGAGGCTACCAAAACATTTCAGAGGAGCCAAAGCAGCCTATCCACTTCTGTCAAGGTCCCTTGGGGGTACTCTCATTTCGACTCAAGAAAATCACCATTTTTTAGTTCAAATTGGGGAAAATAAATACAGTAAATGGACAAAAGTATAAAGATTCGCAAAATGTTTAGGGGTATGCGTACCCCTGCGTACCCCCAGAAAAAGGCACTGTATAAATGTAATAAATGAATAAACTTAGAGTACATTGCAATAATCCAGTCTTGATTACGTGATATGAAATGGATTTACAAAAAAATGCACTCTATGTGGGCACTAGTTACTTTTTGTAGCACACCATGTATGCTTCATCACTGATTGTTTTAATTTTTTAAATGTTTGGTAATTGAGAGCCACATGCAAGGCTTGTTTTCCTCCCTTCTTTTCTATACCCTTTTTTCTGTGCTCATCAAAGTCATTCAGGCAATTAATATTTGTTAGAACAAGAAAGCCAGGGGAGATTCTTCATCTCCTTAAACAAATGTGACTGTCTTGCAGCTCCAAACACAACCATTAGTTTGGAGGCACCAAGACAATTTCACAATGTGGCAGGCAGAATAGTATTTACTTGTCATTCTGCAACCTCTTCAGCATTTATCAAACTTGAGAACTTCAAAACATGTTATGTAAAGAGCAAGGATAGTTTAAGGCTTTGATTAATGCCGTCAACTTCAGTTTCCCAGCTCCATTGAGAATGTATATTGTACTTAGCTGCAAGCAAATATCATATATGTCTATATTAACTTCCATCCCTGCACTGAGAGAGCAGGGCAGCTTCCATACCTGAGGTGATTGCAATAAACACACACACACATACACAAAAATAACTGGAAGAGAAATTTGAAGCCTGAGGAATGGATACATAATCAAGGATGAAGCTGTACCCTGGTAATTTTTCCTATCCGTTACAGCATAATGGTTACACAGAGGAACGATATGAAATGAACATCCACAACTGTCATTGTATATGCCTGGAAGCAAACGAGAGCAGTTAAAATGAGGCCATGTGCTTCCTGTAAATATAATAACTTTTTCCAAAATTGTTCTCTGTTGAGAGAATCTTTGAAAGAGAGCAGGAGAGAAACTCCTGGAATGTTCAGGCTGCAATTGCATACACACTTCAGAACAAAAGAATAGCCTGCAGGATCAGGCCAGTACCCATCTACTCCAGTACCATGTTCTCAATAGATGCCCACAAACAGCACCTGAGCATCACAGCGCTCTCCCATCCTGCGGGTACCAGCTACAAATTTTCAGAAGCATTGTGTGTCGAGGTCCCCAAGTCACCCCTTCAAATAACTCACAACACACACATAATTTTTGTTTAAGGTTTTTTGGCATAATTTTGGCCACAACTTTATTGAAATACATAAATGTGAGTGGTTGCTTAGGCATTGGTTAAGACTATCTGTCCCCCCGCCTGGGGACGGAACTGACTTCTGGATTCCAGTGAAAGCCAGTAAGGGAAAACAATATTGAGGAGAAATGAAGCTGAGGCACAGACCCTCACCTCTCTTTGCATGCTCCCCAGGGCTTGCCGGCCCTAGCCCCAGCCCCATTGCAGGGATTCGGATGAAAAGATGGCAAGCCCCTGGATTCCTTTAACGGAATTCCCTTTCCGCAGCAACCTTGGAGGGGCAGGCCCAGCCAATCCTAACCCCTCCTCCAACCAATTGATAACCAATGCCTAACTGCAACCTTACAAGTTGTGACGATTTGCTACGCAGTAGGCAAAAACCAAATGGCCCAGCCAATCGGCCAGATGGACAAAATTCCCACCAGGCCCCTGCCCCAACGGCAGATGACCCAATAACAGGCATAGCAAGGTCTATGCAAACCCATAAAGTGAGGGTGGGTGGGCAGGTGATCCGTTGCACGCAGCGAAAGAAAAAGCCAAGCTGCAAGCACAGGATTTTAAAACATCCAATCCCTCCCACCAAAATTGCAACATAGAATTTACCCCAGCAACCCAACCATCCAATCGTTGCCACAGGCTTCCATAGGAATACTGCCCGGCAACAGAGGGGTGGCCTGGCAAACCCCACCGCAACATGGGCTCTCCATGAGGGAGAACACGCTTTCCAACAATGGAAGCAGAACCTCCCAGGTCAGTCAGAGATCCAACTGGATGAGCAGGTTAGGACCCAGCAGATCTCCCTATAGTTTTGCTCCCACAACTGGTAGTAAGGCTCATTGTACTATGTGGGACTTTTCAGTAAACATGCATAGGACTGCAGAGTAAGTGACTCAAAACCACATCAGTATCAGTGAGAAAGACAAATAGGTTGCCACAGTGAGAGACACTTGAAAAACAAACTTTTAGAAGTGGCTGTGCTGCCAAAGAGCAAATCTACTCCCAGCCCAGCCCAGAAAAGACTGTTAGACCTGGCAATAACCTCAGTGTCGTCTAGCCCACCCTTCCTACTGCAAATTATGGATAGTCCATTATGCACCACAATCGAAAAGAGATGAGCTCACAATGTGTTCCTATCAGTCAATTTCCATGGCCTATTAGGTGTGACCATTAAGGTCACACAATGATATTCCTCCCATTATGTGAAGCCCACTGAGTACAATGACGCTGTGATGGCAATGGTCTGAAGAGGAAGTCCAATGAATATGGTGTCTCATGCAGCACGCCTATGGGAAATGACCGCAGTGATTGTTGTGCATATTTTGTCTGAAAGCCTGCTGCTTTAGGAGGTAGGAAATTAGGATGTTACTTTATTAAGTGGAAAACCTGAGTTGCTGCTTAAATCATTGGTTCTCCATAAATGTTTTTTTCCATAGCATGGGGTAAATAAACAGCAGGTAGGTATTGGAACTGAGAATGATACTACCTACTAGTCAGGTACTGGGACACGGGTGGCACTGTGGGTTAAACCACTGAGCCTAGGACTTGCCGATCAGAAGGTCGGCGGTTCGAATCCCTGCGACGGGGTGAGCTCCCGTTGCTCGGTCCCTGCTCCTGCCAACCTAGCAGTTCGAAAGCACGCCAAAGTGCAAGTATATAAATAGGTACCGCTCCGGCGGGAAGGTAAACGGCGTTTCTGTGCGCTGCTCTGGTTCACCAGAAGTGGCTTCGTCATGCTGGCCACATGACCCGGAAGCTGTATGCCGGCTTCCTGGGTCTGGTCAGGGGTACCTTTACCTTTATTAGTCAGGTACATTATTTTAATACCCTACAGTGGTCATCTGCAACAGTAATACACACATCTTTGGAGACTTCCATCATCTCCCTGCTAGAGGAAGCAATGGGGTTTTCTTGAGTACAGTTTGATGCCTATGCCTTCAAAATGCCCCTCTGCAAAAGCTATATTTTAATTAAGGGCCCCTCCCAAAAGACAAGATAATGGGAAGTTCAGTGCTGGAGCACATGCTCTGAATACAAAAGGTCCCAAGTTCAACCCCAGCAGCACCTCCAGGTATGGCTGGGAAAGATTCCTGCCTGAAACCCTGGAAAGCTTCTGCCAGTCAAAGTAGACAATATTGAGCTATAATGATCCAATTGGTCCAAGTCAGTATAAGGAAGCTTCCTATGATGTATCGTTGGAACTTAACACTTATAAAAATAGCAAAGATGTACAGAACTGCTTCAAATGTATGTTGGAAGTGTAAGGAGAACGAAGGCACATTCTAGCACATGTGGTGGACGTGCAAGATCACAAAAGCATTCTGGGAAATGATATATAAAGAGTTGGAAAAAAAGTTTAAAATGATGTTTGTGGGGAAAACAGAAGCTTTTTTACTAGGTATAGACAAAGATACAATAATAATAATAATAATAATAATAATAATAATAATAATAATAATAATAATAATATGTTATTGATATCCTGCCCTCCCCAGCCAAAGCCGGGCTCAGAGCGGCTAACAACAGTAAAATAATACAGCATTCTAAAATCAATTCATTATAAAATCAGTTCAAAGGAGCAGAAATGATACTACTGGCCCAGAGATGGAAAGAAGATAAAGTCCCGACCAGAGACGAATGGCTGATAAAGGTGATAGACTATGCCAAAATGACAAAATTGACTGGGAAAATCAGAAACCAGGAAGATAGAAACTTTAAGAAGGAATGGGAAAACTTGACAATTTACTTAGGAGAACACTGTAAACAAATAAAAACATTGGCAAGATTTGAGAAACGCTTGTAATATATTAAAAACCAAGGAAAAATTGATTACTTTAAACAGAGAAATTATATGATGCAGTAGAAAAAAGTTTGATAATGGAAACCATGGAGAGGTTGTGGGAAGTCTATGGTTTTAGGGAATCCTGAATGTTGATGATTGTGATCAATGTTTGAATTTAAATGTAGAGTGTGAAACTGAATAAAAAAGATTTTACAAAAAAAAGAGGAAGCTTCCTATGTTGTCATATGTATGACAAGTCAGCTCCACCTCTTAGTTGGCCACCATTGCAGGCCAGCAGTCCTCCTGCCCATCGCGTTCGCGGTGGCAGAGACCCTGGCTCTGGGCCATTTCCCGGGCAGCAAAGGATGTTCCAGGACCAAGCTTACCATCCAGGAAGTGGATTCAGATTACTCGTACAATTGGCCAATCGCAGGCAGGCTTGGGGGTGGGCCACGCCCAGGGGGTGGGCCAAGTGGATTCAGATTGCTTGTACAATTGGCCAATCGCAGGCAGGCTTGGGGGTAGGCCATACCCAGGGAGTGGGCCAAGTGGATTCAGATTGCTTGTACAATTGGCCAATCGCAGGCAGGCTTAGGGGTAGACCACGCCCAGGGGGTGGGCCTGGCTGGGCCCGCTGGCTTCTTTGGGGTTGGCTCCCTGGATTTAAAGGGGCCCTGCGGCTGACCTCACACTGTCACTGTTACATCTGAACACAGACTGAAAAATCAAACTAGTATGATTCCAGGACACAAAACATCTTTCAAACACAACCACAGCATTCGCAACTCGGCAGTTGCTTTTATAACACCCACTCAGAGCATGCGAGCATAGTTGCGTGGAATTGCCCGGTTAAAGACCAAGGTGTGACTTGAGCTCAGACAATTAGTGTGCTTATTTAATAACGCCGCCCCCCCCCCAGTAAAAAGGCTAAGCAATAGGCTTCTCCCGATTATCTATGTGCAGGAATTCACACTTCATCAGACCCCATATAACCGATTACATATTCATCAAGATGCAATTATGGTTTTAGACACTTTCCCAGCAGAGTAACTCATTACAAAAGCTTAAGGTCTTGTCTTAATTGCCTCTCTGTATATTTCAGTTGCTCAAGTTTGAAAATAATTTTCATTTTTGACCTTTTGCATAACTGTTAACTTTAGCCCTTCGAATAGAAGCAATTAAGAAAAAATTGCTTACAAATGGGTTACTGAGTGTTATAACTAATAAGGGCCAAAAGCCTATAAAAGAGAGAGTAGAAGATGGTAACGAGACATCAGTAGCACTGGTGTTTAAAAGGAGAAATCTCATATTCTGGAAGAAGTGATCCTGGCACTAATTATTAGTGCCACAATTTTGCAAAGATACACACACACAAAATTCCATTTGGATAACCATGGGCTATAACAAAAATAGGGACGCGGATGGCGCTGTGGGTAAAAGCCTCAGCACCTAGGGCTTGCCGATCGAAAGGTCGGCGGTTCGAGTCCCCGCGGCGGGGTGCGCTCCCGTTGCTTGGTCCCAGCGCCTGCCAACCTAGCAGTTCGAAAGCCCGGGTGCAAGTAGATAAATAGGGACCGCTTACTGGCGGGAAGGTAAATGGCGTTTCCGTGTGCTGCGCTGGCTCGCCAGATGCGGCTTTGTCACGCTGGCCACGTGACCCAGAAGTGTCTCCAGACAGCGCTAGCCCCCGGCCTCTTAAGTGAGATGGGTGCACAACCCTAGAGTCTGTCAAGACTGGCCCGTACGGGCAGGGGTACCTTTACCTTTTTATAACAAAAACAAAGTGCAAAGATAAAATCCCATCACTTACGAACAATTTGTAAATAAAGAATGTAGCTTGGCATGCGTTATTAACACAAGGAAAGTATTTCTAAGACAAAGAAATCAAAAGGGTATTTTATTCAGCTTTGATTTCGTGGTGCTTAGAATTGTGTTATATGGAGGAATTTTATACTTCTGTCTGTTTCCTGAGTAAGGTTTAAGGCAGCTCCAAAATATTTGTTATTCCAAAATATTTCAACGCAAACCCCACTAAGCTTTCATGTGTTTTTCTCCTTCCACTTCTTTGTAGATGCTCACCACATATCATGCCAGCTTCTTATAAGAAACATACCCAATGGCTCTTGACATCCATTAGGTATCATTTAGTAATGCTCACAAGGGTAAATTTAGATGACTATTTATGAAAAGGTAACTTGGTTCCCCGGGACGCGGGTGGCGCTGTGGGTTAAACCACAGAGCCTAGGGCTTGCCGATCAGAAAATTGGTGGTTTGAATCCCCGCAATGGGGTGAGCTCCCGTTGCTCGGTCCCTGCTCCTGCCAACCTAGCAGTTCGAAAGCACGTCAAATGCAAGTAGATAAATAGGTACTGCTCTGGCGGGAAGGTAAACGGCATTTCCGTGCACTGCTTTGGTTTTCCAGAAGCGGCTTAGTCATGCTGGCCACATGACCCAGAAGCTGTCTAATTTATTATTATGAGCAAATAAATGTGGTAGTGCACATTTTTAAAATCCCCCACTCCTGCTGGCAAGACACGACAGGGAGCAAAGCCATGGTTTCATTTAGCTTTACATGCAAACCTGGGCTAATGGTTTGTCTCATTCCAAGCAAACCATCAGCTGTAACCAAAGTTTGTTCTTGGCTCACCACTCCTGGTTTGTTTGGATTCACACAGAACACTAAGACAAGCCATGGCTTAGCTCCCAGGAAGACAACAGCAGGGAAGGGCAAAGTGGGATAAAATTTATAAATGTGCACAAGCATATTGGATCCTTCATGATAGGCCATAGCTTGGCTTAGTGTTATGTGCAAACTGAACAACTGAGAATATTGAGGTGGAGTGATACTTGACATAACAGGAACTTTACAGTTCTTGTGATCTGCTGCAATTTTTAAAAGAAAAAATAGGGTCAAAGTATATAATAAATTGATAGAGGTTTCGGTTTGGGAAACTACAATGAGAGTGGCCACATTGATTCTGAATAGAAGACTAACATTTCCAGTCTGATTCTCCCCCCAATCCACCCCAAAAATATCCCTCTGATTTCATTACTCCCATGGAAAGAATAGTGTTTACCCTCAGAGATGGTTTTATTTTATTGTGGTAATGGAGGAAGGTAAAAAATAGCTTCTCTGTCTTTGGTCTGAAAGCTGAGAGACATCATAAAGATCATTTAGCACCACCTACTGTGTAAATTACAGAACTTCCATTTGACAATGTATATTTCGTTGACAGCTTTTAATGCTGCAGCAGGGGCTAAGCCTTATTTTTGGATATATTCTTTTAATAAAAATAATATTTGCGTGAAAGAGATCAGTAGGGCCCTCTGGAGGGCTTCTTCAGAGAGAATGGCCACAATGTAAAGCAGGGTGGTCCAGCATGTGGTCATCAAAGGAACATGTGGTCATCAAAGCCTTTTACAACAGCCCTTGCTAAGTACCAAAGTGGCAGGGAACTGGAAGCGACAGCATGAAAACCTTGTCTTGCTTTGCCCGCAATGACCATAGGCCACTCATCCCAGTTGTGGCTGAGAATCTTCCTCAGCGGTGGGATGAAGAGAGAGAAGGGATGATGAAGCAGAAAGAAGAAAACAAGAGGAGTGAGAGGTGATTTCTCCAATCAAGTCAAGTCTTCCTTATAGGAGTGGGGACGGGCATTAGAGATGGCCTACAGAGATGGTCTAATTTGGCCTACAGAGAGAGATAGTGCATGCGGGTGAGAGAGTGTGTTGCATACTTTGGCATCAGCCAGCAGCGGCAAAGGAGAAACGAAGGGGCCAAAGGGGGGAAAAAGCAGAGCGGGACTTCACTAATCTGCCCAGCAGCTGCAGCGGAAGGGACCTGCAAGGGGGCATCTAGTCCAACTCCCTGCAGTGCAGGAATCTCAATTAAATCATACAGGACAGCTGACCATTCAATCTCTGCTTCAAGACCTCCAAAGGAGGTGATTCCATCAGCTGTCGTGCAAGTCTGTTCCACTGTTGGACGGCCGTATTGAAAGAAAGTTCATCATGCAGATCCTCCCTCTATTGTGTGGGCAGGTAGTCCCTCCCCTACCTGGCCTGGTCTCCTTGGCAACGCTTCCCCCAGGTGGGATTGGGCAAATGACTGAGGTAGGCGGAGACCTCCAGGTATCCCACCTGAGGGAAGGCAAGGCCAAGCCTATGCTGTTGGAGCCGCTCCAGATCTAGGGGCTGCACGCGTCCATGCAAAGGGCACCCCCCGTTTTAAGCGGGGAGCGGTCATTATTGAAAGAAAGTTCATCATGCTGTCTAGTTGGAATCTCCTTTCTTGTAGCTTGGATCAATTGGTTCTGGTCCTTGCCTCCAGAGCAGGAGAAAATAAGCTTCTTCCATCCTCCATGTGACAGCCCTTGAGATAGTTGAAGATGGCCATCATATCTCCTCTTTTCCAGGCTAAACATACTCAATTCCCTCATCAATTCCCCATAAGTCTTGGTTTCCAAACCCTTTATTATCTTGGTTGCCCACCTCTGCATATGTTCCATGTTGTCAATATCCTTAGATTGTGGTGCTCAGAACTGGACGTAGTACAAAATAGACCTCCCTTGATAGACTATGACCTCCCTTGATTGGGACGCTATACTTCTGTTGAAGCAACCTAGAATAGCACTGGCTTTTTCTGTTGCTGCGTCACAGTGTTGACTCATGTTAAGCTTGTCATCTACTAAGATCCTGATATCCTTTTCACATGTACTACTGACAAACCAGGTGTCCCCCATCCTATATTTGGGCAGTTGGTTCTTCCTGCCTAAGTGTAGGACCTTATATTTGTCTCTGTTCAAATTAATTTTGTTAGCTTTAGCCCAGTTCTCCAATCTGTTAAAGTCATCTTGAATCCCAAGTCTGTCAACATTAGCCACCCCTCCCACTTTGGTGTCATCTGCAAATTTGATAAGCATCCCCTCAATTCCTTCATCCAAGTTGTTTATAAAAATGTTGAACAACCATGGGTTCTGACCCTGCAGCACCCCACTTTCCACATTTTTTTCCAGGATGACAAGGAACTGTTAGTGAGCACTCTTTGGGTTTGGTCAGTCAACCAGCTACAAATCCACCTAATTGTTACCCTGTCCAGTCCACATTTTACCAGCTTCTTCACAAGTATATAATGGGAGATTTCACAGTACAATGGTAAAGCAAGACTGCATAGACTGGTGTAACTAAGGCACA
Source organism: Podarcis muralis (assembly GCF_964188315.1). Lineage (NCBI taxonomy): Eukaryota > Metazoa > Chordata > Lepidosauria > Squamata > Lacertidae > Podarcis > Podarcis muralis. The sequence goes on from NC_135658.1 coordinate 92,518,752, forward strand.
ATGTTTGCAGTAAGCAATACCTAGAGTATCCTATTCCTCATTAAGTTATCTAATATTTAATATCTTGTAGAGTAATAAAAATACATCATAATAACTGTTTCATCATCCATGAAATAAGAATGCTTGCCTCAAAAGTACACCAGTGTAAAAAATATTTGACAATCTCAAAAGATCTCGTCTATAGTCCATTGTATCATAAATTTATATTTATTTAGAATAATTAGATGCAGTTCCTAAAATAATAAAAAACAAAAGAAGGATGAACTATAAACTGAAAGATGAACTATAAACTAAAGATATTCATGAATTACATTCTATTGAAACAATTTATAGTATGGCATAAGCTCTTACATTATCTTCCATTTGCAAGGCTAGTGTTAATTACTGAACAGATTAATAGCTGTCAAGACTGCCCTACTTTCAATAAAATATTACCGTAAATTAGTACGATATTTTGGAAATAGAGTGCATTGCATATTTTATTTTGCACACATGCCCATGTTGTATAATGGACATTGGTGCTTCCACAAAATTGTACCTATATTGTACTTCATTAAGGATTTTTTTTTCAATTGCTCTGTTGGCAATGAAGCTTCTACCAGCTGAGCTGATGTGATACCTTAGAATATTCACAAACATTTCACATGCTCAAGAATGAATGGCAGTGAATGTTAGGAGGCAGTCTCCTCCAATGGAAATTACACATCGTCTTGAGGGCCTTGGCAGAAAGGCAATATATAAATGCAATAAACAAGCAGACAATTCACTGGGCTAGAAGTAAATGTCACAGTGGCTTCAGAACTAGGATAAGCTGTGTAGCAAGAAAGGCAAGCTGAGCAAGAACAGGTTCTGGTTGTTGGATAAGCTGAGGAGTAGGAAGCCCAACAGCAAGTGAGAAAGGGACCAGTGGGCTGGAACACAGGATTCTGCTGAAAGAGTAACCAGATAGGAACAATGGCCAGTCATAGGAGATAGGGAATTCAGGAAATGTACAGAAAAATGGCAGTCATGTGAAAAACGCTAAAGCGTGTTCTCATGAAAGAGAGCACGTGTTGCGGTTGGGGCCGAACAAAACCCCATTTAGTTGCCAGGCCTTGGTTAGCTAGAGGCCTGGGAGCAGATTGGAGGATGTTGTTACTGGGGTAAATTTGATGTTGCCAATTTAGGGGTGGGATCAATGGCTATATAAAAGCAGGGTCCACAGCTTTCTCTTTCTCTTTTGCTGTGGACACCGGATCTCCCGCCCGCCCTCCCTTGATTGGGCTTCCGCTCTGACCTTGCTCTGCCTGTCATGGGGTCGCTCGCATTGTTGCGGGGGCCCAGTAGGAATTTTTCCAATTGGCTGATTAGTGCGTGCCTTTTGGGTTTTGCCTACTGCTTAGCAAATCGTCACAACTTGTAAGGTTGGCGGTTAGGCATTGGTTAAAATTGGTTGGTGGAGGGGTATGGATTGGCTGTGCCTGCCCCTCCAATGCTGCTGCTGACGGGTATTCTGTTAAAGGAATTCTGAAGCTTACCACCCCCTTCGTCCAAACCCTGACGGCAGGGTGCGGGCCGCGTAAGCTTCAAGGAACATGCGCGGAGTAGCTGAGGGCCTGTGACGCAGCTCCAGCTGACTCTGACCTTGTTCCTCCGGGGCTGACTAGGGAGTCAGCGCTGTCCCCCAAGGCGGGGGGTGACAGCTAGTCATAACCAATGCCTAAGCAACCACTCTCAATTTGTATGCAAATAAAGTTGTGGCCAAAATTATGGCAAAAACCTTAAACAAAAATTATGTGTGATGTGTGAGTTATTGGGGAAGGGGTTTTGGGGGACCTCAGCACGCAAAGGGTTTCAAAGAAAAGTATTCAGTTGCCGTAGTTTTCACTCTATAAGACGCACCAGACCATAATACGCACCTTGTTTTTGGAAGAGGAAAACAAGAAGAAGAAAAATCTGAATCCCAGAAACTAAGACAGCCAGCGGGATCGCAGCGCTGCGATCCCGCTGGCTGTCCTGGTTTATGGGATAGCTGCGTGCAGCCTCTCCTGTGCAGGGGGTGAAGGCTCTTGCCCGGGAGAGGCTGCGTGTGGCTAAGCAAGAAGCCAGGACAGCTAGTGGGATCCCGGTGGCTGTCCTGGCTTATGGGATAGCTGCACGCAGCATCTCCCAGGCAAGGGGAGCCTTCATCCCCTGCCCAGGAGAGGCTGTCCGTGGCTCCCTTTAAAGAGCGCGCGGAGTGTGTGTACGGCTCTTGGGGGCTTTTCCTTGAGGAGGGAGAAAGGCAGCCCTTCCTCCTCGAGGAAAAGCCCCCAAGAGCTGCACACATGCTCCACGCGGCTCTTTAAAGGGAGCGCTGAGCAGAGCCTCCCGCCTGCATTTGCTCCATAAGACACACACATATTTCCCCTTACTTTTTAGGAGGGGGAAAGTGTGTCTTATAGAGCAAACAATACGGTATTTATCACTTATGAGACTCCTCTTAAAATTAATTTTCTAGGTGGCATACAAAAAAGAAAGCAAAAACTAAACAATAAAACCACAGTACAATAAAATTATGCAGGAAGAGTGGAAATAGTAGCCAGGATAAAAATCAAAACCAGCAAAGTAAAATATCAAAGATAATTTAGACCAGTGTTTCCCAAACTTGGATCTCCAACTGTTTTTGGACTACGATTTCCATTATTCCTCACCACTGGTCCTGCTAACTAAGGAGGATAGGAGTTGTAGTCCAAAAACAGCTAGAGACCCAAGTTTGGGATGATCTGGGGAAATTCTAACTGTGGTACCTGTTAGATGCTTCCAGATGGAGGGATTTTATGTGTTGGATCTAAAATCCAGTTCAGCTGCCTGGCACCCACTGGCCAGCTGGGGACTGTGATATACCAAGAGCTGATCCCTTCTTTTTCAAATGTGCCAGTGCATCAGTATGGATAGCACTGCCAAAATGAGTGGGTTTTGTTTGTAGTGTTGTCAGCTATCTGCATTCAGATGCCCGGACAAAGAAAGGAAACTATTTTCCCTGAAGATTGTGTGGGGCTCAAACAACATTGTGTGTTGGCCTTTTCTGTTTGCAGAAGGCCCTTTTTTGGTCTTGAAATGAGAACTGAAATCCAAAGGTGTTCACTTGCCTCAGGCACTTCATAATCTCTGTAGTGATGGCCACCAACTTGGATGGTTTGAAAAGAGGATTAGACAGATTCCTGGAGGCTGCATTCTACCTCCAGGATCAGAGGCAACAGCTCTCTCAACAGCAACAGTTGCTGTGGAACAACAACAGTGGGAGAAACCTATTATCCTCATGTCCCTTCATTGGTATCTAACTGCTAAGGGAAACAGATTGTACAAGTAAATGAGGTAGATCATAGAATCATAGAATTGTAGTGTTGGAAGGGAACCTGAATATCATCTACTCCAACTCCCTGCAGGGCAGGAATCTCAACTAAAGCATCCATGGCAGATGGCCATCCAACCTCTAGAGTTGACAAGCTCCCAAAGGAGACTGTTGCACTGTCAAACAGCTCTTACTGTCAGAAAGTTTCCCCTGATGTTTAATCGGAATCTCCATTCTTCTAACTTGAAGCCATTGGTTCGCCTCTTACTCTCTAAAGCAGGAGAAACGATGTTCCATGTTTGAGTTATTTGAAGATGGCTATCATATCTCCTCTCAGTCTCCTCTTTTCCAGGCTAAATATACCCAGCTCCCTCAACCATTCCTCATAAGACTTGGTTTCCAGACCCTTGATCATCTTGGTTTCCCTCCTCTGCACACGTTCCAGCTTGCCAACATCCTTCTTAAATTGTGGTGCCCAGAACTGGACACAGTATTCCAGGTGTGGTCTGACCAAGGCAGAATAAAAGGCTACTATTACTTCCCTTGATCTGGACACTACTGTTGGTGCTGCCTACATCAGCTTCAGCTAGATGGTTGGTTGCAACTGACTACGGTCAGCACATAATTCTGATGCTTAGAAGCTTGCCCTGTGGCTGCTCATGTTACCAAGTCAGGTTCAAGTTTCTTGCATTAATTTTGTGGCCATGATAATGAATACTCATCATGGCAGTTTTGTTCTCCCATCACGGTTGGAGACCATATGCTTCTGTTACCAGTTACTGGATATTACAGTGGACAGTGTGCAACTGCACTCAGGTCCTGCTTGTGAACTTCCCATGAGCATTTGGCTGACCACTGTGAGAACAGGATGCTGTACTAGAAGGGACATTGACCTGATCCAGAAGGTCTCTTTTATGTTCTCTTGCACCACATCTCAAGATGCACAATCTCTTGCACAAGGATTCAGGCTGGTGCTGTGTAAGGTCTTGCACATAATCACAGAATGTCTTCCACAAGCCCAGGGGCAAAATGATCATGGAATAGTGTCAATGTCATAATTTATTTCACTAGTGCATCTCTGAGTGTCACCCATGGGTTGTTATTCATCATCATCAACCTTTATTACGGTCCAGAGACCCAACAAATCATTACAAAGCAATACACAATTCATACAGCCTACCTCCAGGTTAAACAAGCATTTTGTTCAGAATATAGGTGTCAGAGCTGCCCCTGGTCCCAGCTCACAAAGGACCAACACCAGTTCCTCTTTATATACAGAAGTCTTTATTGAAGTTCATTGTTGGTTTGACAGCCTTGGCGCGCAGCCCTACGTCTGAAACCCTAGACCGTCGAAGCTCCGTCTGAGTCTCCTCCCCCCAGACACCAGTTTAAGACCCTAGCCTTGCTCCACCTCTTCCTCTGCTCCCTTTTCCTCTGGGTCCGCCTGTCCGCCGGGGTTTTCCCCTTTCTGGACTCTTCTGACGCTGACTCCCCCGAGTCTTCCCCCTCCCTCCGGCGGGCTTTAGGACCTGGTTCCCAATCCGGGCTTTCTGCTGTCCCGCGCGCCTGTACATTTGAACTTGGCGTGCGCGCCCAGCCTGCCACCTTCCTTCTGACCGTTATACTGCTCCTGTCGCTGCTTGCCGGAGGAGACGCTGACTCTGACCTATGAGACTCTTCCCCCCCACTACGCTCCGGTGGGGAAGCTGGCCCTGATTTCCAGCTACTGCTCTGGGAGTCTCCGCTGGCCCCCTGCTTCTGGTGTGTCCCCCCTGGGACCCCCCTTGCCCTGGCCATCGGCGCTCCCTTCTGGGAATCTTCTGATTCACTGGAGAGGCTCATGGAATCTCTCGGGTCACTGTCATTCTGCCCTCCGCTGCCCTCAGATTCTTCCCCTTCGCTCTCCATTTCCTCTCTCCCCTGCGCCTCTGCTCCTGAGCCCCTGACAATAGGGATCATTGGTTCTTGTAAACACCGATAAAAACTTTGCCACTGCTAATGTTCCAGCATTTGTCTGGTCTTCCAATAGGAACCTGACGTAGTGAGCCTCTGATTTTCCCAGGAAAGGTACCAGCAAGGGTAGTATCAGTTCAGCCCTGGCTTGCTCATATTTTGCACAATGCAACAAAATATGTTTTATGGAATTGATGTCTTGAGCACACGAGCAAAGTCTGTCCTGGTAGGGAACTCCTCTCAACCTGCCATCCAACACTGCAGAAGGAAAGATGTTTAGTCTGGCTTTGGTGTAAAGCCTTCGATAGTTTGGTACTGTCAGGTTTTTAATATAAGATGTTAACTTAAAGACATACCCATATTGTACTCCTACTGCCAGCGGACTACAGACTGCATGTGATCGAGATCGCAAGTCACTGTGTGTGTTATCCCATAATCTTTGCTTTAACATCTTTTGGGCGCCTTCATAACCCAGGTAATACAGTTGGGGGGGGGGGGTGACAGACCAATAGAGGTGGCTTTTTTATCCATGGTTTTCTGCCATTTGCTGACAAATTCCTCATTGCTCAGGTGTTGGTACAAACCCTTCCCTAGATCAAACACTGAAATCCAGAGCCAATGTTTTAGGGCAGCCCACCATGCTTTAGTTGAAATTGGGCATTCACCAGCTTCTAACAGAAGTATGGAGTTGGGGACACAGTTGGGTACCTGCAGCAGAGATCATAGAAATTTTGCCTGAAAGCCATCTAGCTCTGGCAGGTCCCCATTATGCCAGACATTTGCAGCGTACAGAAGTTGGGAAACGGGTTTTGTGTTGAAAACCCCTAAGGCTGCTGGAACATATTTGCCGCCCTTTGTGGAAAAGAATCTGAGTATGGCTAGCTTTGTGATCTCCGCCTTTTGAAGGGAGGTTTGCCAGTGGTGCTTCCAAGATCTTGTATGATGGAATGTGAGCCCTAGATAACTGAAGTATTTGATCTGTTCAAGGTTATGGCCATCCAGCACCCATTTAGACCGGAAGAAGCTTCTTTCAAAAACTAAAATTTTAGATTTTTCATAATTAATGGATAAACAATTTCCAGAATAATAATCAGAAAATTTCCCCAGCAGATAATTCAAACCCGGTCTGGAACGTGAGATGATGGCCGTGTCATCAGAATATAACAACAACAAGGGGGTCCTTCTCATTCCTATTTTTGGAAGGTGTCCATCTGGGTCCATTAAGCTCTCTTCTAGGTCATTTAAGAATAGACAAAACAATGTGGGGGCCAAAATGCATCCCTGTCTCACCTCCCTAGTCATCTCAATGCTGTTTGATAACTGTCCGTGTCGACTGCATCGGACCCGCAGTTTGGTTCCATTGTAAAGGGTTATTATTACTATTTTAATAATGTCAGTTATTATTGAATTATTATGACTGATATTTCATGTTCAATAATATTGTTAGTACCTCCAAGGTGTCTCTCTCTCTTCAGTTTGCCATTTCAGTAAACTCACATGCTATGTGAAACTTTCTTTTTTCAGGTACATCTTTCACAGGTTTCTTGTTTGGTACTGCAGAATAAAATAAGATGTGCCAACAAGAGACAGCCATAGAGAATTCATATTCATAGTGGAAAAGAAGTATTTTTCCTGGAATATATTTACACCCAAGATCACTTAGGTTCTTTCCTGTAGGCAGACCAGCAACAACTATTATTTAGCTGAAACGTATATTACTGTAGAATTGTATGGGTCACACAGTTCATTTAGTTGGATTCAGAAACTGTTTGCCTTCTATATTTCATTGTCACTTGATGTGTTCTGATCCTCAGGATAGCCCAAAATTTAAATAAGGCAACCTTAGCTCTATAACCTCCAGATTTTAAACATGGACTGGGTTATGCAGCTTAATATACGTCTACAGAGAAAACATTTGCCTCATCAATGCAATATCTCTTGATGTTAATGATCAGCACTTTTATTCTGACAGATGTTTTGTAAGCCAATGTGTGTTGCTTTGCACAATTTCTCAATGCTCAGTTAATGAATGTATTCATTCTGAAGCTAACTACATCATTAATTTATTACCATTTAAGCAGGTCATTATAACTATTAATTGTGTATGCTGCTTAATGCTGTCCTAATTTGCAAGGTGGTTGATAATTTCTGTAATGATTCTGTCAATTATCGGTGCATAATTGTGCAATTCATGCCTGAGGCTGAAGGCTGGAAGATGGTTGCCAAGAGAGAAGCCATGTCACTTGCCCTGAACACATGCTTCCATCAGCCAGATGCTACTGGAATGAAACAAGAATGGAAAAATCATCTCATGGTCTGTTCCAGTAACTTATGAATTTGGGGCACAGTTTCAAGTGATGAGACTTTGAGTGATATAGATGCATTTGAGAATATAAGTGTGTGCATTTGCATGAGGCAGCACATAGGCATGACAACTTGGCAGCTGGATATTTACAGCCAAAAGTCTGTGTTTCCCAGAAATTGCAGTGCTTGTGAGGCCAACGTTTCCCTGCAGCATAAAACCTGATTCCATTGATATCAGCTAAGGCCAGTTTCCCAAGAAACAACCACAGCAAGAGTAGCAGTAGCAGCATCTAAATTTGCAGCTTGGACAAAGAAAAGCAACTGCCAGCCATTTGGACAGCTTATCCATTTCCATTTGATACGGTCATCACAAACAACTAGCCTGCAAGCTTCCGATGGTTGTATTTAAAATAGCAGCATCTGTCCACTGAAAGATAGTGAAAAGCCGATACTGACTGGTGTTATATAAAAATGAAGGCAGCATGACATCACACATAAATTCAGCAATTCAATGTAAGAAGGCAGAGTGCAATTGTGAGAAGCATGGTGGGGCTCACCTGACCTCCCTCTGTCTGAGTTGCTACTACGCTGCAGGACAGATGGAGTCAGAGAGATGTTGTGTGGTCAGTACTATGCAAACACAGACTGGAATATCAGATTGGCTCCGCTATCGTGTTTGCACCACACCAGCCATGCTAATGCCTCTCTCTGTGTGTGTGTTCCAGTATGTAGCAGCGACTCAGTCAGAGGGAGTTCAGATGAGTGGTGACAGAGCTTTTACCTTCTTTCCACATTATCCTCACAACCAGGGCTTTTTTTCAGCCAGAACTCATTTCAGGCACCTCTCAGGTGGCCACCAATGCCATTGGAAGAAAACAAGGGAGGCATTCACAGTGAGTTCCAGCACCTCATTTTCTAGAAAAATAGCACTGCATGGTGAAGACCCACCATGCTGTCCAATATTGGCAGAATGAATGATAACTGTATACACATACAGCCTTGATGGATATATTTGTCATTCTTCAAATAAATGGGGGGAGGAGTGTGTGGTTATGAATGAACACATGTGACAATCTAACAAATGGGAACGTCATGGTAAGCCATTTGTCATTGTTGTTGGTTTGGCAAACGTTACTGGTTACCTGCTCTGTGAAATTCTCATTTAGTAAAATATAGTAAATTTCTCCCCACTACTTGGCGGGTTAGAGGGGCTTTCCTGACATTACTTTAGCCATGTGAGAGCATGCATTCTTCCGATACTGCTTTGGTAATGTCAGATACCAGATTATGTGGGGGAAAGCTGGTGATGCTGCTCCTTTTATCACCCACCTGAAAACTGGGCCGATGTAAGCATGAGAAATGAGAAACTTTCTATATGATCTTGGACTTTGGATGTTCCTGGAGAAATGAGAGTAAGATGGGCTTCCATGGTACTGAGGGAACCATAGAAGGGTCCTATATGTACATCCAACTTAGCAAGTCATTATATGCCTACTGAAGAAATTTATGCCAGGTGACAGAACCAAAAGGTTGTCAAAATTGAACAAGATACTGTGCTTTCTGTTGGTATTCAACTGGCTAGCAAACGTGAAGAAGCAACTTGCCAGAACACCATTGACAATTGATTTGACATATTTTATTATGTAACCTAGCTTCTAGCTCTGAGAAGCTATCTTTATAAGTATAATTTGACTTGCACTTCTTTTAACTGTATCATATTTCAGCCTCTCTCGGAAGTTCCTGGCAAATGCTTAGTTTTTGGATATGTTTTATCTTAACCCATAATTAATGGGTGCCTACCTCAAGTCCTCTCAGCCATCATTAATTTGAAATGTTTGCAGAGATTTGAAATGAATTATCATAGGTTGCCATTCTTTTGCCTAAAATCTCTTTTGCAAGTGTTTAATTAGAGTAAGACAAATGTCTTGGTTTATGCATGCAGCTATACTATTCCTTCATAGTGAATAAAGAGAATGTGGTAAACAAATGTTAGATGTTGAGTAATAACATTGTCAGAGACGCTGGGACAAATTGATTTTGCAGTTGAAGAGATGTGGAAAGGGCTACTGCAGAGATAGCAATTCCACTGTGGTCATTCCCCAGAGATCATCAGACCAGAGGGTGTTTCCATTTATGGAAGGTGGTGGGTGGGATTCATCCAGTCATCCGCATCTCCATTCACATTTCTGAGAACATATGATTATGCCTCAGAAGCACCTGTTTTTGCTGATTCATAAGATGAGTGGCTAAAGGTACAGTAAACTAGGTCCATGTATTCAATATGCATATGAACAGCATAAAAGAACATAAATAGAGCCCTGCTGGATTGAACTAAAAGTTCATTAGTCCAGCATCACACTTCCCACTGTGACCAGCCACATGCCTTCAAGAAGTCCAAAACAGACTTTGATGGCAATAGCCCTCTTCTCACTACACTTTGTTAAGTTAATGTACATAACATTCTGAGAATTCAGAATTCAGTTGGAATTAATGACGGCTGAGAAGACTTGAGGTAGTCACCTGTTAATTATGGGTTAAGATAATACATATCCAAAAACTAAGCATTTGACAGGAACTTCCAAGAGAGGCTGAAAATATCATACAGTTATAAGAAGGGTAAGCCAAATTATACTTATAAAGATGTATAATGTATATAACATTCTGTCTTGGAACGCATTGTATTTGGAATGCTGTAAAGAGCCGTTTGCCTCAAGCAAGAGGTTGCACTCTGGGTGAAAGCGGATGGCCAGTGTTTTTCCATTACAGTGAACTAAACTACCTGAATACTCATCAAGGGAAACTGATATGAACCTCTCACAGCAGGAGAGGAAGCTTGATAAGTGAGATATGGCTAGCAGAGGACGTTGTAGCAGAGAAGCTCTGCAATGGTAAGCAAGCTTAGGATCACTCTCTGGGATCAGAGATAGCAAAGTATTTTGAGCTGCATAAAGGAATGAACCACATTAATTGTTTGAAATTTGTTACTTTCTTATTTTGTAATGCTTAACTTTATATGTAACTAGTTTTCAGACTGTCCTGCAGTAAAGCTTTGAAACTCATTTTTGAGGTGGAAAGCTCCTTTATGATTTCTACACAAGGTCCAGATCAGGGATACCGTTGAACAATTCTAATACAGTTTACACTCATTAGCAGCTTACACTCATTAGCATACAGTTTACACTCCAATACAGTTTACACTCATTAGCATTACACTCATTAGCCATATAACCAAAAAATTCCGGTAATGTCTGGGGGTGGGGGCAAAATTGGTGCCTGGAGGGAATTTTTAATTTAACAGAAAATGTACAGGATTTGGGGATATCACCCCACCACCTGCCATCCTGATCGCCCCAAAAAAGCTCAAAACTTTAAACGATTGCAAAAAGAAAAAAGAAATCTCAACTTTTGGGCCAATCCCCCCTGCAAATGCTGAGCAACTGTGTCTAGATTTTTACTTCTTGAAATATGGCAACCCTAATTTGTAGAAACAACTGCCTTAGCATTGTAAACCTATTTGCTTTCCATAGGATAATCAGACAACCCATGTTTTATAAATTTAGCTATGCTAATGAACAAAAATGACAACGAGAATGCTTTTCCTATCACACTGACCACTTATCATTCTAAAGAAATAATCAGTTAAACAATTGTTTTGTACAAAATATTTAATTTCTTATTTTTTATGCGTGTGCTGGAAAGCAGTATGAAGAAATGGATAATTGAAATGACAAGGGCAGTGCAAATGACAAATATGAAATGCTTGTAAAAATTATTGCAGTAATATTTTTCAGTTAAAAATCATGAAGTGCTTTATTGCAGAATATAATCAGTTTTTAAAAGGCTCCTATTGGGTTATGGTTAGTATGCTTAGCTTCTTAAATGAGTAATAATCTTGGCTTCCAGTTGATGGACCTTCATTAAAATCGTATGCTATGGAAACTCAATCTGATGAATGATTCATTTATAAGGCATTTTATGTGAAAAGTAGAAAAATATTGGCTGTTGCAAATCCCTGGATCAAGCAATTATAATTTTTCCAGTGTCTGTAAAAACAAACAACAACAAAAACAAAAACCCCAACATTTGCTTAATGCAAAAATAAATAAGCTTGGAGAAAATCAGCACCTCAGCCTGTAAAGATAGCTAGGACTGCATTCTCCGATATTTTAATTCATGCCACAAGTGAGTCTATTTGGATCAAATTGGTTGCAACTGAGTGACCTGTTAAAATGTAATCCTTTATAAACTCTATTCCAAATTGCCAGTCTGTGAAAGCGTGTTCTCCAATAAATGAGAGCACGTGTTGCGGTGTGGGCCACCAGGCCAGGCCTCTTGTTGCCAGGCAGGTTAATAGTTGTTGCCTGGCATCATGATTGGGTAACCGGGTTGCTGGGGCAAATTGTATGTTGCAAATTGGGTGGGTGGGACCATAGTCTTTAAATATTGGTGCACTCTGGTTTCTCTTTCTCTTTGCAGGGTACATCGGATCACCCGCCCGCCCGCCCGCCCTCTTTTCCGGTTGACCTTGCTTTGCCTGTCATGGGGTCGTCTGCCTTGGCGCAGGGGCCTAGTAGGAATTTTGCCATTTGGTGATTGGCTGTGCCATTTGGTTTTTGCCTACTACTCAGCAATTCGTCACAACTTGTAAGGTTGCGGTTAAGCATTGGTTATAATATGCTGGTGGTGGAGGGGTCAGGATAGGCTGTGACTGCCCCTCCCATTGTGCTGAAGGGAATTCCGTTAAAGGAATCCTGGGGCTTGCCATGATTTCATCCAATCCCTGTCATGGGACCAGGGCCGCCCAATCCCTGTCATGGGAATCCTTGTCATAGGATCTGGGCTGGCAAGCTTTCGGGGAGCTGCTGGGGTGAGCGGCGTGGGTCCGACGCTTAGCTCAAGTGACCCCCAGTTTGACTACTGGCTACCGATCGGACCTCGGGATGTCAGTTCTGTCCCAGGCGGGGGGACAGATAGTCATAACCAATGTCTAAACAACCACTCACTGATTTTGTATTTTAATAAAGTTGTGGCCAAAATAGTGCCCAAAAACCAAAACTAAAATTACGTGTTATGTGTGAAGTTATTTGAGGGGTGGCCTGGGGACCTACACACGCAAGGCAAATCGCCGGCCACATTCATTCAAACTGATGGGTCTCATGCATAATTTCTACAGTGTCTTTCTTAGGATTGCTTGGGTTTTGCCTGGATTGCATGCATGGCAGCCAGAGCCCATTGGGCCTTTACCTGGTTCACATGTACTATATATAGTACAACAGGTCTTTTATCTCCTATAGAAACAGTGATACAGCGCATACAAATTGCTTTTTCTTTACAAGTCTCACTGAGTCCAAGGATGTAGATGAGTCTCGTGAAGTCACATTGTCCAGGCAGTATTTGCAAAGCAAGTGACATATTGTCTGGTTTATGCACTAGGTGAATGTTTTAGCTATTTCTGTATACTTCTGGCATCTGCACATTTTTGAGAAAATTTATAAAAGGGATCCTATGATGCTACAAATCGGCTCCACTTCCCAGTGGGGAGGAGTTGCAGTGGACCGCGTGACCACCCACTCCTCTCCGGGTCGCACATCCCCTGGAGGTTCCCAGCCATGTCATTCACCTGCCAGCCAATCTGCCGGCTGGGGGGGCATGGCCGGGCCACATTTAAACTGAGGCGCGAGCTTCCTCTTGGCTCGCTTCCTCGACCTCCCGCCCTCCCTCCCTCTTTTCAGGTTTCAAATTTGGCCTTGCTATGGACCTCGGTTGGTTGCCGTTGAGGGGCCTGGTAGGAATTTTTCCACTTGGCAAACTGGCATGGGCCATTTGGTTTTCGCCTACCTCGTAGCAATCGTCACAACTTTGTAAGGTTTGGCAGTTAGGCATTGGACAATCTTACGATGGCGGAGGGAAGGAGTGGCCATCCCCTGCCCCTCCAAGTTTAACTGTTTCCCTTTAAAGGAATCCGGGGTGTGTGGATCTTGTCCGAAGTCCGGGGCCGGGCTAGGGCCATGCCATGACCCCGTTGGGAACCCAGGGGGAGCTCGAGTTGGTTTGCATCGACGGGGCTCCCCCTACCGGTGGTTGACCCTTATTGGACTCCCTGCGTGACGGGCAGGAGTCAGATATAGTCTGGTCAATTCCAGTGCCTAAGCCAATACCGCTCACATTCTGTAACCAATAAAGTTGTGGCCTAAATTTGCCCAATTACATTAACTTAATATCTGTGTCCTTGTGTCTTATTCATCAAAGAGGGGGTGGTCTTGGGGTCTCAACACGCAACTCTTCCCTTTAAAGATGTTCCAGCAATGCACAGGTGTTCGAATATTGTAGGCTGGGCAGGCACAGGATGCTGGGGTTGCATTCTGGGGCCTTGTACCACTGTCCCCTTCATACCAAAATGTGTGGAAGAAGAATACCTGTTTTGAAACAGATTGCATCCTAAGGGCAATGCCTTTCTTTTTGATCTGCTTCTTTTTGTTCACATCACTTCGAACATATTCATTTGCGTATATCGCCAGCAGAGTCTTTATTGATGTGATTATTTATCATTAAGAACAGAACTGCCCTATTCCGCCGCCACCCTTTGTAACTTCTCAATATTCAAATTAGCCCATATTGTTCTTGTGTGGCCACGACTGTTTTCAGAGGAGGGGGGTGGGGTTTCTTAGCATATGCTTAGGAAGTTAACATTTGCTTTGTGCAGCTCCAATTGAGTAAAAGGCACAAATGAGTTAGATTTTTCAGTCTTTCAATTATGTCAGATGCTTTGCTTGTAACAACAAAGCACTAGGTATGGCTCTGACTAATGCAGCCAGCTTCAAATTAACTTTCCTAAAAACGCAGAGATAAAAAGCATCCATTATGTTGCAGTTGTGAGCATTTGTGCTGAATAAGAAAACATATGCATGAGGGTAATATTACAATAGTTGTAATTGGTTTTTCAATAATAAATGGAATTAGACACCTCTGTTCTGTATTAGGCTGAGTGTGAGAGACTCCTGCTGGTACGAATTCTATAGGGAGTAGTACGGAGTTTCAGCCCTTAATTTTCTTTATCTGTCACATATAGATTTACTATGCACATTTATTTGTATGACAAGCACTGTTCCTCCCCTGCTCCCAGACACTGCTCAAATCCAAAAATACAGTCATGCCAGCAGTGAAAAGTTCACAGTCCAATTTAACAGTACGAGGTAGAGAGGAAATAAAACAGGACAAGAAACAGAGTAAATAGGAAAGGAACTGCGTTGCCTAGTTGCGATTAGCATGAAAGAAGAAAGGGAAAGATGGTGATAAAAGCACTATCACACACACAATCAGATCCACTGCCAGGTCTTATCAGTTTGGTATTGCTTTTTATCTGCCAAACAGTATGAAAAATATCCAATCCAGTCTGGTAATTACCGTATTTTTCACTCCACAGGACGTACCTTTTTCCTCCTAAAAAGTAAGGCGAAATGTGTGTGTGTGTGTTATGGAGCGAATAGTGCTGCGCAGAGAGGGAGAGCTGCGTAGCACCCCTTCAGTGAAGCGGGAGGAGGAAAAGAGCCCCTTCCATTTCTCCTCCCACTTCACTGAAGGGGCGCTGCGCAGCTCTTCCTCTCTTCGCAGCGCCTCTCCTGAGAAGCGGGAGGAGGAACGGAGCACCTTCTGTTCCTCCTCCTGCTTCGCTGAAGGGGCGATACGCAGAGAGGGAGAGCTGAAGTGCTGAAGAGGCTCTGCGAAGAGTGCCACCTTAACCTCACTGGGTTAACCTCGCTGTGAGGTATGGTACAAATCTCCAGTCTGAAGCACACTTGGTTCTGTCATGCCTACATCCACTTCTCCCAGCACTTACATGGCAGGAAGCCTGGATCATTGAGCCATGTGATGCGTTTGAACTTCCCTGCTATGCAGGTGAAGGTGGGCAGTCAGATGAATGTAAGAAGAATCCTGCTGGATCAGACAGAAGGCCCACCTAGTCCTGCTCTCTTGTCACACAGTGGCCAGCTTGATGCCTGTGGGAAGCATACAAGCAGTACATGAGCATCATAGCACTTTTCTATTCATGTTCACCAGCAAATGGTATCCAGAGGCATGCTGCCTCTAATCCGGCAGGTACCATATAGTGATAATGACTGGTAGCCATTGATAGCCTTATCCTCCAGGAATTTGTCTAATCCCCTTTTGAAGTCGTTCAGTCTTGTAGCAAGTTCTGTCTTTTAACCATACATTGTGCAAAGTTCTTCCTTTTGTCTGTCCTGATCTCCTACCTAGAAGTTTCCTTGGATGTGTATGGGGTGGGGGTGATATAGGTAAGTATCTTCAAGGTTCAGGGTATCCTGATGAAACCCTTCGGTTGTTTATTAAATAGTTTAGTACAACATTTGATTCAGAATATTATTTTTTTCTTGTTTTCCTCCTCTAAAAACTAGGTGCATCTTATGGTCAGGGTGCGTCTTATAGAGCAAAAATTATGTACTCTTGCCCTCTTATAACATTTACAGTGGTACCTCGGTTTTCAAACATCTTGGAAGTCGAACGTAACTGCTTTGGTTTTCAAATGCTTTTCGGAAGCTGAACATGCCACGCGGCTTCTGTATTGAGTTTTCCAGACATCAATGCTTCCAGAAATGCCTGCTTTGGTTTTCAAACGTTTCAGAAGCCATACGGTCTTCCGGAATGGATTACGTTCGAAAACCAAGGTTCCACTGTAGTAGCATTAAGTTTATTCTGTCGAGAATGTTAACAAGTTTCTTAAGAGCGAGTTGTGTTAGTTGTTCTCAGCTCACAAAGTAAGCATCCCCTAAGGGGAAGAGTAGAGTTGGCTCCACTGCCAGAACAGATTGTGATATTGCACACAACTATTCAGTCTACATTAGGAAGACTTCAAATGAACAACTCTTCAGATATGTATTTTGCCTTCTAACTTCTGGGCTGAAGGAGTAGTGTGCTAACCACCCTTCATTCCTAGCTGGAAGATAAGATCTGCATGGTGGTCTTTACCTGAAATTTGGTCCAAACTACTTTGTCTTTTCCAATTATTTTGTAACCCTCCATTGATGCTCCACACCATGGCCTGGTTACCCAGAATATCCTTTCTGCCTCCATTTTGGACCGTTTCATGTCTTTGGCCTTCATCATTTCTTTTAAACCCCGGTTCAGTTTTCTTTTTAACATATCTGCCTTAGCTGCCAATAAATTTTGCTGGCCATCATTAGAAGTCTAGAGTTTCTTCTGCTGACCTTTTGTTCTTCATGTACTTGAAAATGTTCTTATTAATCACAACCTCTTGTGTAATCTTCCTTTCACTCTCCACCTTTGCTTTTCTTATCTTTTTTTTTTACACTCCACTTCATTCTGTAATCTTCCTAGCGCTTGATGTGTTATACCTCTCACATAATAGCCATTTTTTTCTTGATACTCTTCATCTACATTAACCTCATTTTTTTGATGCGGTTATTAAGATACTGCATGCTCATACTTGGGATGTAATTGTGCTTAATTTTTAACCCTTCTCACTCTCTTATACTCCGATGCCATTATTTTTTGCATAATTCACTTTCTGGCCTTTTTTGAAGCTAAAGCCAGGTGTCTTAAATTTATGAGAACCTGTTCAGCTCTAACTGGGCTCATTACCAAACCAATTGGCTCTCTGATAAACTCCCCAAAGGGCCCTCTTTCTCCTTTGTATGTCACTGCTTTTTCTAAAGAAAGATAAGGGCTTGCATGAATGCTATGTAGGGATAATCCTGTGACATTCTGTTAATCAGATTTTTTTCCATCATAGTAGAACAGGAATTCCATTTTTCTGGAAAAATGGCTGACTTTTACCTTCTTCCATTTAATTAGGAAACTAATGCTACCTTTACCAATACAGTGGTACCTCAGGTTGGATATGCTTCAGGTTACAGACTTCGCTAACCTAGAAATAGTACCTCGGATTAAGAACTTTGCTTCAGGATGAGAACAGAAATGGTGCGGCGGTGGCATGGCAGCAGCAGCAGCAGGAGGCCCCATTAGCTAAAGTGGTGCTTCAGGTTAAGAACAGTTTCAGGTTAAGAACGGACCTCCGGAATGAATTAAGTACTTAACCCGAGGTACCACTGTAGTCAAAATAATGACCCACTTTTTAATTGGGAAATGAACCACTCACAAAACAGCCATCATGGGGAAAATTCAACTGGAAGTACATGAAGGGTTAAAATTTCCGATTAAGCTGCCTCTGCGATTGTTGCCTGAGTTTTCCAATTTTTGTGAGGAATAAAGCGAAAGCCTATGGCAAGATCCCCCAGGGTGAGCAGCTTAGATGAAACAGATCTCCAATTTAGTGCTAAATCTCCAACCCCAGCTCAGCCAAAGATATGCTATTTTAACTTGCTCATCCCAGCTCAGAAAGGGCACAACCAGCTGAGCTGACATCAGTGTAAGTCTCCAAATGGTGGCATGACCAGAAAGCAGGACTTAGGCTGGATCCTACTCCCATTGAGCTTGGTCACGTGACATGGCAACCCAGCACAAAACACTATGTTAAATGCTTGTTTTCCCTCTGCCAAGCTTAGCCAAAACAACAGTGGCAGCCTTGCTGCTGAACACGGTTTGGATCTGGTGTAAATTTATACCGGCTCAATTTACACTTGCTTGCTTTGTGCCAGACAGTGTCATAGCGTGGGTTGCCAGTGTCCGGGGCAAGGCAAGTATCCTTTGCACTGCCCATCCATAGTCTGGAATGAAAGGACAATAGAATGGAGACCTACCTGACTGGCAGACATGGTGTCCCATGAGTGTCAAGCATGATGGAGAGCGAGATGAGGGATTGGTTGGGAGCAGGTATCTTTCTAAATCCTAGCAACCAGCCATCACCCAAATCTGCCCCTCAGTCCACCCACATGAACATAGGGAGATTTTCAGTGTCAGGGGGAGGGTGCACTATTTTTTTATTATAACTTTCCTTTTTTTCCTTTTGAAATTTTGTGCCTCTAAGAATTTTGCATCCAGGGCAACTGCCCCTGTGGCCCTACCCACACCACACCACTGGTGTCAGCTTCTTATACATATAATTTGTGAAATATCAAACATTAGTCACAATAGATTCAGTAGAATACCTTAACTTTACTGATTTCAAGGGGTCTACTTTGAGAATAACGTAAGTTGGATATTTATCACACATTGCCCTTAGGTCTATAATCTACTTCAACATCAGTTATCAAAACTACTAAGTTTTATAATTTTCGTAATTCTGGACAATGCTCTGTTGCAGACAAATTCAATGTCCCCAAATGTATGAGTCTGGCGCTACTATTATTACTTTGAACTCATCCTTACTGCTACCTCAGGTCCAAGGAATAGTACAGTCATACCTTGGCAGTCAAATGGAATCCATTCCAGAAGTCTGTTTGGCTTCCAAAACATTCGAAAACCAAAGCTCGACTTCTGATTGGCTGCAGGAAGCTCTGGCAGCCAATCAGAAGCCACAGAAGCCCCATCGGACATTCAGTTTCCAAAAATAGTTCACAAACTGGAACAGTCACTTCTGGGTTTGCGACATTTGGGAGCCAAAACATTTGGGAACTAAGCTGTTTGACTTCCAAGGTACGACTGTATATGAAATGTCTTCTTTCAAAAACAAATCTAAGGAAATAAACCAATCTGAAATACCTGTTTGATCACTGAGATGTATAATGAAAATTAGTGATGTCCCTACTGGTGGCTAAGATTCACTTTTGAAAATACAAGGTTTGCATACTGGAGAAAATTGCAGTTGCATATAGAAATTTGTTTTGTTCCAGTGCGGTTCCGAATGCAGTCAAAGAGTTGAGCTACTTTTTAAGTGAATGGCTTCTCTCATTAGCAATGGCAGTCAACTGCTGCAAGAAAAGATCATAGAATAATAGAATTGTAGAGTTGGAAGGGACCATGAGGATCATCTAGTCCAACCCTTTTCAGTGCAGGAATATGCAGCTCTCCCGTATGGGGCTCGAACCTGCACACTTCACTGTTTTGTATGCCATCTACTCAGTACTGCCCATTACTCATAGTTATATGCATGTTGTTGTTGTTTAGTCGTTTAGTCGTGTCCGACTCTTCGTGACCCCATGGACCAGAGCACGCCAGGCACTCCTGTCTTCCACTGCCTCCCGCAGTTTGGTCAAACTCATGCTGGTAGCTTCGAGAACACTATCCAACCATCTCGTCCTCTGTCACCCCCTTCTCCTTGTGCCCTCCATCTTTCCCAACAACAGGGTCTTTTCCAGGGAGTCTTCTCTTCTCATGAGGTGGCCAAAGTATTGGAGCCTCAGCTTCAGGATCTGTCCTTCCAGTGGGCACTCAGGGCTGATTTTCTTCAGAATGGATAGGTTTGATCTTCTTGCAGTCCATGGGACTCTCAAGAGTCTCCTCCAGACCATAATTCAAAAGCACCAACTCTTCGGCGATCAGCCTTCTTTATGGTCCAGCTTTCACTTCCATACATCACTACTGGGAAAACCATAGCTTTTACTATACGGACCTTTGTTGGCAAGGTGATGTCTCTACTTTTTAAGATGCTGTCTAGTTATATGCATAGGTGAGTGCAAATTACTTAGAACTGAATGGATCTGAGGTATTACACTTTTACCATATTTTCCTAATTGATGTTTTAAATACTGGGATATTCATTTTAAATACTGGGATATTCATTAATTGACCTAAGTTTAGACGTTGAATTGGAAAGCAGTGTAGTTGTGAAATGCATACTATAACAGCCAATGAGCAATTCCATCTGCCATTCTATGAATTGAAGCCACAACTGCACCTTCTAATGAAGAAATTTTGAGTTCCAACCATTGCTCATCTATGCAGCTCACTGGATTGTATTGGTAAGTCACAATTTCTCAACAGAAAATACTCCACAAGGTGGTGGTGAGGATAAAATGGAATAATCCTATATATACCACCCCAAATGAAAGGATGAGATGTAAAACTTGATAAGTAATAATCCCAAATTGCACAGGATAATTGAACGGAGCTTCAATGCGGTCAAGAATAGTAGGGTGTGCTGTATGCCGTGATTTCAAATTTGAGTTTTTGATTATGCTACTCTCCTAGCTTCTTTTACAGTAAGTGTCCTGAGTGCTGCAAAAACTATATTTTATTAACTATTTCAGCCAATATAAATTCCATTTTAAAAGAGAAGTTGAATATATCTACGTAAGCAGCTGTTGGCAGAAAGGCTGAGAGCTATGAACCAAAAATATAGCGCAGTGAGCAAGTTTTAAAATTGTTTCAACACATATTTTAGAAGATAAAGTAGAGGAGAAGAAGAAATTAATCAGACAGCATTATCTTTGGCTTAGTGGGTTTTAGCTTGTGGCCTACAGCAATGAACGCAGCCTTGAATATACAGTAGTGAACTTTAGGAACATGCTAAACACAGATTCCATTTCATTTCTTTGGTAGTGCATTCTATAATTTCACAGCAAGCTATTCACATTTTCTATAATTCTCTCAGGAGCCCTATGAATGTTGTGTTGGTGGTATGGGAGGCACAACTAGGCTAGGTGAGTGATTCCAATCACAGTCAGCACCCCATTTGAAGGTAAATTGGGTCCTCCTTTAAAGTGGGCACGTGTTGTGGTGAGACCTGGCAACCAAACCCTGTGTTGTGGGTGGGTTGACTGATTAGCCACAACACCCAATTGGTAGGTCCCTTGATGCTGTGTTTAATCAGGCCAATGGGATGCAAGCTAAAAGGATCAAGGGACCTATATATACCTATGCACATGACCAAGAGCTTCCTCTTTCGGTGCATGCATCAGAACACCTGCCCACTTCTCCCTATATTTAGGGCTTTGCGCTTGACCTTGCTATGCCGTCGTGTGTTGTCTGCCATTGGGACAGGGGCACGGCAGGAATTTTCCCTACTTGGCTGATTGGCTGGTGCCATTTGGTTTTCGCCTGCCGCGTAGCAAATCGTCACAACCTGTAAGGTTGCAGATAGGCACTGGTTCAGGTGATAGGGATGGGAGAATGCTCTCGCCATACCTATGTGAAGAGTATTCTGTTAAAGGAATCCAGGGACTCAATGGTTTGGTCAACCCTGTGAGGGGGCTGTGCCTGTGCCTGAGTCCAGGGGGGCATTTGGGTGGCGGAGATAACCTGTTCCTGGCTTTCCACTTATCCAGGTGTTCATCCTAGTGTGCCCTGGGTCAGCACTACCTGCAACGGTGCAGGGAGCTAGTCAAACCAGAGCCTATGCAACCATTCACTTGCTGTAATCAATAAAGTTGTGGCCTAAATTCTGCCAAAAACCAAACCAAAATTTGAGTCTTGTCTGAATTTATTTAAGGGGGAGGTTTAAAAGTCTGAACACACAAATTCTAATTCCTGTAGGAAAGACACACACGAGGCAAGTTCTGCTTGCCCCTCAAGTGATCTTGGTAATTAATTAACATTCAAAGAGTTTAGGTGTTTATCTCAATTTTAAAAAGGTAAGCAAAAAAAAAATCCACATAAAAACTAAACAAATTAAATCTGCACTGCACACCACATTGCAGATATTAATATTGCACAGTTTGAAGTGACTGGAAGCATAAGAACTGATTCCTTTTTAAAATGAATCATTGTCCAGGCCCATAAAAATATTATTCAAACTTTCACTGGCAGAACTCTTCAAAACAGAACATAAGTGTCAAGCAATACATCCAAAAATTTCAATGCAGTATCTTGTGCTGCGCAGCACAAGCTCAGCATCTTAGAAAATATGAAATAATGCAAACAGACACAACACAAAGCTATCATAGAATGTTTCAGTAACATATGTCATTGGTCCAATAAGATCCAGTTGTGATATAATTAAATTAGGTTCATAAGATCAGTGCTTTAATAGTAGTAGTAGTAGTAGTAGTAGTAGTAGTAGTAGTAGTTTAGGGGTACTCTAATTTTCCTACTCATATTGAAATATTGCCCCTCAATGAGGCCAAACTTAGATTCACAACACGTTTAGGGGTATGTGTACCCCTGCGTCCCCCCAGAAAAAAGCACTGCATAAGATAATACAGTGGTGCCTCGCAAGACGAAATTAATTCGTTCCGCGAGTTTTTTCGCCTTGCGATTTTTTCGCCTTGCGAAGCACGGTGTCGGAAAAGTTTTGGAAAAGCTTCAAAAATCACCAAAGTCTTCAAAAACCTCAAAAAAGGCTACCACACTGCGTGCTATGAGTTGCTTCTCGAAGTCAAGTCGCAACTGTATTAACCGTGTTAAGAAAAAGGAAACAAACTTGCAAGACGTTTCCGTCTTGCGAAGCAAGCCCATAGGGAAAATCGTCTTGTGAAGCAACTCAAAAAACCAAAAACCCTTTCGTCTTGCGAGTTTTCCGTCTTGCGAGGCATTCATCTTGCGAGGTACCACTGTAAATATGGTATACAACTAACCCCAGGAGATTCCTCCATATTGTTCTGTGTGTTGAGGGCAGACTCCAGTCATGTTCTATCTGGGATAATTATAAAATAAAGCTAAATCAGTGTCCACGGAGCAGGTCTCTAACATTTTTCAGTTGTTTCCACAACAGGAATATTCACTGTGAGAATATTGGTTTTCTGCGTGATCAGTGCAATGGAGAGCTAAACATGGGGCAACCATGATGTATTTAACTTTGCAGAACCAGAAACCCAAAATACAAGGCTCTGACTCCCACATCTGGTAGTTTTAGCTAAATTCTTGCAGTTTAGAATGGAAGTGAATGCCTCCACTGAGTTTGCACCCACTCTCTATCTCCATCCTACCTCCATCCTACTCCAGCCTGAAGATATCTGACGGCATGTTGTTAGCCGTGTCCTCCTGTAGTATCGCCTTGAAATAGCTTGTAGCCAGCTATGAGACTAAAAAGGGGGGAAAGAATTTGTTTCTCAGAAAGGAATTATTCTGAGCAAACCGCTTGGGCAGTGGCGTAGCGTGGGGGGTGCAGGGGGGGCCGGCCGCACCGGGCACAACATCTGGGGTTAGGGAAAATCCACAAGTTAGGGGGCGCAAATCCACAGGTTAGGGGGCGCAAATCCACGGGTTAGGGGGCGCAAATTACTTTCCTTGCCCCGGGTGCTGACAACCCACGCTACGCCACTGCGCTTGGGTCATCCTCTACCCACTAATGAGAGATAAATATAGGTTTGCTAGTATCTGCCATTAGTTCAGAAAGTTTTGCAGGTTTTGCAAAGAGAGTTATTTGCTTTCTTGTTGTTTTGTTCCAAGAGAGGATTATGGGAAGTTAAATCTCCAAAATCACTTACTTGGCATCTAATTCCTTGGAGGCTTCATAAATTGCTGCAGTTAGATATTCTCTGAAATGTGCTCATGCGGTTCCTTGTCAAAGCCACCAGTTACATAAAAGGTGCACTTATCTCTTAAGATATATATTTCTGTCTCAGTTTTCTTTTTCGGGATTAATACATTAATTGTGGCTTTATCACATATGTCTCCCCATCTTGCTCTCTGATATGAGAACAAAATAGCCTCACGAAGGCATCAATCACTTGCTCACCCACCCACACATATCCACATCCACACACACTGCTTCCAACCATGTTAAATCCTCAAAACAAAAATGTGTGGGTAGAAGAGGGAGAGACGAGATGTGAAGCAAATGACAAATATGTTTATTTCCTTGGGAAATCAGCTTCTGGAAGTTTCTTTCCTTACTTTGAAGAAATCTTCCCAGGTCATCCAGACAGGACCAAGCCTGTCTGGCAAAGTGGATCAACTGTCTCAGGTGGCAAATGCTGGAAGGCAGCAATGGAAGTCTCCTCGCTGTTTGTCCTATATCAATATCCCAGTCTCCTGTTGGAGGACAGAGCTGTGCACGCTTTTCAGCCTGACCTGTTCCTCCCTTAAACTACCTAGGGGCAGAGGAGGACATTATCCTTCCACCAAGGCTGAAGCAAGTCTCAGGTTGCCCTGAGATCTTCGGATGAAGAGCGGTATACAAATTAACAACAACAACAGTCCAGTCAGCTTGGAATAAGGAGGAGATGCCATCCTGTCTCTGAAAGCAAAATCTTTTGGGTTAGCCCTAGAATTCAAGCCGTTACCACAAGCTAGAGGCTTCCTTAGGTAAAACAGCAGCAGCAGCCATGGCAGCCCTTAGACTTTCCAGTATAGCAATGGAACAGGCAGACATACTGAACCAACAGGAGAAAGAAGGATTGGTCTTGCTGGTGAAAGATATGCAAGGAAACAAAACAATGAGCTGCAGAAGCTTGAGTTCAGCACTGAACACACTAGACTTCTAGAATGAAAATACAGTGGTACCTTGGGTTAAGAACTTAATTTGTTCTGGAGGTCCATTCTTAACCTGAAACTGTTCTTAACTTGAGGTACCACTTTAGCTAATGGGGCCTCCTGCTGCTGCCGCCACACGATTTCTGTTTTCATCCTGAAGCAAAGTTCTTAACCCGAGGTACTATTTCTGGGTTACCAGAGTCTGTAAGCTGAAGTGTCTGAAGCGTATGTAACCTGAGGTACCACTGTAGAGCTTAATTTCTTCTAAAAATGCACAAGATACTTCTGTAGGGTGACAAGATACAAAGGAGGGGTGTTACCATATGACTTTATTATTATATAGAACATGAAATCTCTCTCTCTCTCTCTCTCTCTCTCTCTCTCTCTCTCTCTCTCTCTCTGTGTGTGTGTGTGTGTGTGTGTGTGTGTGTATTCTTACTACTACATGCCAGGCTTTACTTCACAACATTTCTACACACCTATTAAAGTGTGCATGAGCCAAGTCCTCCTTTAGGAAGCACCACTCTGCTTCCATGGGGTCATCCCCAGTGATGATGATGATGATGATTTAAATTTCTATACCTCTCTTCATCCAATGATCACAGGGTGGCTTGTAAACAAAACCACTATATATATCTCATAAAAAGAGTTTGAAGAGAGTTTGGATTTGATATCTCCCTGAAGGAGTCTCAAAGCAGCTAACATTCTCCTTTCCCTTCCTCCCCCACAACAAACACCCTGTGAGGTGAGTGGGGCTGAGAGACTTCAGAGAAGTGTGACTAGCCCAAGGTCACCCAGCAGCTGCATGTGGAGGAGCAGAGATGCGAACCCGGTTCCCCAGATTACAAGTCTACCGCTCTTAACCACTACACCACACTGGCTCTCAAATAAAATAAAATAAAAACAAATAAAAACAATACCCCACAGAGAAAGTTTAAAAAACCCACATAATTAATGCAGAATATTAAAATATGAAGTTGGTTATTGAAAGATGTACAAAAGGTGAGAAGCACTCAGGGGCGTAGCTAGCTGCTCCAGAACCTGGAGCAGTGGGGGTGGGGCAATCCACCCATGGGGCACCATGGCAAGCTGCCCACGGAGTCCGCCTGGCAGACGCAAGCCCCATGCTGCCGTTTTGGGCAGTGTGGGGCCCTGAGCCACCGCGTCACTCCCAGAAGAGACATGTGACTTGGGCGCTCTGAAGGCAAGGCCCCACGGCAAGTGCCACCCCTCGTGGTGTGCCATTTTGTCACCCCCTCAGGAATGACATCTGGGGTGGGCCGCACCCCCCTTCCTATTCCCCTGGAAGCACTCTCCCAAGCTGAAAATCTCACCCTTAGTGGATTTGCATTTTTAGTATAGTCTATATGATTTTGAAGAAGGAAACTATTCACTGATTTATTTTCATTAGAATGTTATAGTCATTTCTCAAATACCACATCTGTGTAAATTTGTCAGTGTTGCGCAATTGTCCCTGCAAGACTTCTCTCTCTCTCTCTCTCTCTCTCTCTCCATCTACATCCCCCTCGGTGTTTAGATATTACAGTTATGAATCCCATCCTGTATTGTTTCGACACGCATTGGCTGATTCTGCTCTCCCCAAAATGTATGGGTATAGTTTATCAGTCAAAACTCCTTGTGATTACTGATTATAACTTTTTAAAAATTGTAATTGTAACTGTACATCATCACATTTGTGGGTAATCACCACACATCAGCCTATACATATGAGTATTTTGAGTATGGCCTATATTTGTGATGTCTGATAAAGGTTTGGCGACCTAAGTATTTTGAGTAGTCTGTTCTATCTTCCCTTGATAGATTTGTATCTTTTGATTTGTACCCTTGAACAATATCTACTCTGAGGCAACAATAAAACTTCCAAAGCTTAACTTTTAACCTGGGGAAATAAAAAAAAACGAAGGGAGGTGCAGAAGATAAACACAGCTGTCAAAATGTCTGATTTACTGTTTTTGTCCACATAGCGCTGCAATTGAAGAAGTAAATTTTGCCTCTCTTCCATCTGATACAATGTCCAGTGCAACCATCATAAAGCAAAAAGTGAGGCGCTAGGGACAACCAATTAATCAAGAAAATATATTGTACACATAGAAGAACTGAAAGACGGATAACCTGTCATTTAGCCCGTTTCAAAAAGTCTCCATCATGAGCCATATACCATGCAAAGCTGCAGAAATCTGCATTACATGATATGCTGGTATACATTTTAAAGAATTATAGTAACCTTCAGGCAGCTTTCCAGTGCTGATTAAAAAAGAGGGAAAGAATCGCTTCAGAGAAGTTTGTGAAAAGCACATTCTGTTTTTGAAAATCTTACGTTTCATAGACTGAAATGAATCTATAATCCAACATAAACAGTGTGCGGCTACCCATGCAGATTTTCATCACATCTTGAAGAAGGGCCCAACTTATTCAGCCATTTTAGAGAACAATTGGGTATTGCATGGCTAATTATTTAGTCGGTTGATACTGTATCTTTACTGCCAGGGAAAGGGAGAGAGCCTTGTGATATTTTCTGTCTCGGGTGCCAAATTAACTTGGTTGGTCTCTGATATGATGTATCTTCACTTAGGATGGGCGCATTTGCTGTTCTGCCTTAGGCGGCAAAATGCATTGCAGAGTCCCTGCTAACAGTAGTCAAGAGAACTGAATTTGAGGCATTTGCCTGTTCTGCAGTGGTTACAATTTTCTGCATATTATAACCAGAATAAATACTGAGTATTTATTTCCAGAAAAAGCTTGTAGTTAAGCTGCTTTGCCAATATCAACCTTCCAAGGCCTTACAGGTCTAAGTTCATTCCTGAAAGAAACACAATTAAGCCTTCAGAGCAGAACTTAGCCAATATTTAATGTTTAAACATATAATGACAGCTGCTAACAGAAGTGTCAGAACTTCAAGCATCCTGATGGCATGTATAATAGTTTGCACTTGTTTAGTTTCCAGCCCCATTAATGGTATCTAAGTACAAACTAATCACTTTCAAAACCTTAAAAATGATGTTTATGCGCCTCCTCAAATTGTTTTGCTCATAAAGCTCTGAGCTGTGCAAGTGTCTGCGTGTGAACCTATATGGCTACAGGAAGAACCGACGCAATAAAGCATGTATATAAGTTTTTATCTTGTCATTAAAGCCGTACAGGAAGCTTCCTATTAACTAGGCTTGGAAGCCTTAGGGGCCACAGAAATTTCATTAATTGCATATTTAATTAGTGCTTCAGAGAGCCTTAACAAATTGTCTGTTTCTCTCCAAAACTTTTCCTCATACTTGTGCTGAGCAGAACAAGCTGAATTTTTTGTCCTCGAGTCCCTAACTCCAACCTTCACTTCAAAAGAATAGCAGTGAGCAAGCATTATTTCATTGGGAGGGGAAATCAATGTGCCCCAACACCGGGAGAAGTATTGACTTTCAGGTAAACATGAAAACTTTAAAACAGCAAGCTTTGAAATCTACAACAATTTATTGTTTGCTGACTAGTTGGCTGGCAGAGGAGGGCGATTATAGAGGGAAAAGAGGAAAAGGGTTATGTTTGGCTTCTGCAAATACATAATTTACAAAAGCTACAGTTTATCCAGTAGGCTGAAGCTGAGGTGAGTGGAAATATGCACATAAACCTTTTCTTTTATGTCCATGGTAAAACAATGTTGACAACAGTAGACGGTCCTATTTTATGGAGACTTGGCTCTATCGCCTGAGGAAAACTTCACCACCCAGTTATGTCTCCCTACCATTGCTGAATTGTCCCTTTTGCAAGGCTATTTGACAAAACACTTTCCTGGAAACAGCATGTTGTTCCCCTTCCCTGGGGGTTCTTTGTCTCACTGTAGAACTGAACAGCTCTTCCACACTTAGCACGGCACCTATGCACAGATTACTTATGGATGGGTGAGTCGTGCTCTGCAAAGAGAAAAAACTTCCGGCAAAAATAAACAATGGATCGTGTGTGTGTGTGTGTGTGTGTGTGTGTGTGTGTGTGTGTGTGATGATAGATAGATAGATGATAGATGATATAGATGGATATAGATAGATAGATAGATAGATAGATAGATGATAGATAGATAGATGATAGATAGATAGATGATAGATAGATGATAGATAGGTGTGTGTGTGTGTGTGTGTTGTTGTTGTTGTTGTTGTTGTTGTTGTTGTTGTTTTAGTTATACCCCACTCATCTGTCTGGGTTTCCCAAGCCACTCTGGGTGGCTCCCAACAAAATATTAAAAACACAATAAAACATCAAACATTAAAAACTTCCCTAAACAGGGTTGCCTTCAGATGTCTTCTAAGAGTCAGAGAGTTGTTTATTTCCTTGACATCTGATGGGAGGGCATTCCACAGGGTGGGCACCACTACCTGGTTCCCTGTAACCTCACTTCTTGCAGTAAGGGAACCGCAAGAAGACCCCCAGAACTGGACCTCAGTGTCTGGGCTGAGTGATGCAGATGGAGATGCTCCTTCAGGGATAAGACTTCTTATCCCTTCTTAAAGGTACCCCTGCCCATACGGGTCAGTCTTGACAGACTCTAGGGTTGTGCGCTCATCTCACTCTATAGGCCGGGAGCCAGCGCTGTCCGCAGACACTTCCGGGTCATGTGGCCAGCGTGACAAGCTGCATCTGGCGAGCCAGCGCAGCACACGGAACGCCGTTTACCTTCCCGCTGGTAAGCGGTCCCTATTTATCTACTTGCACCCGGGGGTGCTTTCAAACTGCTAGGTTGGCAGGCGCTGGGACTGAACGACGAGAGCACACCCCGCCGCGGGGATTCGAACCGCCGACCATGTGATCGGCAAGTCCTAGGCGCTGAGGTTTTACCCACAGCGCCACCCGCATCCCTCACAGCGCCACCCACATCCCTGCCCTTCACTATCAGGTCCCAATTATAAATATAAGTAAAACCATCCCAAATGAAAGAGTACATACCCTCTAACAATTCTCTGATGAAAATAGGGGTGCCCAGTGCTATTTTTTCTAGAAAAGAAGGGTGCTCACCATGAACACCTCCCTCGTTCTCTTAGAACGGCAATGGCGCCTACCTGAGAGGTGCCACAACTGAGTTCCACAGACTTCCAGATGAAAAGAAGCCCTTGGGACGTCCTATTCCATACCCTCCAACATTTCTCCAATGAAAATAAGGACACCCCAAGGAAAAGTGGGACATTATAGGATCAAAACAGAAACTGGCACAGCTTTTGTAAATCTGGGACTGTCCCTGGAAAATAGGGACACTGGTAGGGCCTGTCAGTATAAATTCAGCAAAAGGGATGGGTAGCCCTTTAACTGTCGACAGCCAAGGTAAAGATGTGCATCTTCAGCTTATGAAAGAAGTTGTTCAATGAAGCTGCTAGATGCTAGATATGTAGGGACTTCCCTCTCCCAAGGCGCTGTTCCCCACACTTCTGAAGGTGGTAGACCTACCAAGAGAGCACCCAAAAGGGTTAGCAGGGATGGAGATGGTCTTTCAGTTATGTGAGACCCAAGTCATTTAAACACTAATGTGGCCAGAAAAGTACCACAGGTAAGTTTTAACAGAAAAGTACAGTGGTACCTCAGGTTAAGAACTTAATTCGTTCCGGAGGTCTGTTCTTAACATGAAACTGTTCTTAACCTGAGGTACCACTTTAGCTAATGGGGCCTCCCACTGCCGCCGCACTGCCGCTGTGCAATTTCTGTTCTCACCCTGAAGCAAAGTTCTTAATCCGAGGTACTATTTCTGGGTTAGCGGAGTCTGTAACCTGAAGCATATGTAACCCGAGGTACCACTGTACAAAGAACTATCCTAGCTTGGGAAAGTATGAGACTAGATCTTAATGCTTAGTATTTAAGCGTTGCTTACCCCGTTCCAAATGTTCAAAATGTGTTGCATGCATTTCCTTCTGCATGCAAAGGAATGTTACATCTTAGCGATAAGAGCTAAGACTCAAAAGATTGCGATTGACGTAAATGTGCTTGCTGTTGAGTAAATGTGCTTACTATTGAATAAAACCTGAGAACACAATAGGACTTGCTTCTGGGTAAACACGTATAGGATTGCACTGCCAGTGGCTTCAGGGCTGAGCTCCGAACAATCTTGTAGCCCAGCCTCGTAACAACTCTGAAAGGCTGTGTTTAAAATAGTGTTCAACTTGTTTAGAAACTGGTGCTGAAAGTGTGCACAGACATTTCTGTTTTCCCATGATATCCATTGTAGAAGGTCTTTTCCTTTAAAGGTGCTTTCCTCTTTTGCAGAACTCTCCTTTCCCAATAGATGCATCTGTCTCTGTTTCAAAAGCATTTTCTTGACTCGCCTGGAAGAAACGCCATTCTCCCCTTCCCTTTGTATTTCTTTTCTGCAGCTTCTTTTGAAACAGCACACCAAAAGGGAAACCTTGCTGGCTAGGAATTGTGGGTAAGGAAATGAAATAAAACATATCCAGTTTATATCCAGTAACTGATAAAAATGATTGGAGAAAGTTAGAGGCAAGTCTCAAATTATCTTTCCCCACCATCCCTTTCATAAAAGATTTCTATCTCCAGACTCCATTTTGTAATGCTAAGGAGGAAGAAAGAAGCCCACCCTCCTCCATCTTTACTGATCAACATTGCTTAAAATGTTGAACAGCAAACTGGATTTTAAAAAGCAGAAGTTACTCTGCTCTACGGCTGACTCTTAAACTCACAGCTGCACTGCTTGCTTTTCTCAGTTATTTATTCATTCCAGATGTGTGAGAATCTGAGGAAGCAGAAACAGGGATCAGTTCTGGACCTTCCTTCCCCATCAGACAGAATGCTGGTGGACAGAACACTCTCTTATAATCTGGATTAACAACACGAAGAGACCCATCAACTGTCCCTATTTGAGCAGGATATTCCAGAATTACAGAAGCAATCCCAGCTTCATACTGGATCTCAGGATGTCCATGTTGGAAAAATGCCCTGGGAAGGCTGCCAACTTCCCAAGTCTTTGGAGTGTCTCTCCAGTGGTCCTCTCTGGCTGTAAAGAGCCAGTGTGGTGTAGTGGTTAAGAGCGGTGGACTCGTAATCTGGGGAACCGGGTTCGCTTCCCCGCTCCTCCACACGCAGCTGCTGGGTGACCTTGGGCCAGTCACACTTCTCTGAAGTCTCTCAGCCTCACTCACATCACAGAGTGTTTGTTGTGGGGGAGGAAGGGAAAGGAGGTTGTTAGCCGCTTTGAGACTCCTTCGGGTAGTGATAAAGCGGGTATCAAATCCAAACTCTTCTTCTTCTTCTTCTAAATCTTCCTCAGTCCAGAGAGACCGGTAATAAGCGATTCTTCTCTCCTGAGAAGAGCATGCCAGTCTTCTGGTATATCATAGCAGAAGAAAGACTCAGCCGTAGTTCTAAACTACTTTATTTACAGTCTTATATATACAGAGACTCCATCCGTGCTCTCTGAACACCAGTACAGAACTGTGACACATACAGAAGTGAAACCAACTTCCAACAGTACTCAGAAGGAAGAGATAAGACAGACTTCCTTTCTCACGCTCTCTCAGACACTCACAGAAGGTACACAAAAACATAGTACCACTGCTGGAGCAGCTCGGATAGATAAAAATCCTAACAGTCCATTTGGGCTCCCGCAAGAGTAGGGCCCCAAAAGATGCCCAATTTTTTGGGGTGGGGGATGCTCTCACGCAAGTCACCTGGCTCCCACAGGAGCATGAGCTTGGAAGATAGTGTCCCCATTTTCCTCTAGAGCAGCGGTTCTCAACCTGTGGGTCCCCAGATGTTGGACTACAACTCCCATCATCCCTCAGCTCTGGCCTTGCTAGCTAGGGGTGATGGGAGTTGTAGTTCAACAACATCTGGGGACTCACAGGTTGAGAATGGCTGCTCTAGAGCATGTTGGAGGGTATGCACACAGGGTGTTTCCAGATTATCACCATTTTCAGGTAGGATGCAAGGATACAGTGGAAAATTCAAGTTGTACAATGAGAGCCGATGGCAAGGTCTTGTGCAACAACCACACTTCTCCCAATAATACTACTTTTTGCGATAAAGAAAGTGATGGGGGAAAGCCCTGGAAAGTGTGAGATAACACTTGCTTGGATACAACAGCATTAAATCTCCCTGCAAACAATTCAAAGTGAATATTCATTAAGCAGCCAACATAATTCAATCTGCCTGCAAGCAAGTCAGCAGTAGAATCCCATCCGCTGTTGACCAAGAAACTTTATAAGCCTTCAGGTAGGTAATGTTTGACCAATTGAAGCCAACTGACATAGAAGACACCTCCATTTCAAACTTTTATCTGCCATGTAGCCCTGTGGATCAAAGATATGCAGATATAAATAATGCATTCTCAGTCTCAGACATTTGCCATGTGAGAGATTGCCCCCAAGAATGAACCCATGAAAGGGCAAGGAGAAACTTCACCTTACCTGGTGATCCTTTAATAAAAGGTTAGTCCCATGGATGAAACATTCTTTCATAGAAGATCCATCTGTTTGACAGGTGTGCATGTTAGAAACAAGGAACAATAAGTGAATTGTGCAAAGTCCAGATGCTGGGCCAAAATAATGCTTCTTCCATTTTCATGATGACATCCATTTCCTGTGAAAGTGGGGAATAGATTTTGAGTTAAAATTAGTTCAATTGAGTGGGGCCGGGGTCAACTCCACAATCAGGAAGAGTGAGGCAGATATTGAGGTTTGGAAGCAGCATCCTGATCAGCTGATATTGAGCACCCAGAATCATTCAGCTCTGCTCGTCCTGGCTTCCTTATCTGATCTGCTACCACAAATGGAATGGAGGATACTATCCTGTCACCACTTCTGCAGTTCGATTCAATTGCCAATATGGTTGGTGTCGTAGTCTCATTGTTGAGCAGCAACGCGAAGAGCTCAGTGGAGTGGGCGGCCAGCCAACCAGAAGAGTCTTTGGGGTGTACTTGCCTGGAGGCAGTGTCAGCATCCAAAATCAGGTCCAGTCCTAGTGTCAGGTGAACAGCATGTTAGTTTCTGTTTGTGCCACTGTGCAGTTGCTTGGAGTCACAGGACTCTGTTTACATTCCAGGGATTCCAGACTGCTGGAAGTCTCACAGAAGACAGGAGACAGATGTGATGTTTACTGGTTTCCTGTTCCTTTGTTTTTCAGTTGCTCTCTGTCTTTCACAGAGAGAGGATGTATTTTCTTTTCTGTCTGCGTAGCTGAAAATAAAGGCTTTGCAATGTAGCCCATAATCTTGTCACTTCTGCTGCTTTGAAACTCTGGGTAATGGGGACATGCTTGGGGTCTTATCAGAGGCTCAGGTCGTTAATTATCATTGGAGGAGAGAACGGAGGCGATTCCAGAGGAGTCGCTCGGTCGAACGCAGGTTCCGACACAGCAATTCACCTGGTCAGACAGTCCAGCTGTCAGGGAATCTCGTGATCATGGGATCAAGGGTCAAGCCAAAGCAGGCAGCAGCAAGGTAGGGCCAAGGACTATAAGTGTTGTTACCAGCATCTATATGCTGCTGGAAGCTATGCTGAAGAAGGCTGAAGCCAGCTGGTTCTCATCAGTGACTTCTCCTCTGTGTCCTTGAAGGCTGATGAGCTGCAGGTGGAGTCACTCCCCCTTCTCCCCCTTCAGGCTGTTGTTCAGCAGGCAAAACTGCCTCCTTGCCCATGACAGTTAGGTTCTATATGACAAATGGGGAGTGGGTGCAGTCTTGTCCTTCATCCCAGGCAGCAAAAAGTTTGGGGCTGGTTCAGGGGAAGCTTACCATGTGGCAACAAAATGTTGCAGCCAGTCTTTCTCAAATTAAAACAATAGCATTGCCATAATAATAATAATAATAATAATAATTTATTATTTATACCCCGCCCATCTGGCTGGGCCTCCCCAGCCACTCTGGGCGGCTTCCATAAAAACCAAAAATACAATAAAATATCACATGTTAAAAACTTCCCTGAACAGGGCTGCCTTAAGATGTCTCTTGAATGTCAGGTAGTTATTTATCACTTTGACATCTGCTGGAAGGGCGTTCCACAGGGTGGGCGCCACTACCGAGAAGGCCCTCTGCCTGGTTCCCTGTAGCTTTGCTTCTCGCAATGAGGGAACCGCCAGAAGGCCCTCGCCGCTGGACCTCAGCGTCCGGGCAGAATGATGGGGGTGGAGACGCTCCTTCAGGTATACTGGACCGAGGCCGTTTAGGGCTTTAAAGGTCAGCACCAACACTTTGAATTGTGCTCGGAAACGTACTGGGAGCCAATGCAAGTCTTTCAAGACCGGTGTTATATGGTCTCGGCGGCCGCTCCCAGTCACCAGTCTAGCTGCCGCATTCTGGATTAGTTGTAGTTTCCGAGTCACCTTCAAAGGTAGCCCCACGTAGAGTGCATTGCAGTAGTCCAAGCGGGAGATAACCAGAGCATGTACCACTCTGGCGAGACAGTCCGCAGGCAGATAGGGTCTCAGCCTACGTACCAGATGGAGCTGGTAAACAGCTGCCCTGGACACGGATTTGACCTGTGCCTCCATGGACAGCTGTGAGTCCAAAATGACTCCCAGGCTGCGCACCTGGTCCTTCAGGGGCACAGTTACCCCATTCAGGACCAGGGAATCCTCCACACCTGCCCGCCTCCTGTCCCCCAAAAACAGTACTTCTGTCTTGTCAGGATTCAACCTCAATCTGTTAGCCGCCATCCATCCTCCAACCGCCTCCAGACACTCACACAGGACCTTCACCGCCTTCACTGGTTCTGATTTAAAAGAGAGGTAGAGCTGGGTATCATCCGCATACTGATGAACACCCAGCCCAAACCTCCTGATGATCTCTCCCAGCGGCTGCATGTAAATGTTGAAAAGCATGGGGGAGAGGACAGAACCCTGAGGCACCCCACAAGTGAGAGCCCAGGGGTCTGAACACTCATCCCCCACCACCACTTTCTGAACACGGCCCAGGAGGAAGGAGCGGAACCACTGTATAACAGTGCCCCCAGCTCCCAGCCCCTCAAGACGGTCCAGAAGGATGCTATGGTCGATGGTATCAAACGCTGCTGAGAGATCCAGCAGAACTAGGAAACAGCTCTCACCTTTGTCCCTAGCCCGCCGGAGATCATCAACCAGTGCGACCAAGGCAGTTTCAGTCCCATGATGAGGCATGAATCCCGACTGGAAGGGATCCAAATGGTCCGCTTCTTCCAGGCGTGCCTGGAGTTGTTCGGCAACCGCTCGCTCAATCACCTTGCCCAGGAATGGAAGATTTGAGACTGGGCGATAGTTGGCCATCGTGGCCGCATCTAAAGTGGTGGAGCTGCAGTACATACCAGCAGTCCAATAGTATTCCTCACTGAGAATGGCCCAGTGGGAATGTTCCTTCACACAGTGATGTATTGTTGATCCTAGTACTGGCTACCTGGAGTAGAGACAATTGTTGTTAACAATTTAAGAAATGCGGACTGCAGCCCTTTAGGACTTTATATCTATATGCAAAGCCTCCCCCCCCATCAAAACATTATTCTGATCAGTTGAAGACCACAAAATTATTTGGGGGATGTTTGCCCCCCCCCCATGCCCAAAAGTATGGGGTGAAAACTTCAGGCCAGCACTAGCAAAAATATATTCCAAACTATTCCACAAGTTTTTCTTTTTCTTTCCCCCCCTCTTTTCTCCTTTCTCTTTTTTTCCCTTCATGGCAAGCATAATACAAGGAAGCAGATATCACTTGGGCTTATTTTCTTCTTACTTGGTTGCAAGGTGTAGAAGTTCCCTTCAAGAAATTGTATTGTACAGTCATTCATAAGGCTGGGGAAACTTTGTAAAGAGGAACATTTCTGACAGGACCTGATCACATGGCTATATATTAAGCAGCAAGAGACAATTCATACAAGACTGAGAAAATTCATACAAGACTGAAATAAGTATTTGAAGCAGGAATCAGTAGACAACAGCTTTCTCTCTGACCATGGCTGCACCACAAGAGCCAACCTAAATTGTAGTCTTTCTGCCACATAGCTGGATAAAATGCTCCAAAACACTTTCCCATTTAGCTTAACATTTTTGAGATCCTTAAATCCCTTTCCTTCTTTTGATAGTCTTCAGCTAAACAATAGGAGGACAATCAATAGCTTCATCTGATACATATCTGCCCAGAAGGAAACCCCACTGAGTTCAATGGGACTTTCTCTTAGGGGAGTGGGCAAAGGATTGCAGACTTGGAGGGTCGAGTTAAAATCAGTGGATTAGATTTAACAGGGTGGAGTGGGGGGCGGGTCAGATCCAAAAGTGGTCACACATCCAAAGTTGGTGGGTCTCCCCACCTGCCAGTCACCTGGCATGATGATGATGATGATGATGATGATTTATTAAATTTCTATACCACCCTTCAGCCAAAGAGCCCAGGGTGGTTCACAACAGAAAAATACAAAATAAGAATACAAAATACATAATAAAACAAAACAAAAACCAATAAACTCCCTCCTCTCTTGATATGATTTTTGGAAAAAAGCCACCCGTATCTGAAGTGCTTTCCTACATCCCTGTAGATTCACACTCACTGGAAATCAGAAGGGTTGGCATTCAGTGCTGAATTTAAACAGTGACTAAAGCAAACATTGCTGGAGAGAAACTACTAGGAGCATGCTTCATCACTTCTGATTGATCTTTGGCAACAGGGCATGAATCTGGCAGTAAGAGGTGACACAAGAGACATTTCTAATACATGGTGTGGATTGAGAAAGGTTCTTCTCCCTCTGTCAGAACATGAGGACTCGTTGACATCCATTGACGCTGAATCTTGGAAGTTTCAGGAAAAAGTACTTTTCCACGCAGTGCGAGGTTAAATGATAGAGCTTGCTCCCAAAGAAGGCAATGTTGGCCACCAACGTGGATGGCTTTAAAAAAGGATTAGACAAGTTAAGGGAGGATAACAGACCCTCCAAGTGTCTCTGTTATCCTGGGACAGTCCCTGATTTACAGAAGCTGCCCCAGTTTCTGATTTGATCCTGAAATGTCCCGCTTTCCCTTTGGATGTCCCTATTTTCATCAGAGAAATGTTAGAGGGTATGCATCCATGGTTACTAAGCCTAATGGGTTTCTTCACCTCCACTGCTTCTGAATGACACTCACTGGGAATTTTGCTGGGGCCCCACAAACATCTGGTTGGAGAAACATCTAGGAGAAGATGATGTTGGACTAGATGGGCCATTGGCCTGGTCCAGCAGGCTCTTCCTATGTACTTCTGTTCATATACACTTTTTTATTATTCACATCTGCCAAAACATTCAGTATAATTCTCAGAGAATTGTTGGTGACTTTTTAAGCAGATCATAATCCCATTTTTAACATCCTTGGGATCCCTGGCATCTTTCTGGCTTTTGCTTTTCACTGTCACTGCGAAATATTATAATCTTGATTCTATGAGCCAATCTGTAAAGGCTAGTGGATGTGGAGGATTATACTTTAGTTCAGAAAAATAGCTTTAGCGGTTATATAATGCCAACAGCATAGACCGTTGTCAGCCTGTTCCTAGCTTTTACTTTTTATCAGAGAGTCAGACCTGTGTCGTTTTATCCTTTACCATCTTAACTGCTCTTTATTTTTCGCCTCAATTTTATAGACTTTAAAATATTTATTGCTGAATGTCTGTCACCATCTACAGATAATAAAAGGACCCCCTCCCTTGAAATCTTGGTCCACTTTATTTCAAGTTGTTAAAGATAAGGTTTCTGTTTAAGGGAAGAGGACATAGATTTTGATGAATGCACCCTTAGGAAGTCAGGAGTAAGTTCTTCGACAATGAGTAGCTTCAACTTCCAGTGCAAACCATAGGGGATATTTAGCATCCTGCGAGTTGCTTGTAGAATTCATAACATTGGGAGGGTGCTCCAGCAATCTCATTATTGCTGCAATAAAACAAAAATGGGACCACAATAGAAAATGGTTATTTTGTATTTCCAACAAAGCATTTAAATAGTCTTATATATCTATCAGGGAGTCTTCTAGCTGAATTCCTGCTGGCAGTTTTCTCTTCAAATATAAAATCTTGCAAGTATTATCAATATTTTTTGTGGGGGTGGAGGAATAGATAAACAGGAGTGGAGAAGTTGAATGTAAAGCAGAATTCAGGAGAGAAATATTTTACAGCTGTGCTTATATTAGCTTTCCATTAAATACAGCAGCGACTGGTCTAGAGTATTAGCGGAGAGTTTCAATCTCATTTCCAAACACAAGAGGCATTTTATAACATAATCTTGCTAAATGTATGACATTGCACCTTTTTATCACTTTTGTGTTTGGTTAAACCTCCTGGTTGTAAAGAGGTGACATTCAACAGTGGTGTGCTTTATATTAGATGGCAGGTGTGGGAAGTAGCAGAAAAAGAAGGAATTTTTAAAATAATTTGATTATGCTGCTAGCCTCTGCATGTAGGCTCAGAAGTTAATGGAGGTAGATTGCCAAAGGTGTCAGCTAAATTGAAAGAAAGAAGAACCAACTCAAAGATTTTTCTGCAGCAGGATTTCTATCTATCTATCATCTATCTATATCTATCTATCTATCTATCTATCATCTATCTATCTATCTATCTATCTATCTATCTATCTATCTATCTATCATCTATCTATCTATCTATCTATCTATCTATCTATCATCTATCTATCATCTATCTATCATCTATCTATCATCTATCCATCTATCCATCTATCCATCTATCTATCTATCTATCTATCTAATCTATCATCTATCTATCTATCATCTATCTCCTGGCAGCATTAGTAGACCTCAAAATTAGTTCTATGAAAATGGGATTTCTTTTTTATTGAGAGCAAATGCAGCCTAAAGAGCTAGAATAGCCTTCCCCAATCTGGTGTCTTCCAGACATTACTAGGTTGTAAATCCCATTAGCCCCAATCGGCGTGGCCAATGGGCAGGGATAATGGCAGTTGTAATCTACTTGAGGGCACCAGGTTGCAGAAGGTTGGGCTGGAGTGCCCTACGTGGATCAATGAGACTTAGGTTTGTGTCCCTACATGAGCTTGGGCCATTCACTATCTCAGCATCATCTACCTAATAAAGTTACTGTTTTGAGGATAAAATAGGATAAAGCCTCATCCATCTATTCATGCACTGTTTGGTCTCTCTCTCTTGGCAATCACTCGTGGCAGAGTAAGATTGTCTTCCATGAATGCAGTCTTAGCGGTGTGTCCGTAGGAGACTGTGGAGGACAATTCTGGATCCACACATCTTTGCACAGTGGGGACATAGGTTTCCGGGTGGGACTTGATCACGGTGAGGATTTCCCAAACATGCCTTCCTCTTAGCTTGTTTCTGCCTTTCATCCTGTATTCGTGCTCCTTCAAAATCCATGATGACTTTGGTAGAGGCTGTTCTCCAATTGGAGTGTTCGCAGGCCAGTGTTTCCCAGTTGTCCAGTGTTTATACTACATTTTTTTAAGATTTGCATTGAGAGAGTCTTTGCACCTCTTTTGTTGACCACGAGCATTAGGCTTTCCATTTTTAAGTTCAGAATAGAGTAGTTGCTTTGGAAGACGGTCATCAGGCATCCGCACAACATGACCAGTCCAACAAAGTTGATGTTGAAGAATCATTGCTTTGACACTGGTGATCTTTGCTTCTTCCAGTACACTGGCATTAGTTCGCCTGTCTTCCCAAGTGATGTGTAAAATTTTTTGGAGATACCGTCAATGGAATTTTGTCCTGTATTCGTGCTCCTTCAAAATCCATGATGCCTTCACTAGAGGCTATTCTCCAATTGGAGTACGCACAGGCCAGTGTTTCCCAACTCTGCTTGGTACTCTTAGGAAGACGGGGTAGGTGGATGAAAGGGTGAGAAATAAATACATATTGACAACTACACCACAGTTTACAGAAGTCAAGCATCCATTCTGGCAAAATATCGGAACAGGAGAGGGATGCAGCAAAAAGGGGGGGGGTCATAAAGTGTAACCTAAAAGAAGCCTTGTGCAACCATTTAAAATGTAGTCACTGAGCCTGTGAAGGCTCATTCTAGTTTCCAAGGGGACTTGTAAAGAAATGGGAAAATCTATCTGAAGGCTAAATACAGAGATGATTCACATAGTCTCTGTGTAGTGACAGCATGCTTTGAATCAAGCCCTTAGCTGCCTGCTTACATTCACTATGAAGAGGATACGCAAAGCGTTCCCATTCATTTTGTGTGGCTCACAGAACATCTTCTTGATGGCATGTGCCTAATATTGCTAAGGAATATGAATGAGTCGAGGATTTCAGCTCAGTCAGGAAAGGTATATCTGCTCTTATGCCCCATGCAGCTCATGCCCTGCACTCTTCCATAATCCACACTCCCTCTTTCAAATAGTGCCACAGCTGCCAATGCCATTTTTAATGCATTGGTGGTGTAACAAACATATTTATTTTCACTGCTGAAATTTGTGCATAAATAAACACAGCCTCTGCAGATACAGCAAACATATTCTTAGAAATGGCCCCAAGATCAGCCTCAGAGTCATTTTGATTCCAAGCAACCGCTTGGCAAACCAAAACCGTCCAAAACCTCTGAGTTTAAAAATTTCATGCTCTTTCCCCCCCACCCCCCAAAAAATATGGCTCTGGCTACCTTGGAGTTATCTGAGCATAAAAAATTGCCTTTCACACTTTAATGAAAATACCTATATCTTTTTTCCTTACTCAGATACCACAAGAACAAGTTCATTTTTAAAACTCTGATCCTCGGGTGTTTGTAGTCCCCAGTAAGGAATGCATGATTTGAATAACAAAATCAATAAAATATACTGAGACAAAATAATGCCTTCTGAATGCTTTGAGTTTCCTTCTCAAACAATGCATTCATTGTTTGAGTTTCCTTCTCAAACAATGCATTTTTACAGTGGTACCTCAGGTTAAGTATTTAATTTGTTCTGGAAGTCCGTTCTTAACCTGAAACTGTTCTTAACCTGAAGCACCACTTTAGCTAATGGGGCCTCCCGCTGCTGCCACCGCGCCGCTGGAGCCCGATTTCTGTACTTATCCTGAAGCAAAGTTCTTAACCTGAAGCACTATTTCTGGGTTAGCGGAGTGTGTAACCTGAAGCGTATGTAACCTGAAGCGTATGTCACCCGAGGTACCACGGTATTTCTATTTTCTGTATCTGCATGTGCAAATGCCTACACGCATTTTATATCCATGTATTAGAAATATCAAAGCCCATGCCATTTGTGAGCAATTTATGGTCCACAGTAGCACAGCAATTCACTAAAGCAGTTCATTCCAGAAGAACAGCAACTCCCATGACCTGTGAGTGGGCTGGAAGCAATTTTCGCCCATATCTTTCCAGTCTAAAGGAGCCTCTCTCAATTCTGGATGGCAAACTAGCAGGCGAATCAAACATGATGACCCACAGAACTGACAAAGATGCAGAAGAAACATTTGCTCCTTGACACATCTCCTACTTCTTTTTCTACAACAGGATTTCAACTTGGTAAAATGATATTGAGAAAAGATGGAGCAAGCCTACATACCATGCGCCCTTAATTGAGGGTGAAGTCCCATTGAATTCAGTGGAACTTATTCCTAGCGAACATTCGCAGGACCAAGCTGTATGTTACTCAACATCATTAGCTGCTTGCAATTTGTGCCACTAAGACTTTGCAGACCTGCTCAAAAACTCGAGAATGCAATTTAACCATCTTAAATTAGTGCATGTACATCATAACTGTAGCAAAGGCCATAAACGCCTCTGGAGCATTTGGTGGAAATAGCTTTGAAGTGAATATTACTTCATGAATTTATAACATTCAGATCTATAGTATAGATCCATAGGCATCTATCTAGACTAATAATTTGCTTCATAACTCTCTAGGGTGCATGGTAATTTACTAGTGTAATAAAAGAATCAATATTCACACTGGCATACATATTAGCTTTAATTGTTATAAACCTGATGGGAAATCAGCTTATACATTGACAGTGAAAATGAAAACCATCCGTTAAGGGTGCATGTCATTATGCATAGGGCAAAATTTGTGATATAGGTCTCCAAATAAACTAGATATGCTATACCCTTATTTCAAGGAATTTGAACTCGTATCTTGGTTCCACGTTGTCAGGTACTTCTGAAGTGGTTAGACCAAGGGCTGATAGGAAAACATCAGAGTGAAATTCTACAGTGTGGTGTAGTGGTTAAGAGCGGTGGACTCGTAGTCTGGTGAACCGGGTTTGCTTCCACGCTCCTCCACATGCAGCTGCTGAGTGACCTTGGGCTAGTCACACTTCTCTGAAGTCTCTCAGCCTCACTCACCTCACAGAGTGTTTGTTGTGGGGGAGGAAGGGAAAGGAGATTGTTAGCCTCTTTAAGACTCCTTTAGGGTAGTGATAAAGCGGGATATCAAATCCAAACTCTTTCTTCTTCTTCTTCTTCTTCTTCTTCTTCTTCTTCTTCTTCTTCTTCTTCTTCTTCTTCTTCTTCTTCTTCTTCTTCTCCTCCTCCTCCTCCTCCTCCTCCTCCTCCTCCTCCTCCACTGTCCAATTACTTCGACTTTATTCTACCATCTGCTAATGTGTGAGATCCATAGTTAGATGCCTCTTGGTGTTTTTACTTTGACCTTAAAAAGCAGGGAGCTCTGTATTTGATTGGAAGATCATTTAAGCCTGCTGTTCAGCTGAAAAGGGGTCCCTGGAGCAGCTTACAAACAAAGGTTGTAAAATAGTACCTGCCCTCAGTTTTATGCTCTGGAAGGCATGTCACAAAAGGAAAAGGCATTGAGGGGAGGAGGGGGGAAGACTCAGGCACGAGTTTTTAGTTACATTATTCTTGTAATATATGCTAGAATAGAGAGATAATAGAGAATCTGAGAAAGGTCCCAAAAGTTTAGCTCTCTTAGCTGAGTCAATGGAGATCGTACCCACCGTCCCAGTTTGGGCGAGTTTGCCTCACATTGGGCGAAATATTCCTGCATTTTAGGGGTTTGGACTAGATGATCCCCCATAGTCCCTTCCAACTCTACAATTCTATGATTCCCCAAAATAACACTGAATCCAAGCCCATTTCAAACAGAGAGAGCAGGAAAGGAGTGGGAAAGACTTCAATTTCAGGGAACCCACACTGAGAACATTTGAACTACAATTTTGTGAACGGAAATGCAGCCATATTCATTCATTTATTCATTCATTCCGAGTACATATATGCTGCCTTCCAGGGCAATGCCCTCCCAAGGCAGCTTGCAAAAGATAATTAGTTTTGTGTACATGACAGGGTAATTTCCCTTCATATCCATAGCAGGGACTCCAGCTAGAGCCGTACTGAGACACAATGGAGAAGTGCCCACGTGTTGCTTCCTCTCCATCTGATGCCCACAGCAATGGCAGGTGGTAGCTAGAGAGAGCTGAGCTGTCCGACCCCCATCTGTCGGAAAAATAAGTTTCTCTAACATTTTGCACTGGCTGAATCAATTATTATCAGTGAATGCAAATCGGATCTCTGCAGCAACGGAAGCCCTAGTGGGGCAGCAGCACTCACCTGACTTCCTGGAACCTGAGTCACTGCTGTTGACCAGGAGTGGCAGGTCTTACAAAAGCAACATCCAAATTTGAAAAAGAGCTAACTCACAATAACGGCGCTATTTGAAATGATGGTTCCCAACTTGTTTAGATACCTTCAGTGTG
Source organism: Podarcis muralis (assembly GCF_964188315.1). Lineage (NCBI taxonomy): Eukaryota > Metazoa > Chordata > Lepidosauria > Squamata > Lacertidae > Podarcis > Podarcis muralis. The sequence continues at coordinate 92,563,153 of NC_135658.1, forward strand.
TGTGTGTGTGTGTGTGTGTGTGTGTGTGTGTGTGTGTGTAAAGGGAAATATCTTACAGTGCTGTTGATGGCTGCAGTTTTTTTCCAACCTTGCGCCACTGGTTTGGCACTGCCCAGCAGTGACACCTTATTTTTCATACTAAAGTAAACAAAATGTATAGCATTGGTTTGCTTTTTCTTCTGTCCAAATATAAATCATTGCATGCAGTTTAAAACCTGATGGTTGTTTGTCTGTTTGTTTGAGAAGGAAGATGATGAGAATCTCCTTTTTCGGATCAGATTCTCCTTTTCAGAAGGAAGATGATCAGAATCTCCCTTCACATGCACTTTTTCCTATCCCCACCCTTTCACTTAATAATGTCTTATAATATCAGCTTGGAAGAAAGCTGAGTGTACTTTCTGTTCTTTCATCTACAATACCCCCACATGTAGCCTGCATGACATCTATTTAGATCCACCTGCTCTCTAATTAACAGCCCATTAGGCTACAGTCGCCCACAGCGCCTTGCTTAGTATCTATCCCCTTGGTGTTTTTTTAAACTTTCCACAAACCATTTTACTTTATGCCTTCTGTGGGGGGGGGGGAAGCACCCAACTCTGGGCATTAGCTGCAATGAAGAAATCTGCTGTGTGGTTTCACTGGGGGGAGGAATAGTATAAGCAGATAAAGTGCTTTGTTTTATAAGATGCATTGGCATGCAGTCATTTCCTCTTATACAAGAGGTAGACGGTTTTGGTTCTTTATAAGCTGCTGTCGGTAATGTGCCTGGATGGCTCAGGGAGAATGCATTGTCATAAGCATCGCTCAGAATGCAGGCACATGGTTTCTGATTTCTTATTGGGATAAGTTCCTGGCATTGCCAGCCTGCCTTCTTTTACATCACTTGTCTCTGCAGTGGCGGGCTGAATTGGAGATCACCTTGGGGGGGGGGGGTTCTTTTGGTGGGGATGTCCTAAATTCTGTTACCTATTGCATGCCAAGGAACCTGAGCCACAAAGTTCCCAGTAAACCACAACTGACAAATGTGATGTATTTTGGTACATCACATTTGGTAATTGTAATTGCAATAGTATTTTCCTTTGCAGTGATCTGAAAGCACAGGATGAATAAAGGAAAATGTATTCAGCAATACAGAGACAGAAACTAATATTAAGCTGTAATTGAAAAAGATGTGTTGCTTGGAAACTGCTGAGGACACAGGTTTGCTTTAGCTGAAGAGAAATATAAAACAGCAATTAAAAGAGGGTTTGCTTTAACATGCACACCCTTCTTGATGCAATTGCTGATCACTTTTAAAAGAAGTGTCAGAATGCTGCACTTTGTACTTCAGATGTACAAGTGGCCACCCAGCCAATAAGACATGTATTGAGGTTAGCTGGATATTATTGTAGAATTCAGATGGGGCTTTTAAGTTCTCTGAGAAAGCATAGGTGGATTAAGTGCAAAGAAATCATCCAGTTAATTACAAGAGTGTTTTCTTTCATTTTATTTAAAGATGTGAATCCAATTGCATGTGTCCTAGACCAGTACTTTTCAACATCTCATTGGCTACCTCTGATCTAACTGATCCAGCTAGCCTCTTCTTACATTCTTCAGGGGCAAGAGCAGAACTGTGTAGGACTATGTTGACATTTCACTCAGAACTGTAATTAAACTTTGAATTCAATTTAAACCACATAGCCTCAATAGTAAAACAGGAGCCGCTATGTTTCAATGAGTAATGTCTTTGAAGTTCGTGCTCACCAGATTCGGATTAATACAGGCTCATCTTATGTCAGTGTTGCGATTGTTTTGGTTAATTAAAGAAGAATTCACTAGATCCATGGATCTAAAAACAGGGCAGAATACTCTCCAGTAAGAGAAAGCCCCACAGTGGTTTTAAAACACAACACATGCAGCAAACTAAAGCATTGGAATATAGACTGCTAGACCTTTTAAATATCCTTCTTTAAATCACCTGCAGAGCTTCCTTTCTCCCCCTTAAGCATAGAAAAGACCATAGAATTTGGTATGTGGGTGGCACTGTGGTCTAAACCGCTGAGCCTAGGGCTTGTCGATCAGAAGGTTGTTGGTTCGAATCCCCACGACGGGGTGAGCTCCCGTTGTTCAGTCCCTGCTCCTGCCAACCTAGTAGTTCTAAAGCACATCAAAGTGCAAGTAGATAAATAGGTACCGCTCTGGCAGGAAGGTAAACGGCTTTTCCATGCGCTGCTCTGGTTTCACCAGAAGCGGCTTACTCATGCTGGTCACATGACCCGGAAAAACTGTCTGTGGACAAACGTCGGCTCCCTCGGCCAGTAAAGCCGCAACCCCAGAGTCGTTCACGACTGGACTTAAAGTAACTGTGAGGGGTCCTTTACCTTTACCTTAAAAATAGTTTCTTTACTTACAAACTTCCAAAGGTTAGGTTAATGTGCTGTTCCATGCAGCAGTAGGAAAAGCACAGTTACATAAAACATTTCTGAGCACATGGTCTGGGCTTGGAGTGATCAGCCCATATGTGCTCCCTGGTTGGATTCAGATAGTGGAAGAGAGCAAACAAAGAGAGTTCCCTGCCTCTTTGTCACTCAGGTTGAGGGGGCGTGACCTAGCAAAAACAGCTTACTCTATGGTGTTAACCCCTTCATTCATTAACTAGCGCTAAACATGCTGTTATGTTGGACTGAATTTCCCACATCTTTTCCAACTTGTAAGGCTTAACTTTTCCGAAATGTTCAATATGGTTTTATCTAACCTCTTTAAATCCCAAACCAAGCGAGTCTGGAGGGAGAGCCTTAATGAGGGCATCAAGACTGAGAATTTTCCTCCTAATGAAGAGAACAGGGATGGAGGGGATTTCCAGCTGGGACCATGACAGGGGGCCAAGATTAATGCTCCCTCTCTGCATGAAATGGTCTGCATCCAACCCACACCCAGCACCCACACCTGTTGTTTGTTAAAGGAAAAACAATGCAATGGCAAATTGCATGATAAATGTCATGCTTAGTTTGGTTCATAGGCAGATGGCCCCAAAGGATATCAAGAGAAGCCAAGGATAATCAACACGGCTACATTCCTCTTGTCTATCTCCCAGCAAAATACATCTTCCTCCTTCATTATTGACCTTTATCTACTGTGAAATCATGATTGCCAAATATAGTTTACTATAAGATATCATAAAATCTGAGGGCTTTTTTCTGAAAAGCTCTTTTTAAAGAAAATACTAGCCAATGTCAAATTTCTGCAAGGAATGAGAATAAGCTTACAGCTCCATTTTCAGATAATCCAGTCATATGACAGGTGCCCTTTCAATGTGATGAGATTCTTTGAACTAAGAGTTGAAGCAATATATTTGAGAAGTGCACTTGAGTTCATCCATGTGACTGGCTAGTAAATGCAACAGATTTACAAGGAAAATAGAATTAAGGCTATAGGCTTTGCAGCCCCAAAGAGCCGTACTGATATGCATACATTTTGCATCATGGGCTTTCTCTAACAATTAATTAGGTCAAACCAACAGAATGCAATGCTATTAATTTTATTATGTGAATAAACTTTGTTGCACGGCACTGCGCCTCCAAAAGCCACCAGCAGTGAGACTAACTGCTGCTCAAAGTACATTTTTAAGCAGGTAATATTTTTCAGCTCTGAACCATCAGCATTAATTCTCTGTGTCTGTCAACATAGCCGCCTTGAGTTACAGATGCTTGTTAATTCCAACAGAATTATTATTACTATTATTATTGAATTCTGGTGAGATCAGCCTGAAGGCAGTAAAACAAGTCAATCTCTTCCTCTTCAAGATTTCCTTTTGGCAGAAACACCAAAGTTTGGGTTAGGTTGAAGTTTTGCCAGGAAGGTTGGATTTGGACCAAACTATATTCCCCTCCCCCACCTGTGCAGATTCAAACAAGGGTCATAACTCTGCCAAGAATACAAGGGTTGGAAACCTGTGGCTGGGCTACAACTCCCTCAATTTCTTAGCGGGGGCTGGTGGGATCTGTAGTCTAATGACAGGTGGAGGCCCACATATTGCTCTCATATTTTAATACGTATGAATTGATACACTGAAGTCCTTATTTTTGCCCTCATAGCTTGCAAAGCCAGGAGTTTCTCCTCACAATCCTGCCAGTTCTGTCTAACTTTCATACTGGGATCAAAAGCTCAGGATCAAAGAGGCAAAAATGCTAAGCTTGAAGGCAGTTTTTGTGTGTGCTCAGATGTACATACACACAAAATAACACCCCGTGCTCTTGGTCGCTCTGCTTTACCCCATGATTTGGCCTACTGCATACTAAATGGCCGAGGAAAGGTCTCGACAGTTTTGCTTCTTTTATTTCATGTTCAGTGAATAGCAGCAGAGGGTGTCCCAGTAGGTCCCTGTCAGAAGTGAAAGATGGTAGTAGCTTTCTTTACATCTGCCACTGCAACTGAAGTCATGTAGACTCAGCTGACAGAGATCTTGAATTTGCCTTGAGGATGGAAACTGTGAAGTTGTCATCTAATCATCTTGAAAGTATTTTTATTCCTCGGCTTCCCTGCCTCTTAACGTTACTTTGATGCCAGCACAACTCAGTGGGCCTTGTGTTTGCAGTGACTATGATGAAGTTAAATGGACAGTCCGCCCGGCTTGGATATTTTTCTAAACATAATGTGGTTTTTGTTAGAACTGCTAGCATCCTATTGGGCTTGAATACTGAGCTGTTATCACCTTGGATCTTGAGCTGTTTGCACCTGGAAAGCTGCTGGTTGGTGAAGATGTTGACAAGGATAGGGACTTCCACAGAATAACACAGACCTTGTGATCCCCAAGGCAGTTAATCTGTGAACCTTAAACAGCTTGCTTACTTGACAAGATGGAATGCTTGCAGAGGAGGGTGATCAAGATGATCAAGTGTCTGGAAACCACGACAGCTGAAGGAGTTAGGTATGTTTAGACTGGGAAAGGGGACACCGAGAGGAGTTATGATAGCCATCTATGATAGCCATCTTCAAATATCTCAAGGGCTGCCACATGGAAGATGGAGCAAGCTTGTTTCTTTCTCCGGAGGGTAGGACCTATACCAATGGATTCAAGTTACAAGAAAGGAGATTCTGACTAAATATCAAGAAGAACTTTCTGACAGCTACAGCTGGTAGACAGTGGAACGGACTCCCTAGGGACCCCTACTTCATTGGAGGTTTTGAAGCAGAGGTTGGATGGTCATCTGCCATGGAAGCTTTCAGGTGAGATTCCTGCATGTCCCTGAAGGTCCCAGCTCTACAATTGTATGATTCTATGAAAATTAAATGGCTTCTTTAATCACCACAGGGCTCACTTTTTGAGGCCTATGGATTATACAAGAAATCAGAATGTGTTGGGTTTGGGGTTTTTTTGTAAATTTATTTATTTAGGTTTTAAAATTAAAATTTTACAATAACATATCAACATACAATATAGAAACAAGATTCCACAGAATCTCCTGGACTTCCCTCCTCCCCTTTGTGGGTCCTACTGTTAGTCTTTTCCTCCTGCATCTTTTTATAATAATCCCATTCTTTTGCATCTCCATTATGTCCAAAGATCACCATTAAACTACAAGTGTTATTCCAATACCACTAACGATTTTAACTGTTTACAACGGTTTTTAAGATAGATTATAAATTTTCCCCATCCCTTATTAAAATTTTGCTTTTCCTGATTTCTGATTCTTCCGGTCATTTTTTCCATTTCGGCATAGTCCATCGACTTGATCTGCCATTCTTCTCCGATAGGGATTTCTTCTTTCCATCTCTGGATTAGTAGCAATTGCGCAGCTGTGGTCACATACATAAATAGAATTTTCTTCTTTTTTAAAAAAATTATTTATAGTTTTCAGATTTATGCTCCCTTGGAATTTCTGCACCTTAAATATCCTAAAAGAAAGGCTTCAGGGTTTTTAAGAAAACGTTATTTTAAACATTGTTTTCAGTTCATTATATATCATTTCCCAAAATTACAAGAAAGCAGAATGTTAATATTATTGGGATTCAAGATTATTTTTTGTGTGTGTGCGACCTGACCTAGGCTGTATTTGAGTTGCAGCAATCCCATAACAGGTACACAACCAGCTCCATTTTGAGAAACAAAAAGATGCAGACATATAATTGTTATCTGCAGCCCATTGTTCCCACTCCTGCTGGCTACACACTAGACATATTGCGTTTGACTTGCAGCAATTCTGTAGTAAATACAACATTCATAAGTATTAAAGACAGGAATGTTTTATGGTAAAAAATTCTACCTTTGATGGTACAACTCCAGAAGCCAGCCTGGGACTGGCTATTACAGAATAAAACCCTGTTCAGGTATTTGCTGCCACATTGTTCTCAGAACATGCTGAGGGAGGAATGGGCTACACGTGCTATTCCCAAATGCAGTGCCCCCACCAGCTGCAGCTCCTTCAGATCTTTGTGGGTCAAGTGAAAGGTCTGAAGGAGGAACTTTAGTGTGTTCAGTTGAAAACACTTAGGTTTTGAAATACTTGGCACATGATTGGGATCGTGGCATGACTGGAGTTCCTGTAGAGGATTCTAAGCAGCTTTGGGTGATTATGCAAAGATTTCCCGCTTTCAGACATTCCCATTCAAAGTCAGGGGTGACATCAGCAGGGGCAACTGTCAGGCTTCGAGGAATCCGATCCCTCCCATGGTAGCAGCCAAGAAGCAGAGAAAATATTACAAGTTCTTACCACGTAATTTATTAATATTCACAGAAAGAGATGAAGGAATGTAGTCTTCCCTAAATAATGGGGTTGCTCCAAATAAAGTCCCCCCCCATCTCTCCTATTCTACATCATGCCTACATTGACCGATCTGTGCCTTCTGCCTCTGAGTTTTCTGTTCTCCTACGTTCAATGCTTGCCGGGTTTGGGGAGGGGGGTCAGGAATGCTTTCCAAGGACACTGAGTTTGTCAGCTCTCTCTCCCCCCGATGCTTCTTCTTCCTGCTGTTCCTCTCCCAATATTTCTCAGCTTCTCCTCTCTGCAGCCTTTGAACTATGCCCTTCTGCAAACCACTGTTCTAAATCTATACTGTCCTCCTGTTCTCCGGAAGGTTCAGGAGATGGGGGGCGGTCCCCACCAGCAACTGGGACAAAACTGTCCCATACTCCTTGGGAATGCATGGAAATGAACACCGGAACTAGATCTATTGCAAATGAAGAAGCACCATAAGCAATGTAGGCGAGGGAATAGCACACAGTGGATGTGCCAGTGTGAAAATCGGAGTGTTACAGTTACTCAGTAGTGCTCTTGTTTCCATCTACAAAATGTTGGAGGGTAAGCAAAAGGATGAATATAAACATCCATTCTTATAATCTCAGCTTTTCATTTTTGAAGAAGAACATGAACCTCAAGGGCATGTATTTAAACTTGCATTAATCTAAATGCCAATAGATAGCTTGTATTCATTTGTATTGGAGACATGTTTTCCTCGAGCTGTGTGCTGCATTTATACAGGCATTAGCACTCTAAATACCCAGCGTAAATGTCATATACCTTCCTAAATAGGCCTTCTCAGTGCATTTTCTAGATCTGGGTTGCGGCGGCCTCAAGAAACGGGAATATTTTGTGACAGGAAAAAGCCTACCTCTAGCTATGCATTTGGGTTGTTTTTATTCTTAAGATTCCCTCATGGCATAAATAGGCTTTGGCAAGGATGTTCTCGCCTCTTCTTGCCATAATTGAAACTGGAATTCCACAGGAGCTTCTGTTGTGGAAAGATAAACTAATGACAAGCACACAGCATGTAAATGAGCTCTACACTGGTTCACATGTACCTCAGTCACAAAGCCATTTATCTGCCTGAAGTCTCAGCAAGCAAACGCCAATGACATATTCTCAGCCCATCAACCAGACAGCATGAAAATGGTGAGGAGTTATAGTCTAACAACAGCTGTAGGACTCTAAGTTGACTACTACTGGAGCAAACCAATGAGCGTACAAGGTCATAGTGGAAAATTTGTATGGTGCATATGTCTTTTGAGGATAGTCCACTGTTTGAAGAACTGTCTACTCACAGTTTCAAGATAAATGAAGGGGTAATGCTGTAGTTCTGGTCTGCTTCAGACCTCTCTGCACTTAGTTTAAAAGAAATATTGAAATAAATAAATAAATAATTTATTATTTATACCCCACCCATCTGGCTGGGTTTCCCCAGCCACTCTGGGCAGCTCCCAAAAGAATATTAAAAACATGATAAAACACCAAACATTAAAACTTCCCTAAACAGGGGCTGCCTTCAGATGTCTTCTAAAAGTCAGATAGTTGTTTATTTCCTTGACATCTGATGGGAGGGCGTTCCACAGGGCGGGCGCCACTACCAAGAAGGCCATCTGCCTAGTTTGCCATGTAACCTCACTTCTCACAGTGAGAGAACCGCCAGAAGGCTTTCAGAGCTGGACCTCATTGTCCTGGCTGAATGATGGGGGTGGAGACGCTCCTTCAGGTATACTGGGCTGAGGCCGTTTAGGGCTTTAAGGTCAGCACCAACACTTTGAATTGTGCTCGGAAATGTACTGGGAGCCAATGCAGATCTCTCAGGACCAGTGTTATATGGTCTCGGCGGCAACTCCCAGTCACCAGTCTAGCTGTCACATTCTGGATTAGTTGCAGTTTCTGGGTCACCTTCAAAGGTAGACCCACGTAGAGTGCATTGCAGTAGTCCAAGCAGGAGATAACTAGAGCATCCAAAATTAATCTATTCATTGCTTTCGTCTGCACATGAAGGGCCTTAGAACAGAACAGTTTTGCTGGCTACTAAGAAAATCACTGCTAGGTAGTGATGTGAAACACTGATATCAAATTCATACCAAATATACAGTAGGTCACCTCATCTTCAGCCCCTCGGCCTTCAAGGCTGGGGATTTCAAACTATGTTCCAAGGCATCCAAGGTTTTCAGAACATTGATGGTTCCTCAGAGAGAAAGGCAATGAATGTCATAAAAAAAAAAGCATGCCCACCAATACCAACCCGTCTTTTTCTTTGATTTGCAAAGGAGCTAAAGAGCACACAAAACCAATTGAACATCTCTGAATGCACCTTGGTCATACAGTGTTGGTTTTGTTTTTTAGACAACTCAGTGTTATAGTTTCCTTAGGGTAGACATACCTCAATAGCCAATGCATTGGCAGAGAATAACTATAATACTGCCCAGGCCTGATGAACAAGATATGAATATCAATTAAAACATGACAACAATTGCATTTTTAATGATGTTTCAAGCAGAACTATTTACCCGTTGCAAAACATCTGTTATTATTCTTAATCTTTTAGGGGCAAATTAAGTTAGAATCGCCAAGGCTGTTGTGCTAACTCATCAGCTGAAGTAGAGTAATTATAATGAGTGGAGAGGACTAGGATTTAAGAGTTCACATGCAGCCCTCTGACCCATAGGAGGCAAGGATTTAATTGCACAGTTCCTCCGTCAAGGAGTTCAGTGCCCATTTATGTAGTCTCTGCCTCCTACAGAGAAAGCCTTCATTGAAATGACTTGTCAGGACCAAAGTGTGCTAAAATGCCTTCACGATGTTGTGAAAAAGGAGCTTGTAGGGCAAAGCTTTCCAAACTGTGTGTTACGACACTTTAGTGTGTCGTCTGCAGTGTGTAGGTGTGTCACATGAATGCTCCCAGTGCTTCTTCCAGTTCTGGAAAGGGTTTAGTTTAACGTCCGGTTTGCTGAATTACCGTGTTGCGAATGATGCATGTTTAAAAAGTGTGTCACTGACATGAAATGTTCGGAGAGCTCTGGTGTAGGGAAATGGCAACAGAATAGCGTACATCTTTGTGAATACAGTGGCACCTCAGTTTTGGAACGTCTCCATTGACAAACGTTTTGGTTTTCAAACGCCATAAACCTGGAAGTAAATGCTTTGGTTTTCGAACACGCCTCAGAAGTTGAACTGAGGTGGCTTCTGCTGAGTGCAAGATCCTGTCAGCTGTTGAGTCCTGTCAGCTGGGAAACCGCACCTCGGTTTTCTAACGTTTCAGAACTCAAAACAGTCTTCTGGAATGGATTATTTTTTTAAACTGAGGTACCACTGTACTTTACAGTGATGTGAGAGAAATGATGGCATAAGCACATTTGTGATAGTTATAAATTCAAAAGAATTCACCAGTGACAATCTTCCTAATGCAGCCAACTAGTCAGCTGGCTATTGTGGAAGTCAAATGTCAGTTTCATGAATAAATGCTGGTTTAGACTATCAGTGCTTTAAACATGTTCCTGCACGTAGTCCATTGGGAGCTACAGATGATCAGAACCAAGGTCTATCTTCTTCAAGATTCCCAATTTCAGAGATTATCCACACTTCATTTTGTACTGCTCCTTTACCTCATGGAAAACTGCTCTTTGGTGCTCAGAGACAACAGCAATTTGAGTTTTGCCAGATTGATGTTTGTTCTGATATGGTGCAAAACAGGGGGAAAGGAGCACAGCAGGGGGGGAAACGGCTTTCTAGGACAGGAGAAGCGGAAGTATGAATGAGCCTTGCTGAGGCAGCGGAGTCCTGACTGAAACCACCCTCCCGATGGCCAACAAATCAATTGTCCTAGCAGTGCACCTGAGCCAAACAACATCCTTGTATTTCATCCCAGAGCCAAGAGGCATGGCCAGATTCAAGAGCAGGAAAAATTATATATAAAGAGTTACATGTCTACAAGATTCATGTGAGAAACAAATGTAGTAAAATTAACATTCAGAAGTAGGTTCCCAAAAGTTTTGTTGTTGTTTAGTTTAGTCGTGTCCGACTCTTCGTGACCCCATGGACCAGAGCACGCCAGGCACCTCTGTCCTCCACTACCTCCCACAGTTTGGTCAAACTCATGCTGGTAACCTCGAAAACACTATCCAACCATCTCGTCCTCTGTCGCCCCCTTCTCCTTGTGCCATCCATCTTTCCCAGCATCAGTGTCTTCTCCAGGGAGTCTTCTCTTCTCATGAGGTGGCCAAAGTACTGGAGCCTCAGTTTCACGATCTGTCCTTCCAGTGAGCACTCAGGGCTGATTTCCTTAAGAATGGATGCGTTTGATCAAACGCATCCCAAAAGTTTTACATTGCCCAATTTGGTAAGGCAACTATTTTGGCTTAGTTTTGTTACTTTCAAGCAATCTTCTGAATTACCCTAACACAGCCAGCAATTTCTGTCACTCTAGCTATTGTTAATATATGATGGTTGTATTGCTAAATCTCTACTAGCAACTGTATATTCATATATCTTGATTTTCACAGGGAAATGTGTGTTTCTCCTTCCCTCCCTCTAATTTTGACTTGTTACCAGGTGTGTGTGTGTGTGTGTTAGAAATGCAACTACATATCTTGAAGCACATAGTGGTTAGAATTCTTACTTATAGCAGCCACACAAAAATTGCACAAATTATTTACAAAAAAATATAACATGCCCCTGGCTTACTCACGGGTAGAGGAGAGAGGGAACAGGCTGAATGGCTTCTGGCACAGCCTTGCAGCCATTGCAAAACTGTCAGCTGGTAGTGTGAGTAGCCCTAACCTTGGGAAGCAAATTGGCTTTTTATATTTCCAATCCAAATACTTTATTTCAATTTTTGATGTAGCAAGAGATGTGGCCATAGCATGAGCTTTAAACTTCGGAGAACACCTTAGTCTGTGCACTGAAAAGCTAATCCCAGATTTCCTTTTTTTTTTTTTAATCAGCATTTTTCCCCCACAAACATGCGGACATCTTCCTACCAGTTTGCCCTAACGACTCAGCTACCAAATGAAAATATCTGTTGTTTGGTTTTATGCTGGGCTTGTGGATTGTACCGACTAATTATTTACACTTGAGGATACTCACCTAATTAAGAAAATGTGAAACAGAGGTTCCTGCATTTACAGTCCTTTCATTTCTATTTTATTACCTACATATATTCTTTCTTTTTTTTCTGTACCAGCATACTGCTGTTATAGTCCTTAACATTTTGTTTCTTAATGGATTAATCATTGTTGTCGTCAAGATGAATATGCTGTAAAACCTGTGTTCTCTCTCTCTCTCTCTCTCTCTCTCTCTCTCTCTCTCACACACACACACACACACACACACACACACACTATGCTACAGATCATGACTAGAACCCAAGAATGTATTATGTTGCACAAATTAACTCTCTAATCTCATGAGTGGTCAGTCAGGCTTTGAACAGGAACAGGAACAATAAATTTATTATTTATACCTTGCCCATCTGACTGCGTTTCCCCAGCCACTCTGAGCGGCTCCCAACAGAATATTAATAGTAACAATAATAAAAGCGACAAAAGATCAAACATTAAAAACTTCCCTAAACAGGGCTGCCTTCAGATATCTTCTAAAAGTGACATAGTTGTTTATTTCCTTGACATCTGATGGGAGGGTGTTCCACAGGGCGGGCGCCACTACCGAGAAGGCCCTCTCCGCCTGGTTCCTTGTAACCTCACATGTATAAAAGACTTAGTAGCCACCATTAAGTAAAATTAAGTAGTTTTAAATTTGACAGCAAAAACCTGAAGTAAATATCCTGAAACAATCTCAGGAGTTTCAGATATATCGTTCCTCAACAGATTACAAATTCTCCGCAAGTAGATACTTTAAGCTTCCAAGGAGTTGCCCATAGGTCTCTCCAAAGATGTTGAAGAGAAGGCAATCCAAAATTATTTTGTATATTGTATCTAGTGTATTCATACCACAAGTTTTATCGTGTTTTTAATATTCTGTTGGGAGCCACCCAGAGTGGCTGGGGAAACACAGCCAGATGGGTGGGGTTCAAGTAATAAAGTATTATTATTATTATTATTATTATTATTATTATTATTAAAGTTAACCCCTGGAGAAGAGACCAAGCAGGCACACAGGTCACCTGGTCAGAGTCTTTCCCAGTATGGATTGTATTTCTACAGTGGTACCTCGGGTTGCAAACACCTCGGGTTACAGACTCCGCTAACCCAGAAGTAGTACCTCGGGTTAAGAACTTTACCTCAGGATGAGAACAGAAATTGCGTGGCGGCACATGAGGCCCCCCTTAGCTAAAGTGGTACCTCAGGTTAAGAACGGTTTCAGGTTAAGAACGGACCTCCAGAACAAATTAAGTTCATAGCCAGAGGTACCACTGCATTTGAATTATCATAGTTATTTCTAAATTGGCACCTCTGCTTTCAAGAGGGAGGTGAAAAGTGGACCTTCCAAAGGAGTACAAGCAAGTCCAGTTTCCCTATATCCTGTCCTCAGTACTTTAGAGAAAGGCATTCAAATCCTGATGGAGTATCCTACTAAGCAATGCATGTACATACAAACACATACATCTTACTTGGAGCATTCCTAGAGAGGTCGCTTGGGCTCTATTGCTATTGTAACAGAAAATCTGAAATTCAGCTGCTGAAAGACAATTTCCCTGGCAGGTTTTCCGAGTGTGTTTATAAGCTTCCTCTTTCAAACTGTGCCAGGATCAACTGGCATGGGGCCTTTGTTCTCAGACAAATCCATTCTCTAAGCTCCTACTGTCACAGGGGATGCTTGTTTGTACGAGGCCTGATAAGGTTTTACATACAATTTTCTAGAATCTACATACTGACTTACAATAAAAGCAATACATGTGCAAAATTTTCTTTCCTCCCCCACCCCCTCTTAACACTTGCCTGGAAAATCTCCCCAAAATTCTAAACAACAGCTTGTCTCATACCCTCCAACATTTCTCCGATGAAAATAGGGACATTCTATTCCATACCTTCCAACATTTCTCTGATGAAGATAGAGATGTCCCTTCCAACATTTCTTCAGTGAAAACAGGGATGTCCTAAGGAAAAGCAGGGCATTCTCTGATCAAATAAAAAACTGGGACAGCTTCTGCAAATCCAGGACTGTCCCTGGAAAAATAGGGACACTTGAAGGGTCTGTTGTCTTAGGGGAAGCTGTTGTGTAGCACAGAGATCCCCACAACACACACCATGTGCAAAGTGAACTGATTTCAGTATGCATGTCCTTACCTTACATGTCTTTACCAGTAACTATGCACCTGTATTTCAATAGTTTATCATACAGTATACTATAAAGATCAGCAGCTGCAGCCTTCTGGCCAGATTTCGCCCCTGGAAGGGGATGTCATCTGCCACCCTTCCCCACATCCCAAGCTTAACGCTCCAATTCTATTTGGGACCAGGCCCTGTTGAACTAAATGGGCTTGTTTCCGAGTAGGTGTGCATTGGGCTGTGCTGTAAAAATGGTATGGAGAAAGCAGTGTTTGTAACAAAAGTACACCCCACTTTCTGGAGTGGGGTGGTTTGAAATGACTTCACCCCCAATGGCGCACTCGTCCATTGTGTTTCAAGACAGAGGCCAATACACAGTATGTCTATACATATGAGTAACCATAAGTAGCTTACAATAAGCCTTTGACAGTACAGAACTTTTCTCTCTCTTGACTTCCACTTGATGTTTCCTTCTTACCTTTAACTTCTTCTGTTGCTGAATAGTTAAAGCTATGGTTTTCCCAGTAGTCAGATGTATGGAAGTGAGAGCTGGACCATAAAGAAGGCTGATCACCAAAGAATTGATGCTTTTGAATTCTGGTGCTGGAGGAGACTCTTGAGAGTCCCATGGACTGCAAGAAGATCAAACCAATCCATTCTTAGGGAAATCAGCCCGGAGTGCTCACTGGAAGGACAGATCCTGAAGCTGAGGCTCCAATACTTTGGCCACCTCATGAGAAGAGAAGACTCCCTGGAAAAGACCCTGATGTTGGGAAAGATGGAGGGCACAAGGAGAAGGGGACAAGATGGTTGGACAGTCTTCTCGAAGCTACCAGCATGAGTTTGACCAAACTGCAAGAGGCAGTGGAAGACAGGAGTGCCTGGCGTGCTCTGGTCCATGCGGTCACAAAGAGTCGGACACGACTAAATGACTAAACAACAACAACAACATATCTGGAACATTATGGGGGACATTTTCAGAAGTTTCAGCGGTAAGACATCTTTGAAATGATGTATTCCATGCATTGTGATCTTATTCATCCCTTTCTTGTACCTTTGTAAAATCAGTAGTCTTGTACCCTCCAACTTTTCTCCATTGAAAATAGGGACACCCCATTCCATAATAATAATTTTACTATTTATACCCTGCCCATCTGACTAGGTTGCCCCAACCACTCTGGGCCACTTCCAACATATATAAAAACATAATAAAACATTAAACATTTAAAAAAACTTCCCTGTACAGGGCTGCCTTCAGATGGCTCAGAGGTTGGATAACTCCATACTCTCCAACATTTCTCCAATGAAAATAGAGATGTCCTAAGGAAGAGCAGGACATTCCAAGATCAAAATAGAAACTGGGACAGTTTTTTCTAAATCAGGGACTGTCCCTGAAAAATAGGGATACTTGGACAGTCTGTACTCTTTAGAATAGTGAGGCTGCTGTCTCTCTCATTGCTTTGTGTAAGTGTGTTTCAAATCTATTTTTTTAATGTACCAAAAATAAGAAAAATCCTCTCAGGATCCCAGAAAAGGCCTAGAAGACAATCCCTCCCTTTCCTCATTGCATAGTTATTGGTTCTGAAACACTGCAAGCTTTCCAGAGAGTCCCCCCAAAGTGGAACAGTTTGTCCCCTTTTAGCTATGTCTTTACAGCTTTTCTTTTTCTTTTTCTTTTTCATGGGACACGGGTGGCGCTGTGGGTAAAAGCCTCAGCGCCTAGGGCTTGCCGATCGAAAGGTCGGCGGTTCGAATCCCCGCGGCGGGGTGCGCTCCCGTTGTTCGGTCCCAGCGCCTGCCAACCTAGCAGTTCGAAAGCACCTTCGGGTGAAAGTAGATAAATAGGGACCGCTTACTAGCGGGAAGGTAAACGGCGTTTCCGTGTGCAGCTCTGGCTCGCCAGAGCAGCGATGTCACGCTGGCCACGTGACCCGGAAGTGTCTCCGGACAGCGCTGGCCCCCGGCCTCTTGAGTGAGATGGGCGCACAACCCTAGAGTCTGTCAAGACTGGCCCGTACGGGCAGGGGTACCTTTACCTTTTTTACAGCTTTTCACACACCTCTTCCCCCCCCCACCTCAAAAATTCACAATAAGCTGGCTTCAGAGTCTTGCTCAGATGATCGGGGAGGGAGCTTATTTCCGTTGCTATATTTTTATAGTTGTTTGCCAGGAGAAGAAATTAATCACAGGATGCAAAGAAGCATTTTCTAAAAGGCTGGAACAATTTTGGGGAAGGGGAGGGTTAATGATAGTCGCAGGAGCTTTATTTCTTATTAGTTGTAGACCTGTGAATCAGATGCAAGAGTACATGGCAAGCTGACATTATGTGCCAGTTTATTTGGCAAGGTAAATGAGATTCTCCATCAAATGATCAGGCTATGCTTCCTACTGGGTTAGAATGACCTACCTTTTTGCTTTCAGCATTGTATTTTCTAATATATCTTTTTCTCTCTCTTTTCCCTCTCTACTCCCATATAGTATATTGAATGCTTCCATAGAAAATTATATCACACAGGAGCCCCATGCACCTCTCTGTGTAACGCTGGCACAAAATTAAAGCAAGGGAGACCCCTTGTGGTCAATCAACTCTAACATATTCAAAGATTTATTGCGACAAGGTCTGCTCCCTTAAGAAGGCTCCCTATCTCTTCCTTTATAAACAACCAGCCTAATACAGGGATGATAGAGAGAAAATCCTACAACTCAGAGTATTGCACATGGCCAGGAATGGGCAACTAGTGTGTGCAGTAGGGTTGCCATAGGTTCAGAATTTCCCAGACATAGCTGGAATATGACAGTTGTTAAAGAGTGTCCGGGCAGAAATGGCTGAATTGTCCTGCAAAATCCTGTCATTGAATTCTACTCAATATTGACCCAGAGCGGATTCCAGCGTATAGTTAGCAGAGTAAAAACTTAAACACATTGTAGGATTCCCAAAAAATAGACCAGAGGAGAGAAATATTTCATCCAGCAGAGCTTTACTGCTACGGAAGGCAAATGAGCATAATTGTCACAAATCCAAGAAATTCGGGATTGGCACTGTCCATAAGAAATCCAGTTGCAGCAGACTTCACTTAAACTTACAATAACTTATTATAAGTCTAAACCTTAACACTATACCATACTATGTACAGACCACCACATCAGAAGGAAAAGAGAAAGAAAGAGAAAGTAAAACCCAGGCTCCTTCTGGCCTTCCTTTTGTGTGGACAGGCGGAGTCCCCAGATTCTGAGCGGTCCCCCCCCCCCCGTCATGTGGAATAATGATTCAAGACAACGTGCTATGGGATTAAATTGGCCACAACTTTATTAAATTTCAAATGTGGGTAGACCTTGGCTCAGGCATTGGGCGTTCTCCCTCCCCAGTCCCCAGCCAGGGACCTAGGGAGCTTCAGGGTTATCCAGTGGGGGGGGGGGGATGGGCCGGCTCTGGAGAACATATGTTCAAGCAGAGATAGCCCCCCCCCCCCGTTACGCCGCCGTCGCAGGGGAGAGCAATGATGACCTTTCGGCGTACGGTCAAAGCCTCCCTTCAGAAACCCCTTTAACGGGGAACCCTGGTATCGCTGCCGCAAAGAGGAAGATGGACTAAAGGATTCTGCCCAAGGCCTGATACCGCCAAAGTTGTGAGGTTTTGCTACAGGAAAGGCAAAACCTGCCAATGCAGGGAAATTCCTTTCCGGCCCTTTAACAGCGACCTTAACGTAGCAGCGCCCGCATACCTGTGAAGAAAAGTTAACCTGCAAAACCTATGAAGAAAAGTTAACCTGCAAAAGAAGATATTAACTGAGGGTGGGTAGGGTGGGAGAAGCTCTGGAGCCAAGTGAGGATTCCCAGGTAAGATCCTCCCTCTATTGTGTGGGCAGGTAATCCCTCCCCTACCTGGCCTGGTCTCCTTGGCAACGCTTCCCCCAGGTGGGATTGGACAACTGACTGAGGTAGGCGGAGACCTCCAGGTATCCCACCTGAGGGAAGGCAAAGCCAAGCCTATGCTGATGGAGCCGCTCCAGATCTAGGGCTGCGTGCGTCCACGCAAAGGGCGCCCCCCGTTTTAAGTGGGGAGCGGTCATTATAGTCATCATGACCTTGACTGAAGAGTTAACAGAACCACTTTAAGCCAGCTGTAATTCAGCTTCTCTGAAGGAATAACCCAAACATCACGGACCTTCTGCTTGTTTCTTTCACACAGAGAAGCTTCCAGAACCCTCTTGAAAGAATTAGAATAGAAAAGATCTCTACACATCAGGTCAATACTTTCTGCGCCAAGAAATAGTAACTTGTAGATAGACTTGTATGTTTACTGCTGTATATAATAAACTACAAGAATCAAGTTACTAGTCATCAGTCTTTGTTCCTGATCGTCGTCCTGCCTGGGCAATCTCAAGAGCTGCCTAAGAAATGCTGCGGTATTCTGCTATACTCTGCTAAGCTGTGCAACAGGCGAAAGCACTTCAAAAGTTCACCGCCTTCAAAGTTTTAACAGTTCACCCTCTGTGCTCCACCCCTGCTCCCATGTGGTGTGCACATGCCCTGGATGCCAGCAAAGGACGCAATGCTGCTGAGGATGGCACATTCCCATCCACCCTGTACATCTCTGATGGGATGAGACTCAAACCGGATGTTGGAACTGTTATTGTTCAGTGTCTTCTAGGCCTCCATTGACCAAAGAGGAGCTGGTCAGAGGGGATTATGGAGGGGGAAAGGAGGCCCTTCAGAGATGCGATTTTCTCTTTGGCAGCGGGAGAGATAGTTAAATTCTCTCCCCCTCTGGTCCCGAGGGTATGTGGTCTTCCTTGTTTTTACATAACCAAAAAGGGCACAACAGCTACATCCCTGTCATCAGCACCACTTCTCACTTTGAAATGCACAGTCTGTAAAAACAGATTCTGTGACTCAACTTCAAACGTTGTGGCTCTTGCTGCTGCCTGAGCCCCAAAGGGACATGTGAGCACTGGTTTATGGACAAAGAGATAGCTTTCTCCTTCTGTGCCCTATCTTCCTTCTGTGGAAGGCGGATTTTGTGTTTTTTGTCAGATCTGAGTGAGGGCGAAGGATCTGCCTCTAAAGCCTACAGTATAAGGGGAGGGGAGGGTGGTGGTGAAAATATAGATATCGAAAGGGAAACACGAAAATCGAGACCACACGAATAACTGACTAGGATGCAGTTTTAAAACTTGGCCTTGGATTTTAATATTGAATCAACTGAAGATTGTGCCCCATTAGAATTCATCAGTGAGATCAAGTATTGTGGTTGGTGCACCAAAGATCACCCCAAACATGTACCAGAAGCAACGTTTTGCATACTGCTTGGGCAACAAAACTACAGTGGTACCTCGGGTTAAGAACTTAATTCATTCTGGAGGTCCGTTCTTAACCTAAAACAGTTCTTAACCTGAGGTACCACTTTAGCTAATGGGGCCTCCCACTGTTGCTGCGCCGCCAGAGCACAATTTCTGTTCTCATCCTGAAGTAAAGTTCTTAACCCGAGGTACTATTTCTGGGTTAGTGGAGTCTGTAACCTGAAGCGTCTGTAACCCGAGGTACCACTGTATCATAATGCAGATGGACTGCTTAAATGTGCAATTTGACATTGAAGGTTGGGTTGACTGGACCCAGTACTAGAGGCATTAAGTTGTCCCCCAAGACTGGGGGACTTCAATTACCCGGATATTTATTGGATGTCAAACTCAGCCAAGAGCATAAGGTCAAACAGATTCCTCACTGGCCTTGCAGACAACTTCATTGTCCAGAAAGTGGGAGAAGCAACAAGAGGAACAGCCATTTTAGATCTGGTCCTAACCAATGTTGATGACCTGGTTAGTGGGGTAGAAGTGGAAGGATCATTAGGCGCGAGTGATCATGCTCTTCTGAAGTTTACTATACAGCGGAAAGGAGCAGCCAAGCATACTAGGACTCAATTTCTCGACTTTAAGAAAGCCGACTTCATAAAACTTAGGGAAGTGCTGGGTGAGATCCCATGGACAGTAATACTAAAAGGAAAGGGAGTTCATGATGGCTGGGAGTTTGTTAAGAGGGAGATAGTAAAAGCACAACTTCAGGCAATACCAATGAGACGGAAACATGGAAGGTGCCTAAAGAAGCCAGGGTGGCTATCTAAAGAACTTTTAACTGAGTTAAGATTAAAAAAAGATGTGTACAAAAAATGGGAAAGGGGGGAAACCACCAAAGAGGAATTCAAACAAATAGCCAGCACGTGTAGACACAAAGTCAGAAAAGCTAAAGCACAGAATGAACTCAGGCTTGCTAGAGAGGTTAAAAGCAACAAAAAAGGCTTTTATGGGTATGTTCGTAGCAAAAGGAAGAACAAAGAAACAGTGGGGTCACTCAGAGGAGAAGATGGTGAAATGCAAACAGGGGATACAGAAAGGGCTGAACTCCTCAATGCCTTCTTTGCCTCAGTCTTCTCCGATAAAGAAAACAATGCCCGACCTGAAGAATTTGGAGCAAATGATTCAGCAGAGGAAACACAGCCCAGAATAACTAAGGAGATAGTACAAGAATACTTGGCTAGTCTAGATGTATTCAAGTCTCCAGGGCCAGATGAACTGCATCCAAGAGTATTAAAAGAACTGGCAGATGTGATTTCAGAACCACTGGCAGTCATCTTTGAGAATTCCTGGAGAACAGGCGAAGTCCCGGCAGACTGGAGGAGGGCAAATGTTGTCCCTATTTTCAAAAAGGGGAAAAGAGAGGACCCAAATAATTACCGCCCAGTCAGCCTGACATCAATACCAGGGAAGATTCTGGAGCAGATCATTAAGCAAACAGTCTGTGAGCACCTAGAAAGGAATGCTGTGATCACTAATAGTCAGCATGGATTTCTGAAAAATAAGTCATGTCAGACTAACCTGATCTCGTTTTTTGACAGAATTACAAGCCTGGTAGATGAAGGGAACGTAGTGGATGTAGCCTACCTTGATTTCAGCAAGGCATTTGACAAGGTGCCCCATGATATTCTTGTAAAGAAGCTGGTAAAATGCGGTCTTGACTATGCTACCACTCAGTGGATTTGTAACTGGCTGACTGACCGAACCCAAAGGGTGCTCATCAATGGTTCCTCTTCATCCTGGAGAAGAGTGACTAGTGGGGTGCCACAGGGTTCTGTCTTGGGCCCGGTCTTATTCAACATCTTTATCAACGACTTGGATGATGGACTCAAGGGCATCCTGATCAAATTTGCAGATGACACCAAACTGGGAGGGGTGGCTAACACCCCAGAGGACAGGATCACACTTCAAAACGACCTTGACAGATTAGAGAACTGGGCCAAAACAAACAAGATGAACTTTAACAGGGAGAAATGTAAAGTATTGCACTTGGGCAAAAAAAATGAGAGACACAAATACAAGATGGGTGACACCTGGCTTGAGAGCAGTACATGTGAAAAGGATCTAGGAGTCTTGGTTGACCACAAACTTGACATGAGCCAACAGTGTGACGCGGCAGCTAAAAAAGCCAATGCAATTCTGGGCCTCATCAATAGGAGTATAGCATCTAGATCAAGGGAAGTAATAGTGCCACTGTATTCTGCTCTGGTCAGACCTCACCTGGAGTACCGTGTCCAGTTCTGGGCACCACAGTTCAAGAAGGACAGTGACAAACTGGAACGTGTCCAGAGGAGGGCAACCAAAATGGTCAAAGGCCTGGAAACGATGCCTAATGAGGAACGGCTAAGGGAGCTGGGCATGTTTAGCCTGGAGAAGAGGAGGTTAAGGGGTGATATGATAGCCATGTTCAAATATATAAAAGGATGTCACATAGAGGAGGGAGAAAGGTTGTTTTCTGCTGCTCCAGAGAAGCGGACACGGAGCAATGGATCCAAACTACAAGAAAGAAGATTCCACCTAAACATTAGGAAGAACTTCCTGACAGTAAGAGCTGTTCGACAGTGGAATTTGCTGCCAAGGAGTGTGGTGGAGTCTCCGTCTTTGGAGGTCTTTAAGCAGAGGCTTGACAACCATATGTCAGGAGTGCTCTGATGGTGTTTCCTGCTTGGCAGGGGGTTGGACCCGATGGCCCTTGTGGTCTCTTCCAACTCTATGATTCTATTATTCTATGATTCTATGATTCTGAGGAGGATATTAAAGATCAATTCATAGAACATGCATGTCTTCTGTTGGCATGACAGTAGATAATGTGTTTATTCATTACATATTTAAGAACATTAACCAATATGTGATATTGAACTAATATCACTAATTAAGATGATTAGAAAATAACAAATCCGAATACTTAAAATATTAATTTTATTTTAAAGGCAATTTTGAATTTAGGTAATGACATTGATTTCTCTGGGGTCAATTATGCTTTGAACATGACAGATGTAATTTGCAGATGTGATGAACCGACGTTATTTTGCAATATGAAAATAAACTGAAAGGCCTAGATATCTTGAACAACATTCACACCAGAATATTTTCCCTAAATCTAAATGATACTGTGGCCCTTCTATGTGTTAAGGGATTCTAGAATACAACAATGCATCCTGATATATTTCAATTCTTGAAGCATCCAGAGAGAGGATTTTCAAGGTAAAATGTAGCAATTTACAAGGAGTGAATCCATCAAAATCAATGAGATCTTTGTCATTAGACATAATGGTAGATGTAGAATACGCAAAGCAATATAGTTGCGTCAAGTACAAAACTGTGAGCCCAGAAATACCAGCATTAAAGGCCTGTAACAGTCTAATGGTTTTGTAAAATGATATCAGGGTCAATAGCATATAGAAAAGTTAATGAGTAAAATGAGCCTTGAAAGGAGGCTTTTATCAGGACGAAAAGGAAGGTCATTATGAACCTTCTGTACGACAACTTTGCAACAATGTCCATATGGAAGATAAAGTATGTTGTGTGTGATACATCTAATGTTTCTGTGTATTGCTACATGCTTACATGTGTGGTGCAACAAGGAAAGCTCCTTTGTACACGCATTTCTTAATTGGATTTTCCAGGTTTATCAATATGAAAATAATTAAAATCTAACAGGTGCATTGTGAAATACCAATGTATAAAGGCGTGTGACTTACTTAAGTATAAACAGAAGAGGAAGATAGCCTGTGGCTATAGTAAGCAAAACAGCAACTCATAACAATCATACAAGGCATGGGTGGAATATAATACCCCCATTTTATCTAAATTATGTACATCTAAACGTTCTAGGAACCGTAGGGAAAGTATGCCTTTAGTTAGGGTTGTGGCATAAATCTTTCTGAAGGACACAAGGAAAGCAGTCCAAATTATCAGTATAAACCAGCAAAAGTGATGTTGCAGCTGCCCTCCTCCAAAACAAGAGCTCACTGCTCCATTTGAGCCAGATATTTTTAGATGGGGATATTCAGCTGAGCCTTAGAAAGACATTGCAGAGCTGTGTGGAGAAAAGAGGTGTGCAGTGATTAATAATAATAATAATAATAATAATAATAATAATAATAATAATTTATTATTTATACCCCGCCCATCTGGCTAGGTTTCCCCAGCCACTCTGGGCAGCTTCCAACAAAACACTAAAATACAATAACCTATTCAACATTAAAAGCTTCTCTAAATAGGGCTGCCTTCAGATGTCTTCTAAAAGTTTGGTAGTTATTTTTCTCTTTGACATCTGGTGGGAGGGCGTTCCACAGGGCGGGTGCCACTACCAAGAAGGCCCTCTGCCTGGTTCCCTGTAACTTGGCTTCTTGCAACAAGGGAACTGCCAGAAGGCCCTCGGCACTGGACCTCAGTGTCCGGGCAGAACAATGGAGGTGGAGAACCTTTCTTGTAGACTGTGATCTGTTCATGAGCTACCATGGCCAGGACTCGTGCTGGGGTGATGCTGCCTTCTGCTAGTGGGAAAGCACTTTTAAGGCCCTACTTCCTCTAACCTTTGTCAGGGCAGAGAGAAGAAAACCCTCGTCAACTTAAAGGAAAGCCCCACTTTCCCTTTTCGTGGACCCTGCTCCTTCTGAACCATCCAAATTGCAGCCCATTTCCTGACAACCTAACAGACGTGAGAGTGGACGGTCATCATGCCAAGCCAGGATGCTTCATCAACTGAAGTGGGATGTATCTGCAGAAGATAGAAGTCATGCTTATGGTATAGTCTAATACTAACACCAAGCAGATTGATCTCCAGAAGCGATGGAAGCTCTTACAGAAATGGCAACTGAGCATTGTCAGCACAACTTTCAGAGTACAACTCAAAGTACAGTTTATCAAAGGCAACAGTTCTGCACAGTTGTGATAGACATAGTAAGGAAGCACTAGTCCAGGCGGTAGAGCATGAGACTCTTAATCTCAGGATTGTGGGTTTGAACCCCACAGTGTGCAAATAGATTGCTGAATTTCAGGGGCTCGGACTAGATGACTTTCATGGTTCCTCCCAACTTTACAATTCTATTATTCTAACATCTGGAGGGCTACAGGTTAGCCATATCTTGCCTAAAAGTTGGAATTTATAAAATAATTGCTGAAGTAGCATATTGTTGTTGTTCTTCTGTCGTTTAGTCGTGTCCGACTCTTCGTGACCCCATGGACCAGAGCACGCCAGGCACTCCCATCTTCCAATACCTCCCGCAGTTTGGTCAAACTCATGCTGGTAGCTTCGAGAACACTGTCCAACCATCTGGTCCTCTGTTGTCCCCTTCTCCTTGTGCCCTCCATCTTTTCCAGGGAGTCTTCTCTTCTCAGGAGGTGGCCAAATTATTGGAGTCTTAGCTTCAGGATCTGTCCTTCCAGTGAGCACTTTTATTGCCCTGATCTTTGGTCTGAAATTTGTAACAATGGACCCTTTAACTCCTCCCTTTCCCCCCACACCCACAGTCTGACCAATAGCTCAGATGTCAGGGTGATGAAATGATCATTCGTCCCAAGAATGTGAAGGAATATTTACTGGCTCAACTTGCATTCTTAGAATCCTGAACATGTCCTTTCCCCATGAATTACTGTATTTTCACCACACTTTAGAAACACACATTATAGTCACTGGCTGGGCCATTGCCAATTTGACCTTGTATTTTGGAAGTACCATAACCTGTTCCCACATCTTCACCGCTATAGTACTAATTGGTGGTCCCTTGATACTCTCCCTTTCCTGGGACAAGTCAGGCGGCTAGGTCAGAGCAGCCATTTTGCGGGGACTCTTCGTGACCCCATGGACCAGAGCACGCCACGCACTCCTGTCTTCCACTACCTCCCGCAGTTTGGTCAGACTCATGTTTGTAGCATCGACAACACTGTCAAACCATCTCGTCCTCTGTCGTCCCCTTCTCCTTGTGCCCTCCATCTTTCCCAACATCAGGGTCTTTTCCAGGGAGTCTTCTCTTCTCATGAGGTGGCCAAAGTATTGGAGCCTCAGCTTCAGGATCTGTCCTTCCAGTGAGCACTCAGGGCTGATTTCCTTCAGAATGGAGAGGTTTGATCTTCTTGCAGTCCATGGGACTCTCAAGAGTCTCCTCCAGCACCATAATTCAAAAGCATCAATTCTTCAGCGATCAGCCTTCTTGATGGTCCAGCTCTCACTTCCATACATCACTACTGGGAAAACCATGGCTTTAACTATAGGGACCTTTGTTGGCAAGGTGATGTCTCTGCTTTTTAAGATGCTGTCTAGGTTTGCCATCGCCTTTCTCCCAAGGAGCAGGCGTTCTTTAATTTAGTGACTGCTGTCACCATCTACAGTGATCGTGGAGCCCAAGACAATCATTTAGTGTATAGCCAGTGACACCCATTATATATAACCCCTTTAAGAGGGGGACCCTGGAATCGCCGCCGCAGGGGGGGGTGAGTCACCACTTCACGCCCCCCCCTCCCCATATAGGAAAGAAAAGAGTAAAGGATTCCACCCAAGGACATAACTGCCAAAGTTGTGACGGATTACTACAGGGAAGACCAAACCTGCCAATGCAGGAAAATTTCTTCCCGGTCCTTCAACAGCAACCAGTCAAAGACCATAGCAGCACCCACTAAACAGGAAGAAAAAGTTAACCTGCAAACAAGAAACATTAAACAAAGGGAGGGTACGGAGGGTGAATCTCCAGAGCCAACTGCCTGGTTATTGTCAGCTCCACCCCCTATTTATAAATGGGGCTGGCCCCACCTCCCAGGAAGAAACTTGACTACTGAGGCTGAGTGTGAACCTCCAAAAATTAACACTGAGAGGCAAGCCAGTCCCTGTTTGCTAGTAAGATCCCTGGGAACTGTAGCACCAAGCGCGATCCCGCAAAGGGCTCCCACAATGTAAAGTGTGAGTGCTCATTACTGGCTAATGTCCTTGGAGTGCCCTGCTTTAGCCGGAGCAAGACTGTCCCTGTCTGAGACCCTTCAGATATCCAATTCCAGACATCCTGAAAGATAATACATCTATAATTTCCTCATTTGGAGTGTTCCAAGGGCAAACCTTTGGGGAATCTGCCAATATGATATACTATCTTATTTGTATAATCAGCACCTGGTTTTTTCTCCCTCTTTGACACAACTCCAAATAGAAGACACTTACACGGTTTGAACATATTTACTACATATATAATCTCCTTTTCAAATACTGCTGCTATTTGAGTTCTTCTGGAGTTCCTTGTTTCACTGCAAGAGTGCCGAAGATTAAATATTTTCCTCCTAGCTGTTGATGAAAGTTTGATTTTAATTAAATTCATTTAATAAGCAAAGTAGATCTGAGTCGTGCAGTTTGTTATATCTGGGTTCGCAAAATAAACATGCCTTTTAAATTCCATTAAATTATGCCTACAATATGGAGCTGTTACAGAATATGGTTAATTATGCTACCAATTAGACAGATTGACGTAGTAGTTAACAGAATCCTTCTTCTTTTGGGTGATGCATGTTATCTCTGTCCTCAAAGCTAACTGAAAGTACAAAAAAGGGATATTAGTAAATAACTTATGCATGAGTTATTGCATTTGTTCACAGAGTACCCTTGATACCTTCGTTCTTTCTAGTTTTTCTTTTCCTGAAGTGTTTTTCACTCCTTGGCATCCTCTCCCTTAGTCGTCTTTTGCATTGTTATAAGCCACTCTTCCCCAACCTGGTGCCCTCCAGATATTTTAG
Source organism: Podarcis muralis (assembly GCF_964188315.1). NCBI lineage: Eukaryota > Metazoa > Chordata > Lepidosauria > Squamata > Lacertidae > Podarcis > Podarcis muralis. The sequence goes on from NC_135658.1 coordinate 92,590,168, forward strand.
TGTGTGACTTCCATCACCTGGTTCTAAAATCATAATTACAGGCAGGGTGGTATTTTCATGAGGTTTCTGAAATATATATCTATTCTCAGTGCCACCTCCCTACCCCAGCCATGTAACCACTATTACGCTTTATTATTATACTTAATTTTGTACTCATAATCAATCAATCAGTTTATTAACCAGCAGTTAATAAATATGACGGGGGTGTGGGTGGCGCTGTGGGTTAAACCACAGAGCCTAGGACTTGATGATCAGAAGGTTGGCGGTTCGAATCCCCGCAACGGGGTGAGCTCCTGGTGCTCGGTCCCAGCTCCTGCCAACCTAGCAGTTCGAAAGCACATCAAAGTGCAAGTAGATAAATAGGTACCGCTCCGGTGGGAAGGTAAACGGCGTTTCCGTGCGCTGCTCTGGTTCGCCAGAAGCGGCTTAGTCATGCTGGCTGTACGCCGGCTCCCTCGGCCAATAAAGCGAGATGAACGCCACAACCCCAGAGTCAGCCACAACTGGACCTAATGGTCAGGGTTTCCTTTACCTTTAATAGATATGATGAGTGTTAACCCCTTCACTGCTGGGGGTTAGAGCTGCACTCTGGTGCTCGTCATGGTGCTCCATGCGCCAGAAGTGGTTTAGTCCTGTTGGCCACATGACACGGAATGCTGTCTGTGAACAAACGCCGGCTCTCTCTGCCTGAAAGCAAGATGAGTGCCGCAACCCCATAGTCGCCTTTGACTTGACTTAACCGTCCAGGCGTCCTTTACCTTTACCTTACCTTGTGGGCTTTCCAGAGGCCTCTGTTTGGTCACTGAGAGAACAGGATGCTGGAGAAGATGTGCCATTGGCCCGATAGAGCAGGGCTCATCTTATGTTCTTCAATGCCCTGCAAACAAATCAGAATGTATGTTCATTAAATAGCCAACATTGCCAAATCTCCCAGCAAACAAATCAGGATTAATGGAAGCGCCCTGTATCTCACAACCACATGCATGCAAAATTAAGTTAACAAGGAAAAGAAATAAGTCTGAACACTGCAAATTTGTTTTAATATTCTTCGAGCTGAAGGATCTCTAGATCTGCAGATAACTCATTGGCATCCATTTACTGCTGTTGAGTATTCGCCTGTTTCTATTTTTAATTAAACCAACCAGGGAAAATTTTAGCTTGAAAACTAATTATTTTTCTGGAAAACGAGGATAGAGCCCATGAGGTTTCCTGGCTGCATCCTGACGACATGTAGCTCTTCTGTTAATCAAAAATCTTGTCTGATCAATGTGTAACATGACTTCCCCCCCCCTTATTAATTAAATTGTGCTTTTTTGAATTGGAAATAGTCTTGTTATGCAGCTAATATTGCTTACCAATTCTATGATGGCTCCCATGCATAATTGATTCACCATTGGATACATTAAAAATAAATTAGAAGCATTATATTAATCTTCATCAAAATTCAAGCAAAAAGCCAAGGAAAGTCATAGGAGAATGCCATATGAAGACAAGGCCAGCTGGCAAAGTTAGCATTCATACAGATCAGTTCCAATTGATCCACATTACCAAGTCTACATGGTACAGAACACACTCAAATTTAAAAATACGCTGGGAATGCCAGGCCAAGATAGGATTTCAGGTCAAGCGTGCTACAAAAAAGATCAGTAAACTAATATGTGCTCTGTGACCCAAGTTTTTTCCTAAAACACACACATACACACAAATATGGGTCAAGCTAATATGCTAATATGCAGTAAATTCGAACCGTTGCAGGGATTCGAACCGCCGACCTTCTGATCAGCAAGTCCTAGGCTCTGTGGTTTAACCCACAGCGCCACCTGCGTCCCTCTACCATATATACACATCTCACTAATTTTAGATGTATTCAGTATTTTTACTATTTTTACAATTTTAAACTTCACTAATTTTACAATCATTTTAACCTTTCAAAACTTGACTTCCTCCCCCCACCCTTCTGCAGTTCCTTAAATTTATTTTTAATATCTTCTGCATATCCAATACTTTGGCCACCTCATGAGAAGAGAAGACTCCCTGAAAAAGACCCTGGTGTTGGGAAAGATGGAGGGCACAAGGAGAAGGAGGCGACAGAGGATGAGATGGTTGGACAGTGTTCTCGAAGGTACCAGCATGAGTTTGACCAAACTGTGGGAGGCAGTGGAAGACGGGAGTGCCTGGCATGCTCTGGTCCATGGGGTGACGAAGAGTCGGACACGACTAAACGACTGAAGAACAACAACAATATGCTACTCCAGCAATTATTTTATAAATTCCAACTTTTAGGCAAGAGATGGCTAACCTGTAGCCCTCCAGATGTTAGAATAATAGAATTGTAAAGTTGGGAGGAACCATGAAAGTCATCTAGTCCGAGCCCCTGAAATTCAGCAATCTATTTGCACACTGTGGGGCTCAAACCCACAATCCTGAGATTAAGAGTCTCGTGCTCTACCGACTGGACAATGGTGAAGTCTCCAATTTCCATCATCGCCATCCAGCATGACCAATGGTCAGGGATGATGGAAGATGGAGTCCCACGACATCTGGAGACCACAGGTTAGCCACCCCTGCATGCTACTTTGTAACATTGTCTTTGATGAGTGAAATGATGCTGTCCTTCCTCACTATGTCTATCACAACTGTGCAGAACTGTGGGTAAAAGCCTCAGCGCCTAGGACTTGCCGATCGAAAGGTCGGCGGTTTGAATCCCTGCAGCGGGGTGCGCTCCCGTTGCTCGGTCCCAGCGCCTGCCAACCTAGCAGTTCGAAAGCACCCCCGGGTGCAAGTAGATAAATAGGGACCGCTTACTAGCGGGAAGGTAAACGGTGTTTCCGTGTGCTGCGCTGGCTCGCCAGATGCAGCTTGTCACGCTGGCCACGTGACCCGGAAGTGTCTCCGGACAGCGCTGGCCCCCGGCCTCTTAAGTGAGATGGGCACACAACCCCAGAGTCTGTCAAGACTGGCCCGTATGGGCAGGGGTACCTTTACCTTTACCTTTTACTTTGAGTTGTACTCTGAAGTTGTGCTGACAATGCTCAGTTGCCATTTCTGTAAGAGCTTCCATCGCTTCTTGAGATCAATCTGCTTGGTGTTAGTATTAGGCTATACCATAAGCATGACTTCTATCTTCTGCAGATAAACAGTAGTTAATACAACCAACTGCCAGAAATCTTATATGTAAACTTCAGGATACTACTAGTGATAGTCAGTAGCATGTGTGAAAGATTGGTTCTGCAATGAAGTAGATTATATTCCAACACTTCCTTTTGAAGAGATGTTACTGTACTTCTTAAAGGAAAGGAAATTCTCCCACCGTAAGGAACATACTCTCCTTAAGAAGGACTGTTGTGCACTCTTCAACTTGGTTAGCAAGGAAAACCAAATCACAACATTATTTCCTTCTAAATTTTATCTCTCAGTAAGAAGAAAGGGCTGAGATTGTATGAACATCCATTTCTCCCGCTTTCCTCCTAACAGTGTTTTTTCCTTAAGATGCAATGGCAGCACTGGGAAACAGCAAAGTTTGGCAGTCCTTCGGCTTCCACTGTGGAGTCCACGGTAATAGTGCCCCAAAGACTGACTGGTCCAGAATCTGCTGGTGATGCCTGAAATTATGCTCACAAGGTATTTGATCACAAAGAGAGTTAAGTCGGGGACCTTTGGGGCAAACGTGATGCGGCAAGTGTCCAGGGAAGCCTGTTTATAGAAGTGACACCTTCGCAACGTTGGCAAGCACTAAATATAGAAGACCCCAATTCTCACCACAAATTTCGCCAGCTTCTCAGTCTTAGTGCCATCATCCTTCATGATGGCCTAGTATGAGAAAGAGGGGCAGAGATGGTTTTGAAACCCTCACTCCTAAGCTTTAGGAGATGGGGTTTACCTTATTATACCCTCAATAAAATAAGGCTGCAGTACTATGCACAATTACCCAGGAGTAGAAAAAGGTAAAGGTAAAGGACCCCTGGACGGTTAAGTCCAGTCAAAGGTGACTATGGGGTTGTGGCATTCATCTCACTTTCAGGTCAAGGAGGCCGGCGTTTGTCTGCAGACAGCTTTCTGTGTCGTGTGGCCAGCAGGACTAAACCGCTTCTGGCGCAACGGAACACCATGACGGAAACCAGAGCGCAAGGAAACACCATTTACAGTGGTACCTATTTATCTACTTGAACTGGCGTGCTTTCAAACTGCTAAGTTGGTAGGAGCTGGGACAGAGAAATGGGAGCTCACTCCATCACAGGGATTCGAACCGCTGACCTTCCGATCGGCAAGTCCAAGAGGCTCAGTGTTTTAGACCACAGCGCCACCCAGTCCCCTACCTGGAAGTAAGGGATGCTGGCTATCTAACAAGATGCTGAGAAACTAGACTTGGCTTAATCGTTTTAAACAGGACAAACAGGACTTTACCAACACTTTGAAACAGAAGGAAACCTTGTAGCAACCAAATCTATCAATCACATGGCAGCACAGGGTGCATTTTTAAACTACAGCAAAACACCAATAACACTATCCATCAAAAGTTTCTTTTAATTTATTCAGCAGTAAGCCATGGCTAATAAAAACCGAATTATTTTTTAATATCCTACATCTTTGAGATGTGCCTAGAGCTTTGCCTGAGATACTTGCCTGACAATATAAAGTTCATGGTTTATTCAACCACAGCAGCTGTTGTAAACCCGAGGTTGTCATTTATTTTTCGGCTTCTGAAAAAGATTTATCATCTGATTTCAAATGCAGCATACATTTAGCCCTCAGATCTAGCGCTAAGCTAACCATGTTGACGTTTTATTAGGCATCAACAAGAGGAGAAAAGTGGCTGGTTGCCTATAAAGCAGCAAACTATAAATACGAGGATTCTTCAAACTTTATAACCCCTTTCATAACTATTTTAATTACAGGAACAGTTAATTTCTCCCCTCTTCCTAACTTTACGGAGCATATGGGGATGGGCAGACTGATTGGTCTGTATGGCCCAGTGGTGCCTAGTCTGGCTAGCAAAAGGCTTTGGGTGTTGGGATTTCCCAGCCTTGCTGCCCAGGGCCCAGTTAGGTGAGGATACTCAAGACAAACCTAAGAGCTTCTGTGTGCAGGATGCACATTTTAACATTGAGTTTAACAGTCCCTCAAAGAGCCTTATAGTGCGGTAAGAGAGCTGAAAATAATTCCAATATATTTCACATCTGGCAACCAATACATCCCTTGGGTTTCGAATAGTACTTAGCTAAAGGTAAAGGTAAAAGGACCCCTGACCATTAGGTCCAGTTGCGGATGACTCTGGGGTTGCAGCGCTCATTTCACTTTACTGGCTGAGGGAGCCGGCGCACAGCTTCTGGGTCATGTGACCAGAGTGACTAAGCCGCTTCTGGTGAACCGTTGACCTTCCCACCGGAGCGGTACCTATTTTTGTACTTGCACTGTGTGCTTTCGAACTGCTAGGTTGGTTTAACCCACAGCACCACCCACGTCCCTTATAGTACTTGGGTAGACGAGTCTAAAAAGCCTGGGACACAAATTTTCATGGCCTTCCAGTGGCTATGGTAGATCATTTACCAGAGGTAATGTATTTGGTGTTAACTCTGGAAATGTATGCTTGATTCTAACTAAATTAAGCCTCCTGCTGTATATTTTGCTCTAGGAGGCTTAGTTTGGTCAGAATTGAGTATACACTTCCAGAGTTAATGCTAAAGCAATAGGGCTGCCATACATCCAGAATTTGCCATACCCTGGATTCGGCCGTCAGAAACAGTGTCCGGCCGAAAATCGCTCACATGTCTGGGAAAATCCAGGTGCATTCTGTTGGAAGTCTAGATTTTGGCAAATTCCCTTAAAAATAGCTCAACAACTTTTGTGTGCGAATTTTCACTTTTTGAAATATGGCAACCCTACATTACTTCCTGTAAATTGGGCTGTCCCCTGAGCCCGCTAGATGACATCACAGGGGATCGTTGCCTTAGGAGAGCGAGAAAAATTCTCAGGGGTGATTCACACCCAGGCAGCACCTCTTTAATCTTCTACCCTCAGGAACGCATTAAGTTCTTAACCCAAGGTGTGTGTGTGTGTGTACAGAGAGAGAGAGAGACAGAGACATACAGTGGTACCTCGGGTTAAGAACTCAATTCGTTCTGGAGGTCCATTCTTAACCTGAAGCTGTTCTTAACCTGAGGTACCACTTTAGCTAATGGGGCCTCCTGCTGCTGCTGCTCTGCCACTGCGCGATTTCTGTTCTCATCCTGAAGCAAAGTTCTTAACCCAAGGTACTATTTCTGGGTTAGCGGAGTCTGTAACCTGAAGCATCTGTAACCTGAAGCATCTGTAACCTGAGGTACCACTGTATATAATATCACAGAGTTGGAAGGGACCTCGAGCCCCATCTAGTCGAATCCTCTGCAATGCAGGAATCGCAGCTAAAGCATCCATGACAGATAAAGAATACATCTCCGTTCTGTTGACATTAAACAACTGGTTTCCCTGGCTTCATTTCCTAAACCATAGGTATTGGAAGGTGAGGAGAGAAATCAGCTAACATCTATGCCATCAAGTCTCCAGCATGAGATTGTGTGAAACTTCTGTTCTTACGCTCCCCCCTGCCGTTATCCTACTATATAAGGAACCACAATCTATAGATCTGAGTGCGCCACGTCTATTCTTTCAAATGGGATGGCTGCCTAGAGTGGCTGTGGACAGAATGGATTGCTGTGAACCTTTATATCAAGCTGTGAAAACGAACGAAAAACATAATACAGAAAATCACACTCTGGTCCGTGTCTTGACTTGACTAGTTCCGTGTTTCGTCAGGAAATCCTGTGCTGCTGCGATGCATTACTGTGCTGCTGCATTACTCTCGAGGGTGCCGATTCCAGAACTGCCTGATATCAGACGTTGGAGCCCAGCTTACAGCAAAGAGGGAGATCTGCCGCCTCAGTTCTAAGCAAGTTGACTTAGGAAGTGCATGCCTGCTAATTTCAACAGTACTTCCAGTAAAAGCATGATGATAAATGCAATTGTAATGGCTTGTCCCTAAATCCAGTGCTGTGGCCTAGCCGTGATGAAAGCAAAGTTACAAAGTGGGGTGTGTGGGTGTGTGTGCCATTATTTATATTACTTATACTTGCAAAATTTTGAACATAATAGATCTAGCGGCTTGCTTTTAGCAAAGTTTATTTTCAGTATCTTTCACAGGAGGCAAAGAAGTGCGAATAACTTCTGATTTAGTAGCTCAGCTTCAGAAGGCTATTCTGGGCAAGCTATTCAAGAGTTGCATGTCGAGGTCCCCAGGGCCACCCCAATAACTCACACATCACACAGAATTTTTGTTTAAGGTTTTTGGCATAATTTTGGCCACAACTTTATTAAAATATAAAAATTTGAGTGGTTGCTTAGGCATTGGTTGCGACTATCTGCCCCCACCATGGGGGACAGACTGACATTCCGCACGATGCAAAAGTCAGAATAGGGGAATACACTTGGGGGTAGCAACGGAGCAGGGAAGCTGCCCTCAGCCCTCCCCAAATGCAACCAGGAGCTCATTGCTATGGCCCGAGCCCCCTTGACAGAGTGGACAAGCAATAGTTAGCCCCCATTTCCTTTAACGGAATCCCTTGCAGCAGCAGCATTAGCAGGGCAGGCACAGCCAATCCATGCCCCTCAACCAACCAAACCATAAACCAATGCCTAACCGCAACCTTACAAGTTGTGACGATTTGCTACGCAGTAGGCAAAAACCAAATGGCCCCAGCCAATCAGCCAGATGGCCAAAATTCCTACCGGGCCCCTGCCCCAAGAGCAGACGACCCCATGACAGGCATAGCAAGGTCAAAGCGAACAACCCTACAGTGGCGCCTCGCAAGATGAAATTAATTCGTTCCGCGATTTTTTTCGTCTTGCGAAGCACGGTGTCGGGAAAGCTTTGGAAAAGCTTCAAAAATCACCAAAGTCTTTAAAAACCTCAAAAAAGGCTACCACACCATGTTCTATGAGTTGCTCCTCGAAGTCAAGTCGCAACTGTATTAATGGTGTTAAGAAAAAGGAAACAAACTTGCAAGACGTTTCCGTCTTGCGAAGCAAGCCCATAGGGAAAATCGTCTTGCGAAGCAGCTCAAAAAACAAAAAACCCTTTCGTCTAGCGGGTTTTTTGTCTTGCGAGGCATTCGTCTTGCGAGGTACCACTGTATTTCTGGGGGGGGGGGGCGGGCAATCTGATGCACGGGCGAAAAGAGGAAGCCCTAGCCTGTGCAAGGAGTTTTAGCATTTCTGGCTGTCAATCAACAAATGGCAACATTACCTTCTTCCCAACAACAAGGGAAGCCCCAATCACATCAGTGGCCAACGATCAATTAGCCCGCCCCCAACTTTGGAGTGTCCTGGCGGCCCCCACTGCAACACGTGCTCTCCATGAAGGAGAACACGCTTAATAGAACTAAGGTTACTGCATCAAAGCAACAGATGTGCATTCAGAGACAGAATAGAAGATCAGTCATCCCCATTCATAGAAAATAATCTCATTTTTAATATACTGTCAGATCCTGAATCTATTGCATGTCTGGAAGACCCATCTGTGAATCTACTTTTTATCATTTTCCTGCAGCATTCCATTAGCGTTGCATGTGCAAAACAGCTGTTTCATGTACACAGCGGCATACAAACTAGGTATTTCGACAGTCCAGACGAATATATTCTATTGTTATTGGTTCTTACAGCTGCCAGCTTTTTAGCTGGTCCTTATTCCTGTGGCTATGATGTGTGGTGGTGTTTATCTTCCTGCCATCATTATTATCACCTCTGATCATCTTTAGCTTGATCTCCCATTTAAGGCATAAGGGCAGGCCAGAACATTTACTTTTCCTGGTCAGCTCGAAACTCACATTAATCACTGGAACTGTAAACATATTCAAGGGCCAAGCTTTGGTGATCATTGCCACAAATTAAATCCTGGAAGCTTTCCAAGCAAGAATGCACCAACACTCTACCACAGAAACCTGCAGTGTTATGAAGAAATCAGAGGGGCTTGAGATGGATAATGGGTCGTGAATTGTACTGCAGCTATTAAACAGAATCTTGATTCTGCCTCTGCTTACACTGATATCACTTAATCAAATTAAAACACAATTGTATTCATTTTGTCCGTGTGCCTGTCCAGAAAATTGCTAAACGTTGAAATACCAGGAGGATGGACTCTTTTGTCAGCTAGCCAACAAAAACCAAACAGGCATTCTTTTGCAAAGTGAGTTCTCCTGGTGGTTCGCTTTAGAAGCAATTAGACAGCATAAATAATTAGAACTTCTGGTTGTGTAAATAATTGAGGATTGTCTAAAAAGAACATTTTATGCTCATTATCCTTAATTCAAGCTAAGTATTATTATACAAAATAAGAGGGTAAGAGTCTGTCTTGAGGACTGGGGAACACTTTCTTGATAATATACTGGTTATAAACACAGGAGAGAGAGAGAGAGAGAGAGAGAGAGAGAGAGAGAGAGAGAGCGCCATGGAGGGATAGGAAGAGAGACTGAGCAAGATACATTACTGCTACTGAAATGAATGGATGATTAATTAGGGCACTCACTGATGAGAAAATATGGAGCAGTCTTTAGAGATTCACCATTCTAATGTCAACCTTTAAAAAAAAATCCTAGATGATAATCACATCTGTAATGAAATCAATTTATGGTAGTTTCAAATTCGGATTCCATAGACAAATGGAAGACATTAATAAGAGGAAGGCAGGGAATTTTTGTATCCCAAACAACTCATTCACCTACAATGCTGATCCCATTTATTATAAACCACTCTTCTTGCCACAAGAGTCCAGGGCAGCTAATAATAAATAATACGGTTCTGAATCATAGTCTCCAATTGCCACGAAAATGCCGAGACCTTCATGAAAACCCTCGAGGCATGGTGGCTTCTCACTTTGTCATGTAGGGTCCCATTCCCAATGCAAGTCTTTCCTTCTCCTCCTCCCCACTCAAAAAACTCAAATCTTCATTCATTGCTCCTTCCATCGCCTGGTCAGGCAAAGAGAGAAGCACCAACCTTCTTGGGGTTCTCATTTTGCAAGCTCTTAGGAGATGCTCAGCAACATCACACACAATGGGGAGGGTCTGCTCTGCATCCAAACCCACTTTCTTTGCATTGCTGTCTCACCTTCCATTGCCAGTTTCATTTGGGAGCCATCACTGGGCCGTCACCACCTGTGTGTGTCACAGGTATTTCTTCATTGGCTCCTGCTTTGAGAGAGATGCAGAGAGATCTAACCCTGAAGTTGGGCTCTCTCTGTGTGTCTTAAACGGAACCAGAATAGATTCCTAGAGAGGTAGAGAATTTAGGGAGATGAGGGAGGGGGGTCCTCTGGAGCAAAAAGGCCTCTCTCCAAAGTACCTGCCTGCCTGACTTCTCCCATGGATGGGGAAAAGACATTGGTCTCTGCCTTGAACTGAATCGGTGGTGCCTTCTGAAATCTGATGGTTCTCCCCATTTTGTGCATTTGGGTGGAGTCCCAGGACAACTGGGGGAGGAGGTCCGGGGGAGGAGGTCTGTGCAGCTGATCCATCCAAGATTCACCACAACACTAGGAAGCTGCAGTTGCTTACATATTCCTAATTTGCTCAGAAGTTTGAGACAATAAAAAGGAGACATTTATGTATACCCAAGGCTCACAAGTTTATATGTCCCTGGATATAGACATATCATATCATATCATATCATATCATATCATATCATATCATCATATCATATCACACCTACACAATCACAGCAATAATGTTGTTCAAAGATATCATACTTCCAAAATAATCCTAAATGCATGATGACTTCACATAGTCTCCACACAGACACACACACATAGTTAGTTATATTTATTGATTTGGGGTTTTCTTTTCCCCTCAGGCTTCCCTAAATGCAATGCATAAATTCAAAGATTTCTGTGCTTAAAATACGGCAGTTTCAAGTGTTTCCTCTAATAGCTTTTGTACTTGACCAGGAAGAAATGCTCAGGCAGTTATGCGGAACATAAGGTCCCTATTTTCATCTGAGGGATGTTGGAGGGTATTTTGAGTGCAAAGCAAAAAGAACAGTACCAAGTGCAGCTGACGAGCGAGTGTTAAACAAGTTGTTTTAGGTCGTTGGTTAGTTGCGGTTTGGTAGGAAGGTATGTTGCTGATATTAAGAGAAGTTCTCTGGCTTCCTGCCTGTCTCCAAGCACAATTCAAAGTGTAGGTGCTCACCTTTTAAAAACCTAAATGCAGCAAAGTACTTGAAGGAATGGTTGCTCCCATAACCAGCCTGCCCATCCAGAGGGCATCTTCAGGCCCTTCTCTCTCTCTCTCTCTCTCTCTCTCTCTCTCTCTCTCTCTCTCTCCCTCCCTCCCTCTAATTTTTATTAAATTTTCCGTTTTAGAATTTAGAATATTCATTTAAACAACCTTAAAATATCAATGACTTCTCTTCTTCTCTTTCCATGGTTCATTTTATATAAACTAAACCAGACTTCCTCAACCTCGGCCCTCCAGATGTTTTGAGACTACAATTCCCATCATCCCTGACCACTGGTCCTGCTAGCTAGGGATCATGGGAGTTGTAGGCCAAAAAACATCTGGAGGGCCGAGGTTGAGGAAGCCTGAATTAAACCATTCAGTATTCCATTATTACTTCCATCGAAACTTATTTACACTGTTGAATTTATCTTAATACTGCCAAGGTTTTCAAGTGTACAAAGTTCCCACCCATATATTCAATAGACATTTTCCAATCTTCTTTAAATGAATGTTCTTCTTGTTCTCTTATTCTATGTGTTCAGTCTTCAAGCTGTGCGTCAGCTTAAGTTGCCGTTCTTCTTTAGTTGGGACCTTGCTCATTTTCCATTTGGGGGCTAACAAAACATGGGCTGCTGTAGTGGCATACATAAATAACCTTTTTTTGACACCTAGGAATTTCCATCTGAATTATCCCCAACAAAAAGGACTCAGATTTTTGTGTGGGCTATTATTATTATTATTATTATTATTATTATTATTATTATTATTATTATTAATGTTAGGAAAGTGCTTTTAAACATTTTTTCAATTCACTATAAATTATTTCCCAATACTCTTTTACCCTTTCACAGGTCCACCACATATAAAAGAACATACCCTAGACCTCATTGCAGCTCCAGTACTTACCTGATTCAGTCTTATACATCTTAGCAAGGCTACTCAGAATTAAATTCATCTCTAAATCATTTTCAAGCTCTTCTCTAGGTCACTACCCCATCAAAGGTAAGAGGCTAATAGTAACCAGAAGCAGAGCTGCCTTGGTGGTAGCACCCTGTTTATGGAGTTCTCTCCCCAGAGCAGCATCCATATTGTTTTCTTTGGGGCACCAGAACAATATGCATACATGCATACATAGATACATATTGCAGCTGGGTAGCTCACTTGGTTACAGCATGGTGCCAATAATTGTCAGGGACCGTGCTGAGGAGGGCTGCACTGAGGAAGAATGGTGGGAGCCACCCCCTCCCCCTGATCCTGATCCTGAATCTTCCCAGGAGCAGGAGGACAGTATAGATTTGGAACAGTGGTTTGCAGAGGGGCATAGTTCAGAAGGCAGAAGCTGGGAAATACTGGATGGGGAACAGCTAGGAGAAGAAACACTGGAAGAGAGAGGGTTAACCCAGTGTTTCCCAACCTTGTGCCTCCAGATGTTTTTGGCCTACAACTCCCATCATCCCTGACTAGCAAGACCAGTGGCAAGGGATGATGGGAATTGTAGGCCAAAAACAGCTGGAGGCACAAGGTTGGGAAACACTGGGTTAACCAATTCACAGTCTCTGGACAACATTCCTCCGCTCTCCCCAAGGTTGAGAAGAGCTCAGAAAGCACAGAGGGTACAAGCTCGGATTACAAGACATAGGAGTGACATAAATTAACAGGGATGGAGGGAGTGTAAGCTTCACTGGGAGCACCGCCATTTCTAGGAGACGTGTTCTTTGTTCTCTCACTGTGATTATTAAAGATTCTTACTGGTAAGGCGTTCCTTTTGTTTGATCCCTTGTTCACTGCCCTGGGGTAGTAAGCCAATTCCCTGAAGCTTGACAATAATGGGACGCGGGTGGCGCTGTGGTCTAAACCACAGAGCCTAGGGCTTGCCGATCAGAAGGTCGGCGGTTTGAATCCCCGTGACAGGGTGAGCTCCCGTTGCTCAGTCCCAGCTCCTGCCCACCTAGCAGTTGAAAAGCATGTCAAAGTGCAAGTAGATAAATAGGTACTGCTCCGGCGGGAAGGTAAACAGTGTTTCCGTGTGCTGCTCTGGTTCACCAGAGGCAGCTTAGTCATGCTGGCCACATGACCTGGAAGCTGTCTGCAGACTCCCTTGGCCTATAGAGTGAGATGAGTGCACAACCCCAGAGTTGTTCACGACTGGACCTAATGGTCAGGCGTGCCTTTACCTTTACCTTTACCCCTTTCACTGGGTGGGTGCCTGGTTGCCATCCCAGGGCAGTAAGAACAGAATGCACATAGCTGGGTGGCTGTTGAGAGAATTCCCTTTGGCTCCCTGGCTCTAGTGCCTGTCAGCTGCTGCAATCCAAATTAGCCAATGCCTGGCCTTATCTGAGGTGTGTGCCTTGGTGGCTGAAAGGGGCAATGGCTGCATGCCTACCCAAGCAGCCAGCGAAGCATAAAAGCTGGCAGCGCCTTCCTACCTCAGCACAATCAAGGTTGTAGATTTGAGCCCATAAGAGACAGCTGCATATTTCTGCATTGCAGGGGTCAGATGCTCAGGGTCCCTTCCAACTCTATGATTCTGACATCACGCTATCCGTATGCTACCTTTCCATAGCCAAAACTATGCTCAGGCTGCCTTGCATCAAGAAGAAGAAGAAACATAATTACAAGCAGAACAAAAATACTCAAAAACAATAAATAAAACTTCAAAAGCACACCATCAAACTGAACCACTTCCATATAAATCAAAAATCCAGCGCTGCATTATCCTTCTCAAGCTACGGTGACTAGAGCTGTACGCAGTATTCCACATGTGGTTGCACTGTTGACTTCTGTAATGGCGTTAAGATATTGGTAGGTTTTTGTTTCTGTTTTGTAATCTCTTTCCCAACGATCCCTAACATGGAATTTGTCTTTTTCGCAGCTGAAAGAGGAGTAACAGTGTCCCCCGTGCCCCTCGATAGCCAAAAGCCTTCTGCTAAAAGTACCTCTTTGCACGTATAATAAACAGCAAGAGCTCTGATAAAATGAGGATTTTGCTTCCACCGACTGTCTTGCTTCATGAGGGAATAAGTGGAGAAAATGCCTGAAAGAGAGACCCACTTTAAGGATGATCTGTCTTTGAGCCTCATTACCTTGAGCGCCTGCCTTGGCTACAGGAGTCTGTGGGAGAGTAATGTTGCTAAGAGGAGGGGGGGGGAATGTTTCTCTCCCCTTTTAAAACCTGTAAAAGGCTAAACATGTTGCCAGAAGGAGTCTACAGTTCAGCTCCATTACTGTGCCTCCCTCATCAGGGAAGTTTTAAAGTATCCTGATGTTTTCTGGTTGTCCAACTAAATCGCTTCTCTTTTTGATATCCCACAGACTTTACAGTTCCTGCAAAGTACACTTCACAAATAAATCAGGCAGCTAGGTAACCGGATAGCTGTTTTAAACAGCACGTTGTTAAGGTTTCTGTCCTTCGGATCTGTCAGCGCAAATTTGTAATGAATACTTTACCTGCATGGTTTGTCAGATTTAAGCGCAGTCATATTACTCCGAGGGGCAATTCATCAGCTCACGCTTCATTCTTTTAGGAACTGGGTATTGGGTTTCCAGAAGAAGGAGAAATCAAACGCCCTCCTCTTATAGGCTTCAGGCCACATATATTTAAATTATGCAGGCTTGTGGGGGGGGAAGGAAACAAGATAAAATTATAAAACTGCTTCAGTGTGATCATCGTCAGCCTAAAACAGAGGTATGTAAACTTGCACATCAATGCTGTACCACAACTGCCATCATTCCTGACCATTGCACCTGCCAGCTGAGGCTGATGGGAGCTGAAGTCCAACAACATTCCTGCATTGCAGGAGGTTGGACTAGATGACCCTCGTGGTCCCTTGAAACTCTACATTTCTTATTTCCATGTATGTATGTATGTATGTATGTATCAAATTGCAAACATGCGCTGGATTATGGAGAAAGCTAGAGAGTTCCAGAAAGACATCTACTTCTGCTTCATTGACTATGCAAAAGCCTTTGACTGTGTCGACCACAGCAAACTATGGCAAGTTCTTAAAGAAATGGGAGTGCCTGATCACCTCATCTGTCTCCTGAGAAATCTCTATGCGGGACAAGAAGCTACAGTTAGAACTGGATATGGAACAACTGATTGGTTCAAAATTGGGAAAGGAGTACGACAAGGCTGTATTTTGTCTCCCTGCTTATTTAACTTATATGCAGAATTCATCATGCGAAAGGCTGGACTGGATGAATCCCAAGCCGGAATTAAGATCGCTGGAAGAAATATCAACAACCTCAGATATGCAGATGACACAACCTTGATGGCAGAAAGTGAAGAGGAATTAAAGAACCTTTTAATGAGGGTGAAAGAGGAGAGCGCAAAATATGGTCTGAAGCTCAACGTCAAAAAAACGAAGATCATGGCCACTGGTCCCATCACCTCCTGGCAAATAGAAGGGGAAGAAATGGAGGCAGTGAGAGATTTTACTTTTTTGGACTCCATGATCACTGCAGATGGTGACAGCAGTCACGAAATTAAAAGACGCCTGCTCCTTGGGAGAAAGGCGATGGCAAACCTAGACAGCATCTTAAAAAGCAGAGACATCACCTTGCCAACAAAGGTCCGTATAGTTAAAGCTATGGTTTTCCCAGTAGTGATGTATGGAAGTGAGAGCTGGACCATCAAGAAGGCTGGTCGCCGAAGAATTGATGCTTTTGAATTATGGTGCTGGAGGAGACTCTTGAGAGTCCCATGGACTGCAAGAAGATCAAACCTATCCATTCTTAAGGAAATCAGCCCTGAGTGCTCACTGGAAGGACAGATCGTGAAGTTGAGGCTCCAATACTTTGGCCACCTCATGAGAAGAGAAGACTCCCTGGAAAAGACCCTGATGTTGGGAAAGATGGAGGGCACAAGGAGAAGGGGACGACAGAGGACAAGATGGTTGGACAGTGTTCTCGAAGCTACAAACATGAGCCTGACCAAACTGCGGGAGGTGGTGGAAGACAGGAGTGCCTGGCGTGCTCTGGTCCATGGGGTCACGAAGAGTCAGACACGACTAAACAACTATATATATATATATATATATATATATATATATATATATATATGTGCAGGTTTTGGTGTCCTCGGGTGTCTTCCTGTGTAAAAGTTGGGGTGTCTAGGCGACGTTTCGACGAGGTCTCACTCGTCATCTTCAGGCTGGTGCTTTCGGCTTCTTGTTACTGGAACAGAGCAGGATCTCAGTGTTTGAGTTCCTATAAATACTGTTGAGGAGGTGTGTTGTATAGCCTCCAATGTTCTGGGCAGAGAGGAAGTTCCCAGGCTAGTGTGCCTTTTCTTCTTTTGTTCCTTAATTGCTTGAGGGATATCTTGAGTGATTTCTTGAGTGATATCCTGAGTACCACTTAGGTGGGTCATTAGGTGTGGATTAGTTGCTAATTAGTTAGCGGGATGTGTCGTCACGCTTGTTCATGTTGTGAGGGTGTTTCTCTATCTCGATGGCTTCCATGATTATTCTCTTATCCCGCTTGCCAGACATCTGGAAATTAGCCCTCCCCACAAAAACTGACACCAGATCCAGAGGCACACAGAACGCCATCACCAATCAACCACACCAGACCCAAACCCAGACCCTCTCCACAGATAAATTACAGACACCATCCAGTAGCCAAACCATGGTGGCACCTCCGGATGCTGCACCCCCCTGCAATCCCTACACAGATCTGGCTGGCACAGGCCACAAAACCACAGCTCGCCCCTATACACGAAGCCAAGCCAGAGCACAACTAAATGCAGTACAGCCATCTTCTCAGAAAAACTCTTCACAAAGTTCAAGAGGTCAAGACACAAAGGCTTTAACAACTAATCCACACCTAATGACCCACCTAAGTGGTACTCAAGATATCACTCAAGAAATCACTCAAGATATCCCTCAAGCAATTAAGGAACAAAAGAAGAAAAGGCACACTAGCCTGGGAACTTCCTCTCGGCCCAGAACATTGGAGGCTATACACCACACCTCCTCAACAGTATTTATAGGAACTCAAACATTGAGATCCTGCTCTGTTCCAGTAACAAGAAGCCGAAAGCACCAGCCTGAAGATGACGAGTGAGACCTCGTCGAAACGTCGCCTAGACACCCCAACTTTTACACGGGAAGACACCCGAGGACACCAAAACCTGCATTCCTATACCCGTGAAAATCTACGAAAGCATATATATATATATATATATATATATATATATATATATATATATTATTATATTTTCTGTTTTACAATTTAAAGTACTTATTTTGCATCCTTAAGATACCAATGACTTCCCTTCTTCTCTTTCCATGGTTCATTTTACATATCATAAATCCCTGCATATTTTACAAAAACTATACCATTCAGTATTCCGTTATTGCATCCATCAAGACTTGTTTACGAGTCTGTGACTAGGAAATGCAGCACAGCACCACTCTGATCTATGGGATTTATACATTTCCGATGCAGTTTCCCTGCTCTTTCAAATTCCGTTCAGCGTGAAGCAAAAGGAAAACTTCGCTGATACAAATTCCAACGCAAATGCTGTTGACAGTCACCATATGCAGATTGGAGGAGAGAAATACTGTGTGGTTCACACTAAATACTACAGACTCCATCAGGAATCAGCTGGATACTGAGGAGTCGGCACTGTGAGAAGCGGGGTTGAAGAGTGACTTGGAATAAGGGATTGGTGTTCCTGGGGGAGCCTGTAGCAGCCGGGAGACAAGAGGCAGAGGCAGGAGAAGCTGCAAAACTGGAGAGTGAAGAAGAGTTGAGGAAGCAGGGGAGACTCAAGGGTTTCCACAGCTTCTCCTGCTGTCTTCACCTCTCCTGCTCCACTGTCTCCCAGGACCAGAAGATGATTGAAGTGGGAAGAACAGAAACAGGTTACACGCCATAGGGGAGATACATAAGATGAGGGCAGGGGCAAGCCCTCTCTGTTGCGGAACCTGCCTCATCAGGTGCCAACCTAGGAGTAGCTGAGACACATAGGACTGATGGACAAGCTTTTTCCTAACTTACAAGTCTACCTTTGACCAAAAAAAGAGTTAATTCCTCTCTCTGGACATTCTGTGCCTGCCAGCACCATGGCAAACTGTTTGCACAGAGGTATTAAAGGACAAGGGTGGTGCTGTGGTCTACACCACTGAGCCTCTTGGGGTCGCCGATCAGAAGGTCAGCAGTTCGGATCCCCGTAATGGGGTGAGCTCCCGTTGCTCTGTCCCAGCTCCTGCCAACCTAGCAATTTGAAAGCACACCAGTGCAAGTAGATAAACAGGTACCACTGTGGCGGGAAGGATTTTCTGTGCACTCTGGTTTCCGTCGTGGTGTTCCATTGCTCCAGAAGCGGTTTAGTCATGCCACATGACCTGAAAAGCTGTCTGCGGACAAACGCTGGCTCCCTTGGCCTGAAGTGAGATGAGTGCCGCAACCCCACAGTCACCTTTGACTGGACTTAACCATCCAGGGGTCCTTTACCTTTTAACCTACAGAGGTATTGGACCCCTATTGCAGGTGGGAAGTTGAGCTAAAGTTGACAGTGCACCCTAATAAAGATTAATCCTAATAAAAGATCAATCCTAATAAATGTATTAATTGATTCTAGTAAAGGTATTACCTTTTATCATTCATTAATTTCACAACTACCCACAATTGTGAAACAGGATGAGGATGAGTATAAGTACAAAAAAATCATGCAGGTAATATATAACTTTCACGATTATGTGTGCGTGTTTGGGGAGGCAACATGTAGCTTAGCCTAGGGGAATAGTTCAGCTAGGAACAAATGTTCAGAGCAACTTAGCTCGCAGATAAAGCCCTTCTTGATCTCTCTGAAATCTTTACTTCAGCAATAAGTCACAGGGTAAAGATCTGGAAAGAAGAAGATATTCTTCTCTCATTTCGAACGTCCCTTAGTCTTTTCACGGCTCAGCCTTAAGTGAAGGTTTGTGCTGATGTCTGTACACAGCTATCTGTCCCAAAGGCCTCATTCTGAACATGCGGAGTGAATGCTGTGCTTCTCCTATGAGAGCCTTAGTCTAAGTTGTGTCAGTCACTCGGTAAAGGATTTGAACACTGACAACTTTTTCTACGTTTCTCAGTAAGGACAGAAGAAGATATCCTACACTGACAAATCTGGGTCTGGAAACATGGGTCATACCTGAATAGCTGTGGTGATGAATGTTGTGGCAAATGTATATTTGGCACGAAAGAAGTGTGGTGAGAGGGAGATTTTTCACCTATCTGAGAATCCCAGGGAGAAGGAATTGGCTGGGGACAAGGGTTGAAGGGGGAAAGTGGTGGCCAGGGGAAGGATGAAGGGTGACATTTCTTGTGTCACCCATTTAGATGGTAATTGTGAGAATTAGAGAACAAAATGAGGGGGGGGGGTATTCTTGAAGAATGGAAATCTTTTGTGGAATCTTTTAAAAAATATCACGATTCTGTTAAAACATATGCAGGATTTGAAGTATAGCAACAGATGAGAATTTGTAGTTCAATAATTTAGAACTGATATAGAAAACATAAGGGTAAAATATAAGTAACACAGCAGCTTTATAAGGGAATAAAAGAGCACCATGGGTGGATGGGAAGTCAAAGGATATGAGATTATTTGCTCTTATTGTATTTTAAAAGAATTTGTAAAAATTGAAAATTTAATTAAAAATATTATAATGTAGATGACTTCAGAAATGGATTAAGCCTATCAATGTCTACTACTAACCTTGATGGTTATCTACTACCTACAGGATTAGAGGAAGCGTGTGTCTCTGAATAACAGTAGCAGGGGAACAAGGACCATTGTCCTCAGGTCCTGCTTGTCAGCTTCCTATGAACATCTGGTTGGCCACTGTAGAAAAGAGGATGCTGGACTAGTTAGCTCATTGGTCTGGTTTAGCAATTATTCTTATGCTCTTAACTGTTCAGTCATGACCAGGGTCCAAGTCTTCTGCTGAACTTCTACTTCATCACTTAGTGCAAGAAAGTGAAAGAACACATACCCACCAACATTTCTCTGATGAAAATAGGGATGTCCTATTCCATAATGATGCTGCTGATGATGATGATTTGCCACAACCACTCTGGGTGATGCTAGGAGACCTCTATTCCCCCTCCGAAAGCCACAGTTCCCAGAGTTCCCTGTGAAGAGGGTTGATTGTTCAACCAATTGCTTTGGTCTGCAACTTCCATCATCCTGGACCAATTGTCTTGTGACTGGAGCTGATGGGAAGTGAAGTCCATAAATATCTAAATCTGCCACTGTCCCAGATGTGTCCAGTTGTTAAAGAAATAAAACTTTCCTAAACAGGGCTGCCTTCAGATGTCTTCTAAAGTTTGTGTAGTTATTTATTGCCTTGGCTCAGGGGGTCGCATAACTGCATACCTGTCAACATTTCTCTGATGAAAATACAGTGGTACCTCAGGTTAAGTACTTAATTTGTTCCGGAGGTCCATACTTAACCTGAAACTGTTCTTAACCTGAAGCACCACTTTAGCTAATGGGGCCTCCTGCTGCTGCCACACAGCCGGAGCCCAATTTCTGTTCTCATCCTGAAGCAAAGTTCTTAACCTGAAGCATTATTTCTGGGTTAGGGGAGTCTGTAAATTGAAACGTATGTAACCTGAAACGTCTGTAACCTGAGGTACCACTGTAGGGACATCCTACCATACCTTCCAACATTTCTCTGATGAAAATAGGGACATCTTAAGGAAAATAGGGACTTTCTGGGATCAAATCAGAAACCAGGACAGCTTTCATAAAACCGGGACTGTCCCTGGAAAATAGGGACACTTGGAGGGTCTGAGAACATCAGTAAGCAAGATTTCAGGTGCCTGTAGAGGAGAAGCTGCAGGTAAGTCATTGTGGTCAGCGAGATGGATTGTTCAGGCAGCTCCGTGTGATAATCTGACAATGATGCTTCTGAGCAATATGGCCCACATTTTTCAAGAAGGGAGATGCAAAGCTTTCTAAGGCAGGGGGAAGGAAAACAATTAAAGTGGGCATCCCAGGTGATTTGTTTTGGTAAAGCAGTCTGTCCCATCAATTTGTGCAGTTTTTTGTTTGATTTTAAGCTAGAAAGGGGAAAGAAATGGACTTTTACTGCAGATTAAATGTTGTACAAAGCAAGAAACATTTTGTGTGAAGTATCTATATATGCTGCCATTCATGCTGGAAAACAGCACTACAGGGCAAAAGTCAGAGAAATTTATTTTGAAGTTTTTCTTCTGTGTAATCAAGAGATCCCTGTTACTACATGGTGATTAAAATTAAGGGGAAACCTTGTGATAAAAGTAAGACTGAGCACAATTTAAAGCAGTGCACAATAATTCTAGTTAGAGTATCTACTGGAGGGCAATGGCTTGCTAACCCTTGACTTATGGAGTCAATATTCACACACACGAACACACACACACACTCTATATGAAGTACCTGGACCACTGGAATTTAAGCAATTTAAAATTGCAGATATTAATATTGCACAGTTTGAAGTTACTGGATGCATAAAAACCAAGATCTTTTGGAATAGCAGCGTTGTCAAGGTCCATATGTTTAATCCAAATAATTACTTGCAGAGCTTTCTTCAAAAGGAAAACCAGTGCATCAAAGATACATCAGCCTGAAGCTGTTTACCTAGAGAGCTTCATTTACATCCTCACTTATTTAATAGCCTCATCACATTATCAAAGATTACATTCAGTTTAGAATAGAGAACAATAAACAGTTTATCATTAACCCATTCAGGAGCTGAAAGTCCCACAGTATGCTGCAGTGGAATTCCCCCATGTTAAACTTTCACTAATACACGTAGCCATTTACCATTTCTGCATGAATTAAACAAGTATACTTAATATTTAACACTGTTTATTCAACCATTTTCTATTGAACTACAAACTGCAAGTGAAAGCTATGTATTTTATGTTTAAGTATAATTGGTTTAATTGACGCAGAAATGGAAAATGTCTGTGTATTAATGAAGGTCTAACATGGGGAGATTCCATCTGAGTTCTTGCTGAGTAGATAATTAACCATTTGTTGTTTTCTGCTAGCTAACATGTGAGTGTTGTAACCTTAGATCAGGTGACAAAGGTATTGAGTTGCAAATCACCATTTTGGAGTGTGTTGCCTTCAGTCTTTCTCTCAAGACTCTATGGAGTAAGGAAGTAAATGAAGCTCTGGGACAGCACTAGTTTAGTATACTAGACATCTTGGGTTCAGCAGATGGCTGTGCACTCTTGCCAGGGGTGAAGGAAAGGCAGTTGCCTATCATTGACCCGAGCTTGCGCAGAGTGATTTATGGTAAGAATCCTATCTTGTGTACAGAACATAACTCAAATTGGTCTGCTAAATATAGGAGATTGCAAGGATATCTTAAATCTACATACTTGCTTTGCAGCAATAAACCTAGCTGGCCTTCATTTTTTCCCTATATTAATATTAGCACAAATGCTATCAGCTTACTTGAGAAAAAGTGATTACATTAATCTTGGTGTTTAATGTCAAAATGATAACACTTCATGGAAATGTCTCAAGGGGGGCAGAGAATCACATTCACTGGATTTCATATTTTATGATCCCTTGATGTGTGTGTTTCTGTTTGTAAAGAGAATAAAGTAATATTATCTCAGTTATAAGAGTTCTTAGTATTCTGCTTTTACCTACAGGGTAGGTTCTGTGCTATTAAAATTAATGTCATTGCTAAGGTCTTCAGAAGGTTTATAAAGCCATGAAGAAATTTGTGAAATGGAATGAAACTTCCACACAGGCTTCAAAGCTTGGCATCAAAACTGTTTTAGTCCCGGCCATTATGAAGTCACATTTTGTCATTGATCTTCTCTAAAGAGTGCTGAGATTACTAATGAAGCTGCTGAGAAACTAAAAAGACTTTTGAGAATTAAAATCTTTTGAGGATTAATTTCTTTAAAACTTGAATGTTACCACCAGTCCTGAGCACATTTCGAAGGCAGAATGTTATGTTGTGATCAATGGAACCAAAACTCCCTACAGCTGTTCTCAGTGCAATTCTGTGCATATCCACTCAGAAATAAGTGCCACTGAGTTCAATGGCACTTACACCCAGGTAAGAGGGTAAAGGATTGCAGTTTTAATGAATTGTAGCTTCAATTCAATGCACATTACCTGGAGTAATGTGGCTCCAATTCTATACACAGTACCTGGGAGCAAATCTCACTGAACTTCTAAGACTTGCTTCAGAGCAGATATACATTTGTGTGTGGAAGTGTTGCTTAGCAATCAAGCAGAGTGACATGTTTTCCACTGAGGTGGCAGACTCTTGGATTGGCTAGGTAGTT
This sequence comes from Podarcis muralis, assembly GCF_964188315.1. Taxonomy (NCBI): domain Eukaryota; kingdom Metazoa; phylum Chordata; class Lepidosauria; order Squamata; family Lacertidae; genus Podarcis; species Podarcis muralis. The sequence continues at coordinate 92,613,711 of NC_135658.1, forward strand.
CTGAGGGAGTTTTCCTTTGTATGTTTGGTTTATTGCTTCCCTGTCATTTAGAAGACCTGAACTAAGAAAGACAAAACTTCCGTTTGTTTCTCCTCAAATTACACACTATTTTTGTTCATTTTTGTTATCAGGAGGACTTTTCTCTCTGGACTTTGTGTTATTTAAGTAGTTTTGCTATCACATGCAAGGAAAAAGAGGTGGCCGGATAGAGCAGTGGCAGGAGAGGTAAAGAACTACTCTGCTCCTCTCTTCCAGTGGCTTCTCTCCTCCAAATGGTGCCCCTCCAGAATGACCGCTCCCCGCTTAAAACGGGGGGCGCCCTTTGCGTGGACGCGCGCAGCCCCTAGATCTGGAGCGGCTCCAACAGCATAGGCTTGGTTTGCCTTCCCTCAGGTGGGATACCTGGAGGTCTCCGCCTACCTCAGTCAGTTGTCCAATCCCACCTGGGGGAATCGTTGCCAAGGAGACCAGGCCAGGTAGGGGAGGGATTACCTGCCCACACAATAGAGGGAGGATCTTACCTGGGAATCCTCACTTGGCTCCAGAGCTTCTCCCACCCTACCCACCCTCAGTTAATGTCTTATTTTGCTGGTTAACTTTTCTTCACAGGTATGTGGGCGCTGCTACATTAAGGTTGCTGTTAAAGGGCCGGAAAGGAATTTCCCTGCATTGGCAGGTTTCGCCTTTCCCGTAGCAAAACGTCACAACTTTGGCGGTATCAGGCCTTGGGCGGAATCCTTTTGTCCATCTTCCTCTTTGCGGCGGCGATACCAGGGTTCCCCTTAAAGGGGTTTTCTGAAGGGAGGCTTTGACCATACGCCGAAAGGTCATCAATGCTCTCCCCTGTGGCGGCGGCGTTACGGGGGCGACTATCTCTGCTTGAACATATGTTCTCCAGAGCCGGCCCATCCCCCCCCCCACTGGATAACCCTGATGCTCCCTAGGTCCCCGGCTGGGGACTGGGGAGGGAGAACGCCCAATGCCTGAGCCAAGGTCTACCCACATTTGAAATTTAATAAAGTTGTGGCCAATTTAATCCCATAGCACGTTGTCTTGAGTCGTTATTCCACATGACGGGGGGACCGCGCGGGATCTGGGGACTCCGCCTGTCCACGCAATACATTTTGCTTCCCTAGGAAAGAAGCTGTCTTGAATGTGAATATAATGTGCCATCAGGCCATTTTGCATTGGCTCGAGTTAAAAGAGCATCTCAAAACAAGACAGTTCAATAGGATAACTTATTTGTTATGCACCGGCCCACAGGTCTGCCTCCCCTGAAGCTGACGTTGTGAACAAGCAAGAAAAATAGCAGAGCAGATGTTGAGGTGGTGCAAAGCAGTGCCTGAACAAATGGAAGGGATTATCTCTGAAAACTCTGCAGGAGGGCAGAAAATCAATATGAGTTATCTTTGAATAAATACTCAAACTGGGCCTGCCGATGTAAGTAGCTTGTTTTGGCTCTGCTTATTTGCACCTCACTCTGAGCCATTTGGTCCATACTTACCACATAAAGGAACTGTGAGGAAATGCATGCAGAGAGAAGATAAACGACAAGAAACTGACCTGCTCAAGGCCTTGCCATCGTATAGTATGTATCCTGGAAAAGGTTTAGGGCTGTGTGATACTTCTTTCTCCAGAACTGTATGTCCCAGCTTGCATTATATACCACAGCAGGAGAAAGAATTTCAGGAGTATAATTTATCCCACCAGTGAAACTCACTTGCCATAGCAAACGTCTGAACTCTGAGAGCCTACAAGACACTTGTTACAGGCAGAATGACAGCCTTTTTCATCTAAGGCCATGCTCCTTCATACATAGCATATTTTTCCATGTGTAAAACGCCCCCATGTATAAGACGACCCCTATTTTTTTGAACCCATTTTTTTTTATTAAAAAAACAGTATTTTAAACATCAAACAGAAGAACTTTGAGCTTGTGGGGGGGAGGTTGCCCAAAGTTTGGGTCACCATATTTCAAGAGCCCAAACTCGGGCCGCCCACCACAGAGCCCGAACCCCTGTGCATTCAACATCCATGTATAAAATGACCAATTTTGACTGAAAAAATATAGGAAACAAGCATTGTCTTATACACAGAAAAATATGGCAATATTTTGAGATCCATACACCAACACTAAGAATGGTGTTAGAATCTCCTTTCTTTCTTCTTTCCTCCCCCATCTCACTTCATCCTCTCTCTCTCTCTCAATTTGTGAGAATGGGCAGTGTTGGATGGTGTTATGTACTGAGTTGAATAGGATCCAAAATGCAGCAGTCTGATTGGTCCTAGAACAATAGGATCCAGAATGCAGCAGTCTGATTGGTCCTAGAACAATAGGATCCAGAATGCAGCAGTCTGATTTGTCCTAGAACAATAGGATACAGAATGCAGCAGTCTGATTGGTCCGCAGGAGCCACCCAATCCAACTCCAGGTGGAAGTGAATCTGCAACCTGATTAGCCAACAGGAGAATCCCAGAATTAGGCAATATACATTATGTAAATAATGTATATAAAGCAGACATTTCGGGGGAACTTCCATTCCTCACTACTATGAGCTGAATAAAGAGCATGAAATCCACACTTGACTCTGAGTATATTTCAGGTGGTGAGGATCTGACCCCCCACCCACCCACCCACACTGTCATTTGCATTAAATTAGACTGAAGTCCACTTACGGATCTGGGGCTGCAAGTGGCCCACACCTGTCTCAGTGGGTGGGAACACACTCCAATATGTTTGTTGCAGGTCTCCTCTGTTATTTCTATGTTGCAGATCCAGGACTGGGGCATAACAGAATGAGGAGGAAGCCAAGCTTCTTTGCCACATTAGTTGCTTTTAAAGAAACGTCATTCTTGTTTCACTCGGTTTCTATAGATAATACATTGTTGCTACCAAACTACTGCATTCCAGTGTTTTTCTTGCTGTTCTTCACTTACTTTTCCCTTAGATGTGATTTGTGGGATCTTTAAAACAAACAAACAATACAACTACAGCACCATCTTGTTTAGTGGTGGCTGGAAAAGTGCAATGGAGGCTTCTCCAAACTTTAGTGTTGTATTTTCTCCTTGCTGCTTTCTTTTAAAGTAGCTTCTGCTTTTCAGCAAGTGACCCTATAATTGTTGGAAACTGGCCCCCTCGGGTAAGGCTGGCTCCTCTTCCCAGACTTGTCAGGGCCTGTCTCCGGTGACCTACCCTGGCTGGCATCCTGGCAGACCAGGGAGGTCTGGCATAGGCGACACCTCCCTGAGGAAAGGTGCACACCCCCTTCCCCCTTGCATAACAGCAAGAGAAAGAAGACAGTCAGAAAGTATTCTATTTCATCTCTACTTTATTCCTGACTGTGCACTGTACAAAAACATGTCTGCTCACTCAGAATCCTCCGAGCGACTGCATCAGTCCTCCTGGACACAAAAAACAGGAAGGTCTCATGTTACACAAAGAACAAGACCCTGTGAATCGCCTGGAACATCCTGTCCCACGGTTAGACCCATCATGTGATGTAAACATCGAACTGCTTGTTCGCAGCTGTGTAGTACTCATATCATAACAATAATTAGTTGCTTCCTGTTCATTCATGGCTGTAGCATTTCTGAATTAGCCCTTTAACTGGTCAGTTTCTGTCCCCTGCTGCTGTACCCTTTATCATGACTTCTTCCTTCCTTAAAGCTCACACAATTGCTTCCCTGTGCATTTGATTTGGTGGTTCTAACTGAGATACTTAAAAACAGATTATGAGCAAGGAACTCTTTACAGGATGTCCACAACTGACAGAATGAATTCTACTTCATGGCACCAGTAGATTGGGACACTTGTCACAGGGATGCTAGTCTTCTTGATAAGAACAATAGATTTTCTAGTCTAGGCATGTCCAACAGGTAGATCGTGATCTATCGGTAGATCACTGGACGTCTGTGGTAGATCACTGGTAGATCACTGGCTCCCCCCAAAAAAGGTTAAAAAGTTTGGCTCCCCTAAAGAAAGCTCAACAACTTTGACCTGAACCCTAAAAATGGGGCTTCCCTCCTCCCCCAAAAGCTCAAAAACCTTGACCTGAACCCCACAAAACAGGGCTTTCCTTGGGAGTCTCTTGGGAGCTGGCCATCCCTGCTCTAGTCCATAGGAGCTCACTCCTGCACGCTGAGGTCCCTTAGGCCCCCATCCAAAGGTCCCTTCAAAGTTAATGGGCACTGACATTTAAGTGGGGTGTGTGTTCCCTGTCTTGTCAGCAATTATGTGGGGTGGGGCTTATTTTATTCATGTTGGCCCCCTGTTCTAGAGCACAGTATCTCCCCAGAGGTATTAAACAGGGTCATAAAAGCAGAGTTTGATTTTATTGAACACATGTTCTGTCTGTTCACATGCCACCCACCCACTATTCTTTTTTAACAGCTCTCTTTGTACAGTACTGCTACATCACACGTGGCGACGACTGGTTTTTCCCGTATGAGAACAGGTTCTATATCAAAATGGCAACTGGGCTTGGCTCACAGTGCTACTGCAATGCCATGATGGAGGGGCACAATTGTCTTTATGCTCCCATCCTAAAACATTTGGCTTGCAAGCTCAGCAGTTCCTAGAATTCTAGCCATTAAAAACACCTTTTTGTCTTCAGCTGCTTGAAAAATGTGGAAGAACTGCTTCTGATTTGTGCATCGTTATTGCTTTAACTGATCTCCCCTTGTCCCATGCGTGAGCTGCAAGAGAAGAGTCCTCATCTATTCCATTCACATTGATAATTGTCATGTTAAATGATCTGGCTGCTAGCTAAACAAGTGGAACGCATTGCGCATACAAATGTCACTGCGTATCTTTGATTCTCAGCAACAACAATTTTGCAGAAACGCAATGCCCTTGGCTAGTGCAGCCAGTATGACAATCTGATTAGCAAGGACATGAGGGGATGGTCAAGGAAAGGGACTGAACTTTCAAGGCAACATGTGCTGCAAAATGCTCGACAGCATTCTTCCCTGCTTGAAAAACAGCAAAATCATAGCACATCAGTGAAATGCAGACTGCTCAGGCCACAATATCAGTGGGAGCTTCATCTAATGCCCTGTTGCTCAGCTCGGTTGACCACATTATCAAGATGTTAACGCCGATGCAGCAAAGATATAATAGCACAACAGAGCACACAATAGATTTGAAGCTCTGTATGTGGAACGTGAGTGTCACAAACCGAAACACAAACATCTGGCAAACCACAAATATGTCAATATTTGAAGCAGCATCTTCATGCTGTGATCCTGTCATGTTGGCTGGGCTTGCTATGCTTGTGAGCCTGGGCATGCTACTGGAAATTACAGTTAGCAAAACCAGATTTTGATGCCTTCCAGTAGCAATGGTGTTCTCCAAAACTGCAATTTTATACCTGCCATAAATTGGGACCCAGACTGAGATTTTTCCAAAATGGCCTTGATAGCATGGTAAGTAAAAAATCTGGTGAACCAACCTTCAAGGCCTCGTGAATTTAATTAGGCATATGGGCCAAAAGTTTCCCACGATTGCCTCAGCCCCTCTATGGGATGTACTTTGAAATCTTGATTCCCCACTCCCAGATAGTTATATTCTAGTTCCATAGCTTAAAACAAGGATAGTTGTTTATTGTTATTATTATTGTTGTTGTTGTTATTGTTATTATTATTACAGTCATACCTCTGGATGAATACGCTTCGGGTTAGGCAAATTAGGGTTGCGCTCTGCGGCGACCCGGAAGTAACGGAGCGTGTTACTTCCGGGTTTCGCTGCGCACACATGCTCAGACCATCAAAATGACATCACGTGCATGCGCAGAAGTGTTGAAACGTGACCCGCAGACGTGCAGACACGGGTTACGTTTGCTTCGGGATGCGAATGGGGCTCCAGAACAAATCCTGTTCGCATCCCGAGGTACCACTGTATTATCTTTTGTTTTCATTGTCATCCAGTCCTCCATTTTGCAGGAACTTATGAGATAATTCTATCAAATAGATTCTCTCAGCTTGGCACCCTTCCTCAGAAAAGTGGCAGTTCTAAAGCACTAACATACCACTTTAAACAGGCATGGCTTCTCTTCAAAGAACTGTAGTTTAAGGGTGCCGTAGAGATGCTAGGAGACCTCTATTCCCCCTCCCAGACACACAGTTCCCAGAGTTCCCTGGGAAGAGGGTTGATTGTTAAACCAATTGTTTTGGTTTGCAACTTCCATCATCCTGGACCAGTTGCCTTGTGACTGGAGCTGATGGGAAGTGAAGTCCATAAATATCCATATCTGCTGCTGTCCCAGATGTGTCCAGTTATTAAATAAATTAACTGCAATGTAATGAGAGTGAACATAGACAGATGAACTAGCCATTGCAGTGGCATCCCATGTGGTGAGACCAACCAACCTCCTGACGCCATCATCACTGTAGTTTACCTAGATGGGGCTTGGATGTGCCCACTCAGTCTCAGCCTTGGTGCCTCCTTGTCCTGCTCCAGCTTTGCTCAGTGAGGTAAGTGTCAAGAGGGAAGCTCCACCTCATCACAAGACGCTACTGAGCACTTGTTATTCACCTATTCAGGGGAAATATCCTAATGCAGGACACAGAAGCCATCTAGAGGAATGTCCATATTTTGTATGTATGCTGTTGTCAGGCTTCGGGGAATTCTCTCCCTCCACTGGTGGCAGCAGGAAGCAGAGAAAAACAAAGAAGAGTTCTTACTAATGGGTTTATTCAATCATCACAGCGAGAGACAAAGGAATGCAGTCTGTCTCCCGTCAATGGTGTTGCTCCAACTGAACTCCTCCCCCCTCCCTTCCTAGCAACAGCACTTCCCCATATGGTGGTCTCCAGGGGCTAATTGAGTCCTCTGCTCTTGCACTCTCAATGAACACCGAGTTCTGGGAGAAGGGGGGTCAGAAATATTTTCCAGTGATAACGTGTCAGCTGGCTGCTCTAGCTCTGTCCCCCTTGGCTCTGTCTCCCCACTCCCTTCTCCCAGCACCTCCCAACTCTTCTGTTCACCTGTCTCTGAGCTGTGACCTTCCTCAAACTCCTACTGTAAATCAATACTGCCTTCCTCTTTGGAAGCTTCAGGAGAAGGGGGTGGCGATCTCCACCATTCCTCCTCAATCTTGTCCCCTTCAGTTCAGTCCCTGACAGCTGTGGATGGTCCATTCCTGGTTCAATGGATGGACAGAGCAGCCTTTTATGGGTGACGTTGCAAACCCTTTGAGTGAGTACATGGAGGGGGTACTTCTAGAGCCATCGTTGTCACTGGCGGTGTAGATAGTCTCAGAAGTTATGAGTTGCTCTGACCAACTTCAGCTGGTGCACCAACTGCCACCTTTGCTGGAGCAATGGTTAGCAAGATCTAACCATGCGGAGAAATGACGTGGCTATGCAGTGAAATGATGGTGATCATATGTTCGAAACCAGAGCAGAAAACCTGATTTGAAGATGTCCTCCATGTTGGACTACTGTTGGACACAAGGCTGCCTTCAAACACGGTTCAGAAGTTGCAATTACTGCAAAATTCAGGGGCCTGCGTGCTTGTGGTAGCATGTCATTCCCATTGTGAAACAGCTACAATGGTTGCTAACTGTCCTCCAAGCACAATTCAAGGTGCATATGCTGATATTTAAAGCCTTGAATGACATGGGACCCAGCTATCTGGGACAATACCTTGTCTTTGTCTTAGCTCAGTTGCTTAGAGCATGATGCTGATAACGCCAAGCTTGTAGGTTCGATCCCTATGTGGGACAGCGTTGCAGGGAGTTGGACATCCACAAGGTCCCTTCCAACGCTACAATTCTATGATTCTCATGACAACCTGTCCCATTTTTAAGATCAGCAAGCAAGGACCCCAGCTGTAAGGCATAAAATCCCTCTGTAAGGGTTGAAATCAGCCATGTGTACCCTAGTGGTACTTTTACATGACATACATCTCACCACTGATATACTTCTCAACTCAACATGATTTTAGGAGGAAGGTGAAGATATCTCTCTTTTGCCAGGCTTTTGGAGGTCAGTTTTATAGAGTGTCCACTGCTATTTTATGGAAGAGGGATTTACTTTGTGCTGTGTTTACTTTGGATTAATGTTTTAATTTATGTATTGGTGTGATTTTAAAAAATATTTTATTTATGCTTTTCAGATTTATACATTTCACTAATTTTACAATCATTTTAGCATTTCACAACTTGACTTTCTTCCCCCTCTTTCTGCAGTTCCTTAAATTTATTTTTAATATCTTCTGCATATCCAAATTAACTTAATTTGCTCATTTATTCATCTGCTTAAATATATACTCTTATAAAACCACAGGTTATTACAATTATCCTGCAAATGTTTTTATCTGTTTACAATTTATCTGTAAATATTCCATAAACGATTTCCATTTGTCTATAAAAAGTTTGTTGTCTTGATTTCTTATTCTTCCGGTACGTTTTGCCATTTCTGCATATTCCACAAGTTTTTGTATCCATTCTTCCTTTGCTGGGACGTCTGCTTCTTTCCATTTTGGGGCGAGTAACATTGCTGCTGTAGTAGCGTACATGAATAAGTTTCTATACAGTTTACAAATCTGGAATTGAGGTCAATAATCCTCAATTACATAGTTTCAGAGAAACAAGATGTGCTTAGAAATGACTGCTGTTTAATATAAAATACTTTCCTCCATCTCCCTCTTTTGAAAATGTGGACCATCGAGGGCACCTGGTTGAGCTATGGAATTCCAGCACACCTGTGAACCGACCTGAATTCATCGCTTTGCACAGCTGTGGCCTGCCCCATTCTTATCCAGGTAAGCTGCTGCAGCAACACTGGAGTGAGGAGGGTGACTCCACCCTGCCTCATAGTCCACTAAGGGAACACAGTTTAGAAATATTTAAAATGGGGATGAAAACCTATTGCTCTCCAGGTGCTTTTGGGCTACAACTCCCACCATCCCTGACTGTTGACGAGTGTTGAAGTCCGCAACCACAGGTTTTCCATCCATGACTTAAAATAGTAGCAAGTATACAACGATGGATGGGATGCGGGTGGCGCTGTGGGTTAAACCACAGAGCCTAGGACTTGCTGATCAGAAGGTTGGCGGTTCGAATCCCCACAACGGGGTGATCTCCCATTGCTCGGTCCCTGCTCCTGCCAACCTAGCAGTTCGAAAGCACGTCAAAGTGCAAGTAGATAAATAGGTACTGCTCCAGCGGGAAAGTAAACGGCGTTTCCGTGCGCTGCTCTGGTTCACCTGCTTGGCAGGGGGTTGGACTCGATGGCCCTTGTGGTCTATTCCAACTCTATGATTCTATGATTCTAGAAGCGGCTTAGTCATGTTGGCCACATGACCCGGAAGCTGTACGCCAGCTCCCTCAGCCAATAAAGCGAGATGAGCACTGCAACCCCAGAGTCGGCCACGACTGGACCTAATGGTCAGAGGTCCCTTTACCGTTTTATACAATGATGGTATTTGACCTCTGTAATGACTCCCCAGTATTAATTCTTATGAGATTTCACAAGTTCGTTATACTCCTGAATTTGCCCCTTCGGTTCAAAACCCCCCAAGACCTCTAGGGCCTAGAGGTGTGAATAATATAAAAATATTGTATATAAAACCCTAAAGTATCTTTAGGGTAGTTAAATGTGACTTTCCACAATATTAAACCTGCATTATATCTTTATTTTCCTCGTACACACTTTTTAATTGGGCTCTAAATGACCCCAGTGCCCTTTCAGCAAAACCTTCTGTTATTTTCTGTTGCTTTGTGTTTTTTTTTTTTAAAAAGGGGTTATTCCTTGGTGAGTCAATTGATCCCTTGCTGTTGAAGTGTGACGTGATACTGCTTAGTGGTACGTTTCGCACCTGAATGTTCTTTCGGGGTCATTTATAACTCCAAATCCTCAAGAGGGTTAATTATGAGGCTTGCTGATGCTCAGGACTCCAGCTTTCAGCAATGTGCATGCAATGCTTTGAACCTTCTAAAGTGCAATATAAATGTTATGCATTATTCATAACCCATCCTATAGGAATACACAGCAACAAACATTTCAGGTCCCAGTCTTGTCTTTCCCTAGCTGATGACCAGAAATCTACTTGGCCTATTTGTAACCTAATTGCTTGATTTGAAACAAAATTTATCTCCAGCTGAATAGCTTAAACTGAGTCTGGCAAGTGAGGGAAAAGACAGGGTGAAATCCTGATCCATTAAAGAAGTGGCACGCTATTTCTCCTGCAGATGCCAATGAAACATTCTTGCCTGGAAAGTGTTTGATCTTTATGCCAGAAAGATGAAAACATAAGCATTAAATAGATTTGATGTCAAGGTTAATTCTGCACATAGGCCTATTCAGCCATCGTGGAGATTGTGTTTCTATTATGTTTCTATTATTCTATAAAATACTTCTTAGACAAGGAGTGTGTCAAATAGAATAAGATGTTTTTAAACAAGCAACACCATGAAACAAGGTTCTCTCCCCTCCCCTCAAAAAAAAAAGGGGGGTAATCTGGAATAATGAAATATTTTAGTGGCTATGAAATATGTAATCTAAGTGTGCCATCTGCTGGTAGAAATATATTTCAACTGTGCTATATTATTTACTATCAAATATGGAAAAATCTTGCAACGAGGTACTTATTTTGTGCATCTCTGGGGAACAAAGCTGCTTTTAACTGAAGATAAGTCTGTGGTTCCATTCTTCCGCTTTTTAAAGGCTACAATCCAAAATATACTTGCCAATTTATACATGCCTGAATGTCTGCAACTTGGTGAATATTTGACAATCCAAGCTGAATTTGGTGGGTATCACCACTCACTAGTATAAGTCCCCGCAAGTTGGCTGCTCTGACCTAGCCGCCTGACTTGTCCCAGGAAAGGGAGAGTGTCAAGGGACCACCAATTACTACTATAGCGGTGAAGATGTGGGAACAGCTTATGGTACTTCCAAAATACAAGGTCAAATTGGAAATGGCCCAGCCAGTGACTATAATGTGTGTTTCTAAAGTGTGGTGAAAATACAGTAATTCATGGGGAAAGGACATGTTCAGGATTCTAAGAATGCAAGTTGAGCCAGTAAATATTCCTTGACATTCTTGGGACGAATAATCATTTCATCACCCTGACATCCAAGCTATTGGTCAGACTGTGGGTGTGGGGGGAAAGGGAGGAGTTAAAGGGTCCATTGTTAAAATTTTCAGACCAAAGATCAGGGCAATAAAAACACACCATTCTGCCGAAGTTAATGGCCCATTAACAACAGCTGGCGGACCCAACACACTGAAATGATTCCTGGTGCTGGCGTTCCACCAGCATTACTGCCTCAGAAGAAAATAGATCTGACCTTGTTGAAGTGGCCTTCTTCCTGTGTGGGGACCGTGGCAACTGGCCTCATTGCCCCTGCCCCATATAAAGTGGCATGAAGCTTTGACAGAAGGAAAGATTGAAAAGCTGGAATTTTTCACAATAGCTCCTTGCTGAAGCAGTAGGAGGAAACAGCTCATCTGGTAACTAAGCATGGCTATTTATTTATTTTTACTATTTGGGGGCATTTTAAAGAATGGTTACGATTTCTTAGGAAATTTTTAAAAAGATCAGTCAATTTCCATTGAAGGATCTATGGGAGCGTTAGTGGCCTGTTGTTGTTGTTGTTGTTTGTTGTTTTGATACCATCGATATTATTATTATTATTATTATTATTATTATTATTATTATTATTATTACAACCAAACCCCTCAGCTTGCCATCTCAGTGACTCTTTGCCATTTCGACAGCAAATGCACACAGCAGTGAAATCAGCCCCCACTAATGTGTTGATATCAAATTGATTTGGGGCTAACTTTTAGCTGTGCTGCTCAGCTGCAGGAAAGGACATTTGTGCTGGGCTTGTGTGTGTGTGTGTGTGTGTGTGTGTGTGTGTGTTTAAAAAAGCAATGTGACATCTGCCTATACTGATAGCACACACTGACATGTTCATCGCCTATTTCAATTCACCTGACGACAATTAAGTGACATTAAAGAACAAGCCCTCCTCAGATTCTAATTTTTCCTGACGCTGTGTTCAATATTGTAATAGATGGTGCCAATAGAAGTTTGTCTCACACAGCTTCTTCCCTTTTCTTTCTATAATCTTCTTTAATAATTGCTGCTGGAGCCATTCTCCTCCTTGAATGAAGGACAGGACAGAAAACAACACAGAAAAGTGAGAAGCATAATCTTTCTGGCTATCATTGCAGTAGGTGCAAGACTCAGAGCTACTTAAGATGGTGGTACTGAAATATATAGCCAAATCCTTGCCTGTTCAGTGTTTCTTCCTGGTGTCAGGAGAAGGCTGTGTCAAGGAGAGGTGTCCCAAACCTCTTCAAGATTAATCTGAACACTTCAGCCGGTGTCGCTTGTGTCCATCCTGTTAATTTTCAATCCCATTTTGTAGCTAGTGAAGCTACTCTGAATATTGACAGTTGCCTCCGGGGGACTAGCGGTATGCTCTCTTAGCAAGAAAGCAAGCGCAGCAGGGTTTCTGAAATATTTGCCAGTGCCACTGTAAAAATGCAGAAGGCAGTGACCTGTATAACTACATATGAGGCAGTTATCCAAGGTTTCTGTATGAGGGAATTCATTTTTCTCTCTCTCCAACCCCCACCCTTCCCCCAAAGAAAGGTTGTTTGCAATTCAAATGTCGAAGACGCCATAGCAGAAGAGTCCTGGCCACAGAGCATTTAAACTTTTTGTTGTTGTTGTTTAGTCGTTTAGTCGTGTCCGACTCTTCGTGACCCCATGGACCAGAGCACGCCAGGCACCTCTGTCCTCCACTACTTCCCGCAGTTTGGTCAAACTCATGCTGGTAACCTCGAAAACACTATCCAACCGTCTCGTCCTCTGTCACCCCCTTCTCCTTGTGCCCTCCATCTTTCCCAGCATCAGTGTCTTCTCCAGGGAGTCTTCTCTTCTCATGAGGTGGCCAAAGTATTGGAGCCTCAGCTTCACGATCTGTCCTTCCAGTGAGCACTCAGGGCTGATTTCCTTAAGAATGGATGCGTTTGATCTTCTTGCAGTCCATGGGACTCTCAAGAGTCTTCTCCAGCACCATTCAATTCAAAAGCATCAATTCTTCGGCGATCAGCCTTCTTTAAACTACAGCATTTAAACTACTCTGCACTTATTTCTCCCCAATGAAATTAATGTTATTTTTCATTTATGTACAGAGGTTGGTAACAGCAACAAAACGATTCTGCTTTTACACTTGTAGCAGTCACACCAAACTGCTATGCTTTAGCAGGCATGAAAATACCTGGGTTCATATGACCCCCTGCTTAAAAGTGTTAATTAATTTTGCTGCTAGGTGTGGTTCTGACTCAAGAGAGGCCACCATAGTAAGAGGGGAATTGTGTTGTCAAAAGCATCTCTCTCTCCATCTCTCTCCCTGGATGTGCCTTTAGAACAACAATGGGGAACCTATCACCTTTCAGAGGTTGGATAACAACTCTCATCATCCTCAATGGTCATTGATGGTGGTCCAGCAACATGGCTACGTGTTCCCCATTTTTTATTTACAAAGTTCATGAAGCTTTCTAAACGACGCCCCCTCCATCTGCATCCAAAGGTTACCAGAGCCACATTGTATGAAGTTTAGTTTATGAAATTAGTTTATTTAAAAAAAAAAAAAAAATCAACCCTATCTTTTCTCTCACCAGGACACCCAAGTGGAATCAAGAGAAACATCAATTGGTTAAAAGTGAGGGCAAAAACTAAGCATTTAATGGGATTTTTTTATACAGTGGTACCTCGGTTCTCGAACGTAGTCCATTCCAGAAGACAGTTCGGCTTCCGAAATGTTCTGAAACCGAGGCACGGCTTCCCATTAGTTGCAAGAGTTTCTTGCACTCAGCGGTAGCCACATAACACGTTCGAGTTTCGAAAAACGTTCGAAAATGGAAGCATTTACTTCCGGTTTTTCAGCGTTTGAAAACCAAAATGTTCGACCACGGAGGCGTTCAGGAATCAAGGTACCACTGTATATGCATTTAGGGTATATATTGCTTAGATGAAGAACTGCATTGTAAAATGCAAAAACAGTGCAAATATCAAAGGATGGCTGTTTCATTTTGCATATTGTTTCAGAAAGTGAAGATTTGATAGGTCCCACTTAAGTGAATATTTAAGAATGCATATTAAAAACACCAGGGATCCCTGTTAAGATCTTCCAAATTCTGAGCAGAAAAGCATATGAATTCCTATGTCAAAGAAAAGCATACTTTCTCAAAGACAATAAAACTGTCTAATATGCAGAAAATGTAATGTTTGTATGCACCAAAGTTAAGACTTGTGTAAAAGTTTGCATTTGCATAATAGAGAAATTTACATTACGCAAGAGGTTGCAGTCTAGATGAAAGCAGAAGACTGATGTTTTTCCATTTCACAGGGTTAGGCTACCTGATGACTCATAGACAGAAACCTGAGCTGCAGCACTCTCACAGCTGCAGAGGAAATTGAAGAAGTCAGTGAAGGCTAGCTGTAACAGGTGCAACTGCAGCTAAGCTCCACAGTGATGCAAAAACCTAGGATCTCTCTCTGGGACCAGAGAGAGGAAAGTTTACTAAACTGTATAAAGGACTGAACCATATTGGCTGGTACCTGAGAGCAACTTGTTACTTTATTATTTTGTAACTTTTATCTTACTGTAACTAATATTTAAGATTATTCTGCAGTAAAGTTTTGAAACTCATTCTTGTGGTGGAGAGATTCATTTCTACTCTTAACAAGGTCCAAATCAGGGATTCTACTGAACAACTCTAACAAGAAGTATGTATTTACAATATTTTGATAGCTATGTCTATGATTGTTACAAAAATAGTGTCTTTTACGTTTAAAGTTGGTGTTTTTGTCCATTATTATTATTATTATTATTATTATTATTATTATTATTATTATTCCCTGCCCATCTGACTGGGTTGCCTCAGCCACAGTGGGCAAATTCCAACACATATAAAAACGTAATAAAACATCGAACATTAAAAAGTTCCCAATACAGGGCTGCCTTCAGATGTCTTCTAAAAGTTGTGTGGTTCTTTATCTCCTTGACATCTGATGGGAGGGCATTCCACAAGCCACTGTTGAGAAGGCCCTTAAAAGTTGCATTCCACTTTCTGCCACAATTCTTCTTATTGACTGTAACCCCTGTTAAGAAACAGGTTCAGGAAACATAAGGTACCCAGTATGCTTTGCCTTCTTTTCAGTAAAAGGGAATTTCTTCAGCAATGCATTCAGTAGTTGCTAGTGAAGCCGTTTGCTTTTGATAGCAGCAAACCTGTATGAACTGGAGACTACATTCATTCAATACTACATGTGCACTGTCCAACTACATGTGCACACGGTTCTGCAGGTTGTACACTCCTTGAATGTAAGGCGTGAACATCCCTGTGAACACTTTGCAACAAGACTTCGTGAGAACCAAGAATGAGACAGGTCTCCAGATCCTATGTAGGCACTCAGTCTGAGCTAGGCCAGTATAAATGCAACAGGTGCTAGGTCCTGTTTCTGCCCAGCCAATGTTATGCCTGATTTATCTTTCCAGAAATGGAGAGTCAGAAAGTGAAAACTGTGATGGAGAGTTTACGTAATGGGAATCATTAGATGTGCAAGATCTGTGATTGGGTTGGGTCTCCTGGCTTAACTTTCTTCTTCCAAAAGCAGCTGCATCTGTGGCAGGTGGGCAGGGCCGCATTTAGGTTTGATGAGGCCCTAAGCTACTGAAGGTAATGGGGCCCTTTATATGTCCCCCTGTCCTTTGTCAACAACAAATTGTCACTGTTTTTTTGTGTTGAATATATGCTATATGGTGATTTATGGACCTAATTGGTCCATATACAACACAAAACACTGTTGATGTACGTAGGTTTTAATTTACAGTGGTGCCCCGCAAGACGAATGCCTCGCAAGACGAAAAACTCGCTAGACGAAAGGGTTTTCCGTTTTTTGAGTCGTTGCGCAAGACGAATTTCCCTATGGGCTTGCTTCGCAAGACGAAACGTCTTGCGAGTTCTTGCAAGTTTGTTTCCTTTTTCTTAAAGCCGCTAAGCCATTAATAGCTGCTAAGCCACTAAGCCGCTAATAGCTGTGCTTCGCAAGACGAAGAAACCGCAAGACGAAGAGACTTGTGGAACGGATTAATTTCATCTTGCAAGGCACCACTGTATTTGTTTTTTAATCTTATATTTTGGAAACGTACATCCAGGGTTTTCCCCCTTAAAATTTTTGGGGGGCTCCCAAGAGAGAGGGGCCCTAAGCTATAGCTTGTTTAGCTTATACGTAAATCTGGCACTGCAGGTGGGGGAGTGTGAGATCTTGGCTCCCCCTTCACTGTGGCCCTGATGAAATGCACACATACAGAGGTTGCTTTTTGGAGGGAACATCATTATAAGAAGGTTTTGCAGAGGGGAGAGCAATGGAGTCTCGTTGACAGCTGCTAGATGGGCAAAGAAGCAGGAGGCAGCATTGGGACAGAAGAGTTGGTGATTCAACATAGCTACACAAAAGCTTTTAAAGCAGTCATTTAAAGGTCATTGAGACAGGGGGTGCAGAGCCAATCTGTCTACAACAAAAGGTTTTGACAACAGACAGAACTGACAGAAGCCAACAGAAGGCAAGGCAGCCTGAGGGGCTCCCTGTATTTTCTTTCCCCGTGGCCATATAAGAAGGGGTTGGGGGCCTTGCCTGAGGGATGTCAAGGCCTGACAGACTTTCCCCAATGTGAAGGGGGGAGAGAGAGATAGGAATGAGGGTGATGTCTTGAAGAAGAGCAATCATTTGTTACTTGATGGGCCCAATTGGCAATACCGCAGTCTGTCAAGCTCTCCATTTCTAGAGGCTCAAATGCCAGTAAACTTCAATGAGAACCTTTCAGCACTTGAAATAATACCTGGGTCCTGTCTGGGGCCTAAAGCAAGAATACATCCCACAACAGTCTTTGGCAATTACAGGGATGGAGTTCCACTAATGTGCAGAGTGTGTGTTGTTGTTTTTTAATGGCTTGTGTGGAAAAGCAAGGAAATTAAGGCACACATGCTTAACTTCCACACCATGTAAGAAGCATACATGATCAACATTCTCACATATTGTGCTTACTTTTAGCCCTTGTGAACCCCGGCACTCCATGTTATTTTTTCTTTTTTTTTAAATGAAATATTTATTAAGCTTTTTTAGAATAATACAGTAAAAATGAAAAAGAAAATAGAAAAATACAAAATAAAAACAGTTAAAAACACACATATTTTCTGTTACTTATTTCCCTTTAACTTATTTCCCGGACCTCCTCATACCTCCCTTTTTTGTATTCCGCTTCAATTTATTGGTTCAGCAAATCCTTACCATTAAATTTTAACCCATTTATAGCCCTTTTTTCATATCTCTTAGAGCATTACAGCTGGAAACCCCTTAATTGCTATCCAACATCATTCTATCATTCATTAATTTTACAATATTTCTGTAGATAGTCTTTAAATTTCTTCCAATCTTCTTCCACCGACTCTTCTCCCTGGTCTCGGATTCTGCCAGTCATTTCTGCCAATTCCATATAGTCTATTTTTTCTTCTGGTCCAAAACATCTTCCACTGCAACTGAAGAGACACTGAAACTCAGAACGCTATGACAGCAATGGCCATTTAGCGACATACTTGCCCTCTACTGTCCATTTATGGCTTAATTGTGGTTAACACGGAATGGTATGTTTGTAGTGACAAGGATGAGGTTGATTGATAGAGGATGCAGACGTGGACCCAATAACAGGCCTAAACAGGCATTATTGAGGCTCTCTCTATATTACTCTGTCGCAAGAGAAAGGAGAAGGTGAGTCTTGCGTTTATGAGTCAGTACGCCTAGAACAAGGTTAGAACACTTTGTAAGGAATTAATTAAATCTTTAGAATTGACACTCAGAGCAAATTTGCAGGTCTGATGATCTCATAGTAGGGATGGGCTGAGCAGTTCGTTGCATCCTATTGCTCAGCCATAGGTCTATTCTGCTCTCTTTTGTGTGGATTTTTTCATTGAATGAACAAAAAGCATGCAGTTGAATTGCATGTATTTTGCCCATGTGTTTTATGTAAATAGCACACTTTTGATGCAAAATGTGCCCTTTTCAATGTATTCATCCATAAAAAATATGCATTTTGTGTGCATCTCTTGAGATACAATATGTATCTTTGTGTGAACTTTTCCCACACAAAAACTGCACTGCAAAGTCGGGAGAAGTGTGTAATCAGACTGGGAGTTGTGTTCCAATCCACATGCAACCTTGAAAGTATCAGATCAGATCAGTCCCACAGCGAAAAAGCACGCCAAACAAATTCCTCCCCATCCCTCCTCAAGTTTGAATAGTTCAGCCTTTCATCCGTTAGCTGTTAGTTTTACTTTTCCTCAAACATTCACAAGGTTGCATTCTGCAGCTTAAGATAAGACATGAAAGAAGTTAGTAATTAAGAATTTAGCATTGAAAAAGATTACATATTATTAACTTTTGACATAACACTGATGGCTTTGTCAAATTGGCATGTGCCCAGTTTGTAGATGAAGAGGATTAACGCTGAAAAGCGCATGCGAAGACAAACCAGAATGCACAGTAACATGCTACATGTGAATAAACACAGCAATATGTTAGGAGTGCATGTGCCACACCACTTGCAAACAAACATAGTAATCTGCAAATACTGGGGCACTTGCAAAGAGACAGAGTACCGTAAGGAGCAGCACATTCAGATGTGGGGTTTATTGTGTTCGTTTCACTAGTTATAATGTTAGTGCCTCTGTCCTACTTTCTAACAATTACTTTTAGATTGTGCAACTGTGGCTTTCGATTGATATACTGCTTTTGTTGTTGTTTAGTCGTTTAGTCATGTCCAACTCTTCATGACCCCATGGACCAGAGCACGCCAGGCACTTCTGTCTTCCACTGCCTCCTGCAGTTTGGTCAAACTAATGTCTGTAGCTTCGAGAACACTGTCCAACCATCTCGTCCTCTGTCGTCCCCTTCTCCTTGTGCCCTCCATCTTTCCCAGCATCAGTGTCTTTTCCAGGGAGTCTTCTCTTCTCATGAGGTGGCCAAAGTCTTGGGCCCGGGCTCTCAAAATGCTTCCCAAATGGGATGCTATGATTTGTAGTTGTTGTTGTTTTTCTTCTAGCTTTATATTTATTGTACAGTGGTGGCTCGGGTTAAGAACTTAATTCGTTCCGGAGGTCCTTTCTTAACCTGAAACTGTTCTTAACCTGAGGTACCACTTTAACTAATGGGGCCTCCCGCTGCCGCCGCCACGCGATTTCTCCTGAAGCAAAGTTCTTAACCCGAGGTATTATTTCTGGGTTAGCGGAGTCTGTAACCTGAAGCGTCTGTAACCTGAAGCATCTGTAACCCATGGTACCACTATATCACAGTTTTGCATTGTGGCTTTTACAGTTTCACTGTCTGTTATATAGCATTTGTTATTTCTGTAAGCTGCTTACAGTCTGTTTCAGTATTAAGTGGTATATCAATATATAAAATTAAATGAATAAAAAATGGGGCAATATGATAACATATTAGATCCACTGTCACTAAAAGAAAAGAAAGAAGAAAAGTGGAATGCTGAGATGTGAAGAATTCCTACTGTTCACATTATGGCAGCCTTTCTTCATGTATGATAAGTGGAATATTGAAGAGTGTTTGCCTTTGGAAAAATTGAATTACATTTCGCCCCTCTAAGAGCCCCTAAATTTGTACCTTTATATATATGCATGCTCTTGGGCAGATAAATGAATGGCATTTTCATAGCAATATACCGTATGCTAAAAGAGATCTTACTAGGTTTAGGAGAATGAATTAAAAAATGACGAACTGTTAAATTGGGGAGGGAGCTGTAGAAAATAAAGTTTAAGAGAGGTTCAAATCAGGCGTTTATAGTTCTGCCTTTGATTCCCATCTGTGCCTTCCTCACCACCAAGCGATACCTCCAGGCAGAGAGAGACCTGAGGCCATTTCACCACTTCAAAAAGCATTCATTTTATGTATTTGGGACACAGAACCTTAGCACTACTTCGTCTATGCTTCTTGATGTTCTGCCAATCTGATAAAAAGCTTCCATGAGTTAGGTACTGTCTGCTTGGCAACTACCTACAGTATGCTCCCAGCTGGTTACTGGGAGAAATACAACCCAAAAAAATAAGAAGGAACTAAGAAAAGACAGACATTCCTGTCCAACTGTGTGAATGCTTTAATCAGAAGTAGATCTCAGTGGCCCAGGAAAGCGTGTTCTCCCTAAAATGAGAGCACGTGTTGCGGGGGGGGGGGGTCCTGCCAGGCCAGCCCTCTGTTACCAGGTAGGTTAATGGTTATTGCCTGGAGCAATGATTGGCTGGCCGGGTGCTGGGACAAATTGCATGTAGCAAATTGGGTGGGTGGGACCGAAGGCTTTAAATATTGAGGCACTCTGCTTTTGCTTTCTCTTTTGCAGAGTGCTTCGGATTACCCGCCCACCCGCCCGCCCGCCCTGTGATCCTTGCTATGCCTGTCATGGGGTCGTCAGCCGTTGGGGCAGGGGCCTAGTAGGAATTGTATCCATTTTGCTGATTGGCTCATGCCATTTGGTTTTTGCCTACTACTTAGCAATTCATCACAACTTGCAAGGTTGCGGTTAGGCATTGGTTATAAAAATTGGTGGTGGGGGGGTCAGGATAGGCTGTGCCTGCCCCTCCAATGGTGGTGTGGAAGGGAATTCCGTTAAAGGAATCCTGGGGCTTGCCACGACTTCGTCCAATCCCTGAAATGGGACCAGGGCCGGCAAGCCTTGGGGAGCTGGTTGGGTGAGCAGTGAGGGACTGTCGCTCAGCTCAACTGATCCCCAACATTGTTTTCCCTTCACTGGCTTCTGAGGGAGTTCGGATAGTCAGTTCTGTCCCAGGCGGGGGGGGGGGGGGGGACAGATAGTCATAACCAATGCCTAAGCAACCACTCACAGATTATGTATTTTAATAAAGTTGTGGCCAAAATAGTGCCAAAAACATTAAACAAAAATTACGTGTGATTTGTGAATTATTTGAGGGGTGGCTTGGGGACCTCCACACGCAAATGGCTTAACCAAAGGACAGAGACGGTATTTGTTAATGAGACTGACAGAAGGCACGTTTCACTGTTGATTATCCTTGATCCCTGTGGTTGTCTTGATGCTGGTGCACTCCTGATGGACTTCAACCTGCCTCAGTCCCAGCCAGCATGGCCAAAAATCAAGGATGGTGGGAGTTGTGATCCAGAAACATCTGGAATGAACTTCTTTTAGCTGTGCCTGACTTAATGGATTAAATGTCAGCTAAAATTTCCACAGAGGTTAAGAGATTTGAGTCCTGGAGACAGTGGATAAGAAGGGAGAGACCAAACAATATTATTGTAAAACAGGGGCTGGGAGGCGGGATAGACACCAAAATTATGAATAAAAAAAGAATGTTTGCAAGATGCAAGGAAGGATAAATGTACAACACTCTCCCCAAGTCTCTAGAATGCTGTACACAGCCATTGACATGTTTTCCCCACATTTTTCTTTCAGTATTTAAGTACGTTGTGCCTTAATCCATATCCTCCCCATGCTGGGAAATGAATTTTTCTTGATTTACCGAGAGTCCATTTTCTAATAGTCAAGAAAAGAAATTATGCCCAGAGGCGTAAGGAGATTGGATGTATAAGGAAAAGCACCTTTTTTTCCTTTTTTGACCAGAATCAGATTTTCACTCGACAAAGACCATGACTAAACTGAAAGAAAGTTTCTTGGAAGGTTAATAACACTGTTGTGTTTGTTGAGCTGTTGTAGGGGGGCTGTTTAGTGAAGTTACAAAAGAGGCATCACCAGACAATGTTGTAAATGTAAGTAGGCATGACGACAAAATAAAAAGTGCCGATTAATAATTAATAACTAATGAATCAGTGCAGCACTCTCTTTAGGAACTATGCTGCAGAGCTTGCTTTTGATTTTAGTCATAATTGATTTGGCCTCACCTAGAGAGAAGACTTGAAGGCATGAGATAGATACAGGGGTCGGCAAACTTTTTCAGCAGGGGGCCAGTCCACTGTCCCTCAGACATTGTGGGGGGGCTGGACTATATTTTGCAGGGGGAGGAGAATGAATTCCTATGCCCCACAAATAACCCAGAGATGCATTTTAAATAAAAAGACACATTCTACTCATGTAAAAACATGCTGATTCCCAGACCGTCCGCGAGCCAGATTTAGAAGGCGATTGGGCCAGATCAAGCCCCCAGGCCTTAGTTTGCCTACCCATGAGATAGAAGCATTCATGTCAACAAGATAACACAGAAATTGCACTGACTATGAAAGTGAGTGGTTATTTATTTATAACTTTTCTTTGCCTCCCTTCATTGTGGAGCAGTTAAACACAGTTTCACGTTCACAATGCAATTCACATTCACAATGCAATTCACGTTCACAATGCAGTTACTAAAAATGCAGGTAAGTCACACTCAGTCAACACAGACACCGGCTTCTGGGTGAATAATGAACAGGCATCTCAACCTTAAAAGGATAGGTGCCAGCAGTGTCACAGGGGGAAGGGACTTCCAAAACTGTGGTGCCACCACCCAGAAGGCTCTGCCAGACCATTCCGTACAGCTGGCCTCAACTAAAATTAATACAGAGAACTTTCCCTGGGGATCTTAAGAAAGGTGCATGCCTACATATGTCACAGGATGGCTCTGTGTGCCATTGACTCTAGCTCCACCTACTGAAGCACCTTGCAGAAACTAGGGACTCAGCTAGACTGGAAAAGAAAAAGCGATTCATTTATTATTTTTATTTTTTGATAATTATTTTTACTAGTTTTCAGTTACAACAATCCAATCCAATAACAGCCTCATTATAGCAATGCCAAATTATAATGCAATTAATATTACCAATCATTGAGATGCCAAATTATACAATTTAAGTGGCCTCCCGCATGCTAGAATTAACGGTTTGATGCTTTCCTTTGTTTCAGCATTCCAAAGTCTTATAGATTTCAGTTACGCTCCAGTCCAGATACCAATCCCTTTTATCGCAGCTGCAATTTTAATGGCTTCCATTTGTATTGACACATTGAATAATTTCTGTGCCTACAGATGAAGCATTCAAACTCTCTCTTTCCCGTGTGTCAGTAATATTTCTTCCTGTCCTTGTAATAAATTATGTCTATCTTTTGTCAATTCTTGTTGTTCTCCAGGAATTTATATGTGTTGTATGTGCAATATAACTTTGTGCCACCAGATGGTGATGTGGAGCCCCTTTTTTCTACCTGTTTTCCCTGTTTAATTTTTTTATTATTATTATTTTTTAGTCGTTTAGTCGTGTCCGACTCTTCGTCACCCCGTGGACCAGAGCACGCCAGGCACTTCTGTCTTCCACTGCCTCCCGCAGTTTGGTCAAACTCATGTTTGTAGCTCCGAGAACACTGTCCAACCATCTCGTCCTCTCTCGTCCCCTTCTCCTTGTGCCCTCCATCTTTCCCAACATCAGGGTCTTTTCAAGGGAGTCTTCTCTTCTCATGAGGTGGCCAAAGTATTGGAGCTTCAGTTTCAGGATCTGTCCTTCCAGTGAGCACTCAGGGCTGATTTCCTTCAGAATGGATAGGTTTGATCTTCTTGCAGTCCATGGGACTCTCAAGAGTCTCTTCCAGCACCATAATTCAAAAGAATCAATTCTTCGGCTATCAGCCTTCTTTATGGTCCAGCTCTCACTTCCATACATCACTACTGGGAAAACCATAGTTTTTACTATACGGACCTTTGTTGGCAAGGTTTAAATTTACAATGCTTTAAATGGAAAAGCTTCTTTGACATGTCTAGATCCAGCCTAGCTAGGCAATCTTCTAGAGAACTGACGTAACAATACTGCATGGGCAGCCAGTTTACGCTGAGAGCAAAGCCCCTATCAAATTTAATCCTTGAATGCATAAACAAATCAAAGTCCGAAGTGAGTTACACCATGATTACACTTGGATATCAATCATGTCACGAAGCTCTTGAACAACTAATAAGCCACATTTCTTCAAAAATAGATTGTGACAGGTTTGGAAGAGAATATCTGGCACTAAATCAATTCATTAGAACCTTCATGAGCAGCAGAAGAATTGACATTTCACCCCTTCAGAGCAGAAATGGCACTCCTGCGCTTATTACTTTTGTCTTTTGTCACACTGTCTTGCTCTTAATAAAAATTTGCATTCCCTCAAGAAGGTGCACGAAGTAGATCTGGATAATAAAGCTTCATCAAATAGGGACTGGGGAGCTGTTGATAGCCAGTCGAACTGAGAGAGATCAACAGCTTCTTCATAATTTGTTGAGAGACTCTGTCAGTCTGTTTTACTCGTCCCAAAAGTCTGTAACATACGCACTTGATCCAAAGTGTAAACTTTCTTTGTGTTTCAAAATTCAGCTGTCACTTCAGTTCATTTCTACAGACTTGAACTCTCCAGTGTATCCTAACTATGTCTTTATCTTAATAACTTTAACTCTCCATCTTACACAAGTGCTTTCAATTCTCTGAATTGCCTTTCTTGGGACTCGCTCCATAGTTCTCTTCTAAGCATACACCCGTTTTACAGAGTCTCTAAAGAATAATTCAAACTGGCAATGGTTGCAATTTCATACATTGCCTTTAATAGAACCAATACTTTGTCAGACATTATTTTGAGACACAAAATTAGCAGTATGCCCGGGGGCTGACTTCAGAAGAAAAGTTGTGAAGTATGGTAGTTTCTCAAAAACTTATTTAAATGTATTTCTTAGGGGGCTGGAGAGAAATCTAGTGACTTTTTCCTTGCCAATAGTGTGTCTTTCTTTTCTTTTCCTTTAAAAATACATGGTTGTACTAAATACAAATGACTATTCCCATGCTATTTGAGTTACAGGTAGGTAGCCGTGTTGGTCTGCTGTAGTTGAAACAAAATAAAAAAAATTCCTTCCAGTAGCACCTTAGAGACCAACTAAGTTTGTTATTGGTGTGAGCTTTTGTGTGCATGCACGTGTGTCTAAGGTGCTACTGGAAGGATTTTTTTTTATTTTGTTTCATGCTATTTGAAACACTCTTTCACTGGAAAGACGGGATACAACAGTGATTGTGTTCCATGCTATAAACACTTCTTTAATTTACACCTAAGCTTTGCCTGGTTAGTCTGTATGTGCACTGCTTGTTTTGTGTGTATGTGAAATTATCATATGTTATATTCATTTTATGTTTTTATTTATTTTATTAGGACCATCTATTTGGTATTTAAAGGTAAAAGTACCCCTGACCATTAGGTCCAGTCGCGGACGACTCTGGGGTTGCGTGCTCATCTCGCTCAATAGGCTGAGGGAGCCAGCGTTTGTCCGCAGACAGCTTCCATGTCATGTGGCCAGCAGGACTAAGCCACTTCTGGTGAACTAGAGCAGTGCACGGAAACACTGTTTACCTTCCTGCCGGAGCAGTACCTATTTGTCTATTTGCACTTGACATGCTTTTGAACTGCTAGGTGGGCAGGAGCTGGGACCAAACAACGGGAGCTCACCCTGTCATGGGGATTCGAACTGCCGACCTTCGAATTGGCAAGCCCTAGGCTCTATGGTTCTATTTGGTAATTAGGAGTATTCATTTAGCAGTGTTCCTGCCAACAAAGTCCTCCCTTAATGAATGGAAGCAGAATTGGTTTATCCATATCATATGTTGCTTCCAAAAAGTGTTGTCTTTTCTCATGTCTGTTCAAACAATGCGAGCAGGGCTTTAGGGCTGGTTTAGTAAACCATTTAAGAGTGTTATCTGTAAGCTATAACATTCCTCATTCAAGCTTTCTTTTGTTCACATACTCCCTAGCTATGCAGAGGACAGACCTGTACCAGCAATACCAAAAACATCCTACCAGCCATACTTCATGGCTTGCTTGTACAGTTCCAAGCAGGTGCCAAAAATAGGATGATAACAATGACAATGGTTTTTATTATTTATATGTAACCCACCTGACTGGGTTGCCCCAGCCACTCTAGGTAGCTCCCAACAAAATATTAAAAACACAATAAAACATCAATGATTAAACACGTTCCTAAACAGGACTGATTTCAGATGTCTTCTAAAAGTCAAATAGTTATTTATCTGTTTCACATCTGATGGGAGGATGTTCTACTACCAAGAAGGCCCTCTGCCTGGTTCCCTGTAGCTTCACATCTCACAGTGAGGGAACCACTAGAAGGCCCTCAGAAGAGGACCTCAGTGTCCAGGCTGAATGATGGGGGTGGAGATGCTCCTTCAGCTATACTGGGCATCCCTTTGACAGCCATGAGGGGAAGGATTTGCCACCACTGTTGCAGCCCTGAAGACTCAGCCCGGGCACCGTTTGGCATGTGAAGGTGCCAGTTGTGGGGGTGCCTGGTTGAACCCCCTCACACCCTTTCAAAAACCTGTGCCCAGGGCCACAGCCCCCACAGCCCTCCCCACGCTATGCCCTTGCCCTGCAGCATGGCGCCCACCCTAAAACAGCCTCTGTTGTGGCCTTTTCTAGCTACATAAAATACGTGCTGAAATTATATTAAGTTCAGATTTCATTTATACAATCAAAGTTCTCATCTGCAGAAGTCAAAAAGAGTCGCACTGGTTTAAGAAGACTCTTCCACTGTAAGTGGCAGGAAGACAGCTGCTGCTATCATTAGCAGGATGATCAAAAATGAGTCCAGAGAGGATGAGAAAAGACAAGAACACCGTAAGGCAACTTTTGCACAGACTCTCCTATTATAATGCTATTTGGCATTAAGAGTTTGCACTATCTGCTGTTGGCTGTGATGTAAACTCAGCCTTAACTCCATTAAGCCTACAGAAATTTCCTGGTTATTTAATGAAACTGCCATTAATATCTTACAGAGAAAGGAGTAGCAAAAGAGGAACCAATACACCTTTGGTTTCGAATTAACCACTTCCAAAGATGATTAAAGGAGTGCATGCAAACCTTCTTATTAAAACCACTGAGACTGAAGTTTCAATTAATGAACTACAATTCATGGTTATTAGCTTGACTAATAAAGTTTGTAAGTGAACAGAAAGCTTGCGATAATGAAGACAAAGTAGCAAACCAAGGGAACATGCTGCCAGTAGCAAAAAGGGAACACAACATAAGTGAAATTGGAAGTCAGGGGAAAATAGAACATCAATAAGTGTCTTGACAACAATTTGCATTTATTTTATCCTCTGTACCATGTTGTTCTTTATAGTCTAATCAGAGAAGGAAAGAAAGCAATTGGCTGCAAGGACCAAATTTTTCTAGGCTAACAAAATGATAGATGTGAAGTTAATTACATTAATGAAACAATCAGCTATAACAGGAAATTGTGTGTGTATGTGTGAGGGTGTGTGGCATCTTCTATTACACCCAGCATATTTCACTCGGCTTATAGCTTAAGGAAGTGGGAGACAGCCTAGGAGGAGAACAAATTAGCTGGCTCTTCAATGCATGTACAACTGCTTGTGGGCAGCTTCGTAAACTCTGGCGCCTTTCGCTTCTCTACGAATGGATCATAGGTCGCCAAAAGACCTCCAGTGTCGTTCTGGTCTGACCAGTAAAGCTCTGTTGTCAGGTAACCACCAGTGGAATGTGAAAAGTCAGTAAATTTCAGATTCTGCAAGGGTCCATCTCCTAGACTGTGTATACACAAACCCCTTTGGAGCATAAAAATGTAGTTTTTCTCAATCCAGAATCATTCGTGCTCATCCTCAACATTCAATCTAGATTTATTCATGGTCCTGCCACCCACACAGGTGGGATTGGTTCCTTTATATTTGTCTGAAAACGCCTCCCCTTGATTAGGTTATCTATGTCTTTTCCTCCCTGTACATGCCCCAGTGAATGAAGAAGGAAGTGGGGATTGTGATATTGGTCATGCCCACCCATAATAATATTGGACAAGTGTGGATGCACACACATGCAGTGCTAGGACCATCAACATCAGTTTTCAAATGAACACATAGTGGAGTAAGGAAGACTCAATCTGTAATGAGCTTTCTTTTTGAAATGAAACAAGTTTCTCAAGGAGGACAAAAGAAGATCTAGATTGTGTGTAGACTACATGGAAAATACAAGTAGCCTCCATTGATTCTAGAATGAAATGTCGTGTTGCAGCCTTAGTATTCCCACCAGATCCAAATTATCCTGCCCTGTAGGGCAGGTGCCAATCGCACCTGAGATCAAGACAGTGTTGGTTCTGTTTCATTGGTGGCATGGACATAATAAGCTTGGTTTGGAATCATTTCTTCCATGGGTCCCTATTATGATAGTGATCTCACTAGGGCAAAGAGGTGCAGATGGGGATGTGGCTCATGTACTTTTAATAGCTTTGTAGAAGGAACTGCACAACTGTTAAGGGTACATGAGTCACATCAGGCGTTAGGGGAGGGGTGGTACCTCTGGTGGGGAGCACATTGTTCTCATTCTGGGGTAGTTTGTCCACCTTTGGTCCCCACTCTGCACTCAACTCTCACCTGTGGCTCCAAGAAGCTATCAGCATGCGACAACAGCCACACTGGCTTCGACTGGCTGACTAAAGCAGGTGAGAGTAGCTGATGGGTCTCAAACCATTGGTGAGTTAAGGATTTCCTCAGCATGCAAAGACAGGTTCTAATAGACTAAGTGGGCAAGACCAATAGTGGGTCCAATGGTCAAGAAGGCGGTTTCTGCACATACTGTAGAGGGAAGTAAGGGGAAGATGGGGCTCCTCAAACAGAGAAGATAGGAGAAGGAAAACTCTGATCCTAAACCTCTGCTGCCTTACAGGATATCTTCGAAAGAAGAAAATGCTAAGGAGTAAACCCTACACAAATCCAGAGTAGAGTCCCTAAGATGTTTGGATGGTGTCATGCATGCCTCCTTCCAGCAACTCCTGCAGCCAAACTGGTGCCCAGTGTATTTCTCTGCTTTCCTTTGGACCACATCAACAAGGCCAAGAAGGGTATCTTGTTCTCTTGGCAGTACAGGACCTCCACATACACTGCCCAGACTTGCATCCCAGAAAGGTCACTTTTGTGCTTCTAACACAGCAAAAACAATGTTTGAGGCAGCAGCTATAAGTTACCAGTTTCTGCAGCCACAGCAGGTGCTGTGATTCTCCAGCTGTTTGACTACACCCCCAGAGGCTATCTCTTGAGACAAATGGATGCTAACAAAAGAAGGAATTTCACTACCTGTAGCTTTTCTTGCCCCTGAATGCCAGGCTGCACCCAGTAGTGGCTGATGACCATTGGATCAGGTCGGGTGAAACATGGAGACAGAAAAGTAAGGGGAGACAGAGACAATGACAGAAAGAACTGATGAATTCTAAGTTTGGCCTATCCTCCCTTCTGAGAAGGAAGGCGCTGTGGTCTAAACCACAGAGCCTTTTAGGCTTGCTGATCAGAAGGTCAGCAGATTGAATCCCCGTGACGGGGTGAGCTCCCGTTTCTCCATCCAAGCTCCTGCCAACCTAGCAGTTCGAAAGCACACTAGTGCAAGTAGATAAATAGGTACTGCTGCAGCAGAAAGGTAAACAGCGTTTCCATGTGCTCTGGTTTCTGTCACGGTGTCCTGTTGCGCCAGAAGCAGTTTAGTCATGCTGGCCACATGACCCAGAAAGCTGTCTGTGGACAAATGCTGGCTCCCTCGGCCTGAAAGCGACATGAATGTTGCAACCCCATAGTCGCCTTTCACTGGACTTAACCATCCAGGGGTCCTTTACCTTTACCTTTTTACCCTTCTGAGTTCCGTAAGGGGCAACACTGACACTGAAGAGGAGGAGCTAAGAGGCATTGCCAGTGTGGTGTAGTGGTTAAGAGCAGTGGACTCGTAATCTGGTGAACCAGGTTCGCTTCCCCGCTCCTCCACATGCAGCTGCTGGGTGACCTTGGGCTAGTCACACTTCTCTGAAGTCTCTTAGCCTCATTCACCTCACAGAGTGTTTGTTGTGAGGGAGGAAGGGAAAGGAGATTGTTAGCCGCTTTGAGACTCCTTAAGGGGAATGAAAGGCGGGATATCAAGTCCAAACTCCTCTTCCTCCTCCTCTTCTTCTCTGGACTGGGAGTAAGTAAAAAGACTGGCGGGTGTCAGCCAGTTGACAGCAGGCAGAGGTTGCTGGGGCACTGCTCCATTAGCCCAGATAAGCCAGCCTCCATGGGCTGCACCTATCAAATGTCTTCCTCTGATATCTGTTGTCCTCATTCTTAGGCAGCTAAAAGCCTCTTTTCTTTTTCTTTCATGTGACTTTCTATGCTGGGACAATAGATTGGGAACATACATTTTTCCTGGTGCTTAATGCTGCTTGAGTAACATTGCCAGAGCAGATTCCAATAAATCAAAATGGACCCCATTAATTTTCTCACGGATCAGTAAGAGCAAACGCTTTCATTAAGCTATATCTGGGAAAAACATTCAGTCTCTACACAATTAGTTGTGAAACATTTTTAGAGTGCTCAAGATTAAATAAAAGGATTGTGCTAATGGACCATGCATATGTGTGCATGAGAGAAATAAAACATTGCTGAAACTCGGCAAAGGCACTGGGAAGGAAATAGAATTAGTAATTTTCTATCAAATATAATAAGAGACAGGTGTTCAGCTATTAAAGTCATGATTGCTGTAGCTATAGGAGTTGACAGAGGGAAATCACAGCTGTTCCTTTGCATTGATTTCTATGTTTACAAAGAAACTCTGTTTGCATTCTCTAAAATATGTTGCTGATGGCCCATAAAAGACTCTGGGAAAGGGAAGCTATGTGGTAATTAGCAGGCCTGTAGTACATGCAAAGTGCATAGAAAATAATCTCTTTCCACATTAATGTGATTATGGGATTAATGATCTGATAGATTTATCAACAACTAACAGCAGTTCTTCTAAAGTGATAACTTCATTTAGCTAATGCTGCATAGAGCTCTGACAAAAGAAATCCAGCCGTCCAAGATTTGGCACCAATATTGTTCCTCTTTCCTCATTTTCTTTGGGTTAATATCACTAATTGTTTTTCACAATTCAAGTTCTCTCCAGGTCTGAAAGTTTTCTAAATGGGCAGTATTTCTCTCATGTGAAGATAGAATCATTCCAGTTTTCTTCTAGTCTTTTGAACCTGTTTCTTGTAGGGTTCTTTGCTGAACAGCTACAGCAAACCCACACACAGTCCCCCCCCCACACACACACCTTTTGAGGTTGAATATATCAACCATTGATGGATTAAGATGTGATTGTAATATTTAAAATTAACTGCATTTTTACTCTCTCTGTGTGTGTGTGTTTGTAGGTGTAACATAACATCCAGTCAACTCTATGGTCTATTTCATATATACATAAAAAACAATTCTAATGTATGAGTTACTTCAAAAATGGTCAAATGCTTCAAAATATAAAAGTAGAATATTATCACATGTAACAAAAACTATTCTGTATAAAACTGTGTCCCTCAAAGGTCAGTACTGAGCCCCACTGGCCTAATGATAGCATTGGCCCTCTGTGGAACACCATTCCTGTCAGGCTTTGACAGTTGCCAACTATATGCAGTTTCCACAAACAGTTGAAGACACTTTTGTTCTGACAAGCTTTCCCAGTTGGGTGAGCAGATCTCTGCCATGAATGTCTCCTTTTATCGTTTTCAGTTCATTTGCTGTTATTTCCTGTGCTGTTTTTAACTTTTTTGAAACGGTTTTTCATTATATCGTGGACCTCACCTTGAGGCACGTATAGGAAAGGCCATTAAGAAATAAATAATAATAAGCGCCACTATGTATTTATTCAGTATCCCTTACTATATTTTTATCCCACTTTTTAGACAGTGATTGTTCTCCCAAGCAGCACACCTCAATTAAAAAGACAGAGGCCACTCCATCAGGCTCACAGACTACAATGACAAACGTAGAAAAGGAGCAAGTTTACCTTATTCTCCAAATGTTGCTGTTTTGAACATTCTTTCTGGTCACTTGAATAAATGGGACTGTGGTTAGATAAATGAGATGTTGCTGCAATGCTTTTAATCTCACCTTTTGCCCCCCCCCCCCTTTTTCACAGAATTTTCTTTTAAATGCCCAGTTTTTGAGTTCCTGGATTATATGTCTGCGACCTCCTCTAGGCAGTACCCATGACAGAAAAATATCAGAAGTAAAACGACTTCCTTGGAGGAAAATCACCTCCTGTGAAGGCGTAACCTTTCATAGATTATTTGAGCGCTTGTATCTTGAGGTAACGTTTGGACTTCACTCTCTGCACTGAGATTGGAATAAGGGTGGGTTTTTAAAATATATATATATATATATATTACAAAGCAGCTCTTCTTTCCAGAGGTAAGAATACTCTGTCCTCAAAGGGGCTCTAAGGGGTCAAGTCCTAGTTGACAAGAAAGGATTCTCTGAGCCACATGCCCAGCATGAACAAGAGCAGAAAAGACCTCAACTGTTGCTGTCCTTCAATCGTCTACAAAGAATAGCTAAAGGAGGGGAACCCAACAGCCTCTATACTATTCCACACACAAATTATTCATGTTGTGTTTTGGAATTCAAGTCCGCTCGCTCACAAATGTGTGCCCTCAGAATCCCAGCCAAAGCAACAGCATCCAAGGTCATAACACGGTGTCCTGTTTTATTGACATAACATGGATTATTGATATGGCTTCCTCACATTGAGGCATAAACTCTGTGTTATACTCTTTTTTTCCCTTTTAATGAATTCTGGGGAAAGGACTCCTGGAAGAATAAGTGCCAAGGGAGACTTAGTAAACCAACCACTTCTATATAAACAGTGTGTGAGAGAAATTCTTATTATTCTTAAGATAAGAGAAATCCACATAACAGAATGAGCTCACATTGCTCTGTCCCAGCTCCTGCCAACCTAGCAGTTCGAAAGCACGCCAATGCAAATAGATAAATAGGTACCGCTGCAGTGGGAAGGCAAATGGCATTTCCATGCGCTCTGGTTTCCGTCACGGTGCTCTGTTGTGCCAGAAGCAGTTTAGTCATGCTGGCCACATGACCCAGAAAGCTGTCTGTGGACAAATGCCAGCTCCCTCAGCTTGAAAGCGAAATGAGTGCTGCAACCACATAGTCCCCTTTGACTGGACTTAACTGTCCAGGGGTCTTTTACCTTTACCTTACACAGAAGAAGGGCAGGACTAAATGCACAGGAACAGACTGGATGCACTGTGGCTGAAATCAACAGGGGTAGACAGCAGGTTCAGTCTCTGATTCCAAGTGTATCCCTGATTATACACTACAGATAGAGGAAACATGGCCCTCAAGATGTTGTTAGACAGGGCAGCTGTCTACCAGCTCCATCTGAGACATTGGTTGAGATCCTACCTGCCTGTGTCCTATCTAGCCAGAGTGGTACATGCCCTGGTTATCTCCTGCTTGGACTACTGTAATGCGCTCTATGTGCGGCATAGCCAATGGCCAAGGATGATGGAAGTTGCTGTCCAGAAAAATCTGATGGGCAGTAGGTATCTCACCCCAGTGGACACCAATGCCAACCCAAGTAAGTAAATTGTTCTGATTTGCTACTATGCATAAAAGGACAAGCAAGAACAGTACATTTGGGGACATTGCTATCCCCAGATGTTGTGTGACCCAGCTCTCACTGACATGTTTCATTTGTGTGTTCCTGTATTTTTCACTGGTCATAATTGCTAGCCTCATGTAATCAAAGAAATCTTGCACCTAAAGCTATATGTCTCGCCAGAGTGGTGCATGCTCTAGTTATCTCTCGCTTGGACTACTGCAATGCACTCTATGTGGGTTTACCTTTGAAGGTGACCTGGAAACTACAACTAATCCAGAATGTGATAGCTAGACTGGTGACTGGGAGCAGCCACCAAGACCATATAACATCGGTCTTGAAAGATCTACATTGGCTCCTGGTATGTTTCCAAGCACAATTCAAAGTGTTGGTGCTGACCTTTAAAGCCCTAAATGGCCTTGGTCCAGTATACCTGAAGGAGTGTCTCCACCCCCATCATTCTGCCCAGACACTGAGGTCCAGCGCTGAGGGCCTTCTGGCAGTTCCCTCACCGCGAGAAGCCAAGTTACAGGGAACCAGGCAGAGGGCCTTCTCGGTGGTGGCACCCACCCTGTGGAACACCCTCCCACCAGATGTCAAAGAGAAAAACAACTACCAGACTTTTAGAAGACATCTGAAGGCAGCCCTGTTTAGGGGAGCTTTTAATGTTTAACAGACTATTGTATTTTAATATTTTGTTGGAAGCCGCCCAGTGGCTGGGGAAACCCAGCCAGATGGGTGGGGTATAAATAAGTTGTTGTTGTTGTTGTTATATGTTGGTTTACTTGGCTTTCACAGAAAATGACAATTTTGTGACATGGGTTCTTTTAGATGTTACCTATGTGTTTTCATACGCTTGTAATGGATATCATGTTTTTGTTTGAAAAGCCTGATCTACCAATTTTTCACCAAGGGATCCTTTTCACAGTTGTATGGGTTCCAAAAATCATATTTGTTTTTTTCCTATAAAAATTAGATGTATGGTTGCATGCACACACACAAGTCTTTATGAATAGCCTCTAAGCTCAGGTCAGGAATTGTTTAACTGAAAAATTCAGGCATTAACAAACTCAGTATTTCTGCTTGAAAAGCACAATTCTAAAACCGGCTTATTCTCAGAACTTTGTGCACTGAACTGAGACAAATCAGAGAGGATCAACAATAACAGCAGTGGCAAAACTAAGCAAAACAGCCGAAAACATTTATTTAAAAGTCTTGTTTGGTGTTTTCTCTTTCTTTTTTAGTGTAAAAGTCCACAATGAATACCGTGCCTCAAAAATATACAAGAAAGCAAATACTTACTTGAATCTAGAAATCCATAGAAACAGCCTTCTGTAGAAGCTTTAAGCTGAGAGCAATTGCATTTTCTTTCTCCAATCGAAACTCTACCTACAATCATCATTAAATTTCTCTTACCACAAGGTTCATATGTCATTTTGATTTCTCCTTATATCTGGGTACTATTCATTTCATATGTAATTTGAGCCCCAGTTATTAACATTGCTACTGTTTGCCTACCCACCATTGGTTCCATTCTGTATGGGCAGGGAAATCCCATAATACCACCAGGCTGGCTCCAGGTGCTTCCACCAGCATGGTTTCTGAACCACACTCAGCAGCAACTAACTAAAGTTGAAAGAATAAGAAATGCAGAGACTATGGGTTACTCTAGATAGCCTGCTTATTGAACATTCATCTGGATGTGCTTGCACAAAATCAGTGTGAAGGTTAGACTTCCTTTGCCTATTCCTTACTGAGCATTCATTCTCGCTGGTGTGCAGGCAGGTTTTATGACAATGAACATTCATCCTGATTTGCTTTTGTGGTGGTTATACATCTTCTTGCTAATTTGGGCTTGCTGATCGGAGGTTTTTCAGTTCCAATCCGCACGACAGGGTGAGCTCCAGTTGCTGTGTCCCAGCTTCTGCCAACCTAGCAGTTCAAAAGCACACTAGTGCAAGTAGATAAATAGGTACCACTGTGGCAGGAAGGTAAACAGCATTTCTGTGCGCTCTGGTTTTTGTGTGATTTAGTCATGCTGCCCGCATGACCCAGAAAGCTGTCTGTAGATAAACGCCAGCTCCCTTGGCCTGAAGCAAGATGAGTGCCGCACTCCATAGTCGCCTTTGACTGAACTTAACCGTCTGGGGTCATTTACCTTTACCTTTTTACCCCATTTACACCACACTTTTTAGTGTGCATTCCACTATCATTTTCCTAAGTGCAAAAACTGGTATGTGTGTGTGTGTGTTTTAAAGAGACCTGTTGCAACAGAGCATAGAGGTCTACAATTGTGCAGACTAAATTTCCGGCAGGCGACTGAATCTCTCCTGCAAAATACGGGCTGTGTGGAGGTGATTTATAAAACTATCTCCCATCTCTTCTATAGGAGAGTGGCGTAGCGTGGGGGGTGCAGGGGGGGCCGGCCGCACCGGGCGCAACATCTGGGGTTAGGGCAAATCCACAGGTTAGGGGGCGCAAATCCACGGGTTAGGGGGCGCAAATTACTTGCCTTGCCCCGGGTGCTGACAACCCACCCTACACCACTGTCTATCAAAATGTCTGCTCTGGGCAGCTCTGCTAGCAACTGCACATGCAATGTGGGGCTGTGTGTGTTTTTTTCTTAAAGAGAAATGAAAGAGGTGCTTGCTTAGCACAGGTGGCATTATTTAATTAACCTTGCTGTTCTTACCTGGAACGCCTGCTCTAAGAGTGTGTGCATAGCATTTTTGTGGCTGGATTCATCGTAATAACTGTTACTGCAAACAGCAGAATAACTGCGTCCCTAGGCAGCATACATAGCAGAACGTCCTAATCCACAAACAAGCAAAGGAAGAAATCAGGTAAGAACTGCTAACACATAACTAGCTCTTTCCTTTTGTATCTTCTGAGCGTATCCATAAATTGCAATGGTGTGTGTTCCTTCAGAGCCCACTCCAATTCTCTTCTAAGCAGAAAGAGTGGATTTGGGTTCCATCTTACTCTTCTTTGCAGAGACAACAAATCCAACTCATCTCGGCAGCTTATTTGAAGTTCAGTCCCTCTTCAGATTTTCTTTCATTTTTATGCCAGCCGTGAGCTTGTTGAAAAGCCTCCTCTTGGAAGTTCCATGGCAACGCCACCTGATGGACCACTGTACCTCCCAGGATAGTCTTTGTGACCCTTCAGAGGATGCCCTAGAATTGTTTAAGCCTTGGCTCTGGTGTTGCTTTGCCTTCATCCAGAACTTCCCTTCTGCTGAGTGCATCTCTCACCAATTGTAAAGAAGCATCTATAGCTTGAACCGCAGGGTCAATTTTCTCAATCTACCACAGTTAAAACTGATGCCACCTACTGCCTAATCACAGTCTGCGACCAATACCGTGACCACAAGGGGAGTGGGTGGCACTGTGGTCTGAACCACTGAGCCTTTTGGGCTTGATTATTGGAAGGTTGGCGGTTCGAATCCACATAACGCAGGCATGTCCAAAGTCCATTTGTCCAAATGTCCAAATCTGGGCTCTTGGCAGTATATGTCCTTTGGGGTTAAATCCTAAAAAAAGTTCAACAACTTCAGTCGGCCCTCATGGACATTCACTTCATCAAATCTGGCCCCCTTTGAAAAAAGTTTGGGCACCCCTGATAACGGGATGAGCTCCCATTGCTCTGTCCCAGCTCCTGCCAACCTAGCAGTTCGAAAGCATGCCAGTGCAAGTAGATAAATAGGTACCGCTGCGGTGGGAAGGTAAACAGTGTTTCCATGTGCTCTGGTTTCCATCACAGTGTCCCGTTGCGCCGGCAGTGGTTTAGTCCTGTTGGCCACATGACCTGGAAAGCTGTCTGTGGACAAAAACCAGCTCCCTCGGCCTGAAAGAGAGATGAGTGCCACAACCCCATAGATGCCTTTGACTGGACTTAACCATCCAGGGGTCCTTTTTACATTTACTGTGGACCATAGCTTCCAACTCCTGTATTACACTATATCAGCTTTGCTGTGTTGTGTGGGGTACCACGTGGCACCATTTCATCCCTTGGAATGATCAAGATACTACTTGTGTCTTTCGTAGCTTGCTTCTTCTGGTCGCAGACCTAAGCCTTTACAAAGAAAGTGTGGAGAGTGGGGTTCAATCCCCAAAGCTGCTGTGAAATTTCACTTCACCAGCAGAGAGAATGAGTTTGGCTCCTTCTTGCTCTTCTTTCCAAAGACAAGTGGCATGACTCATCACAATGATTTATTTAAAGTCCAGTTTCTTTTTAGATTTTTCATTTCATTTAAGTTTTCCTCACACTTTATCAGATGCAACAGTGCCACCCGCAGTCGCCAGAACACAGTGCAGCACCTTTCAAGTTGTATCTGCCCAAAAGGAGAAGACTTGTCAGTTCCTGGCTTTGAGTTCATTTCGGTGCTTGGCTCCTCCTCCTTATCTCTTTCCTCCATGCAGGCTTGAATTCTATCTAACCCTTGAGGACTCCCTGCATAGCATTTGAAACAATTTGTCACCTTGGGAGATATTTGCACATCCTTCTGTAAATAATAATAATAATAATAATAATAATAATAATAATAATAATTTTATTTATACCCTGCCCATCTGGCTGGGTTTCCCCAGCCATTCTGGACAGCTCCCAACAGAATATTAAAAACACGATAAAACATCAAACATTAAAAACTTCCCTAAACAGGGTTGCCTCCAGATGTCTTCTAAAAGTCAGGTAGTTGTTTATCTCCTTGACATCTGATGGGAGGGCGTTCCACAGGGCAGGTGCCACTACCGAGAAGGCCCTCTGCCTGGTTCCTTGTAACCTCACATCTCGCAGTGAGGGAACCACCAGAAGGCCCTCGGAGCTGGACCTCAGTGCCCAGGCTGAACGATGGGGGTGGAGATGCTCCTTCAGGTACACTTGGCCGAGGCCATTTAGGGCTTTAAAGGTCAGCACCAACACTTTGAATTTTGCTCGAAAATGTACTGGGAGCCAATGTAGGTCGTTCAGGACAGGTGTTATATGGTCTCGGCGGCCGCTCCTAGTCACCAGTCTAGTTGCCGCATTCTGTTTTTTTAAAAAATATATAATTTTTATTAACAGGCCAGTCAAATCACATTATTTCCAAATCACATTAGTTCCAAATTATACAGCCAGATTTTTAAATTTTTGTTGGGGGTACCCATACTACAAGCTCCGAAACGGGGTCCAAACATCACTTATATTGCTGCTTTAATTAGACAGTTCTATCCAGTTCTGTCCAGATAGTCTCTTTGTTACTTTCCTCATCTTCTTGTTGTTATCATATATTCCTTTCTTTGCGATCTCTGATAATCTTCACAAGCGGGTTGGAAACAAACATCCTCTGTGTGGGTTTTACACTCTCCAAAAATCATATCACATAAGGACAGACGCCATTTCCACACCTCCGTAAAGAACTTTCCCTCAGTCTGTCCATTGATTTCCCCAGGTTTGCCAAACATATCTCAGAGGGCTCTGCCAGGTCTAGATCACATTGCAATAAGCATTCGCATTCCGATGACCCTGGTTCTCCTCCCCCCGTCCTTCTTAGGCAAGCCTGTCTTAGCGAGACGCCATTTGAAACTGTGTCATAAAACTTTCCTCCGTTCTCCGATGTTTACCAATCCTCTCTTTGATCAATAATTCACTCCACACAGTTCTTGAATTCCTGCTTGTGATTAATAAACTGCAATGATTCTTCTCTCTAGTTGCTGCATTCTGGATTAATTGTAGTTTACTGATCACCTTCAAAGGTAGCCCCATGGAGGACACCATGTTGGAGACTCCTAATCTAGACCTTAACAAAATAGACTTCCATCTATCTCTTCAAACCAACAAAAGTTGACAGAAAAGCTTAGCAAGCCTAATTGACATTTGCATCCTCTTATCAAGCAATGTGCAACCTACAGCTCTATAATATTGCTCATTGCCCTTGTTTACATATTACTTTGATTTGCATAAGCTATCTTTCTTTCAGCAATAAAAGACAGAACCCCAATCATTTGCTTCACATAACGTCACACAGAGTCATAATGGTGCATCCCTTTAAATATGATGAAAACGTGTCTACATGCAACAGAAATTAGAGAACACAATCGCTTGGATTTAGTGTGACAATAACTCTTGCCTTGCCTATTACTGCCAAAACTGCATTTAGATTAAAGACTCCCTAAAGGTAGATAAAATGATGCATTGTAAAAACAAACAAACAAGAAAACTCATCAGAAACGCAATCTTTGGAGAAGTCTTGGTTTTATGGAAATGGTTATTCACAGGCTTTGTATATAACTGCAATTCCACAATGTACAAGCTGCAATCAAATGCTGGTCATGCTTTAGTCAGACAGTGTCTGGGAATCATTGCCAATATAGTATTTTCCATCTGTGATTTGCCTGCTTAAGTGTAAACCTCTGTTGAAATAGCTCATCTACACAACTCATTCATGGGTAATACTCTGAATCAGAGCCTGAATCCATGGATATACAGGCTTGTGGTGCCCACTGAAAAGTTGAATGTGTGTGTGTGTAGGTTAAGTTGAAAAAAGGTAAACCACCAGCCTCTTGAGCGTGCTGATCATAAGGTCCCCGGTTTGAATCCCCACGACAGGGTGAGCTCACCTTGCTCTGTCCCAGCTCCTGCCAATGTAGCAGTTCAAAAGCATTCCAGCATGAGTAGAAAAATGGGTACCGCTGTGGCGGGAAGGTAAATGGCATTTCTGTGCACTCTGGCTTCCATCACAGTGTTCTGTTGTGCCAGAAGCGGTTTAATCATGCTGCCCACATGACTTGTAAAAACTGTTTGTGGACAAACGCCAGCCCCCTCAGCCTGAAAAGCAAACTGAGCGCCACACTTTTGCTTACTTAAACACTCCTTAGTGGCTACTATTAGAATGGCCATGGGTAGAACAGCTTAGGTGCACACACGACGTTCTTTGAGCATACAGGACTGTTGCTCATTCTGTAGTTTTAGCAACAGATAAACACTGCTTGCTTTCAGGATCCCAGTTGCCTTGCAGGATCATAGACGCTGCTGTCAAGGTTTAGCTCTGGCAATCGCTTATCTCCCCCTCACTTTTATCAACGTAGCCCAAAGGAAACACATAATGAAACAGAATATATTAATGTTACGATTGCACAGTACATTACCTGTACTTTTTGTTTTACGTTGCCTTTGCATTGGAGACCTCTTAAAAAGACAATGTTTCCTATGTTTGCAAAAGGTTGACACTCACTGTATCAATCTCCTTCTGTATCTGATGCCGACCTGGCAACTTTCCCAGCTGCAGCAAATCTGAAGGTGCATCTCTCCTTTCCTGTAGGATCAACATGATTTTGGGATGCCTGGGAAAGATGCTCTTCCTATTTTAGGAATTTCTTATGAGTCATTTTGTGGGATGTGAAACACAGAGCAGTCAAGTACAGCACCCCTAGAGTGGACATAAAAAGGGGGTGTCTGAACCAGCCAGTCGGAACTTCCTGTTTCCTCCTAGGCTGGGACAGACTTCCTCTACATGTGACCAGAGGTGGGCTAAATCCTGTGCAGGTAACAAAAGCATAGGACTGGCCTCCATTTCTCTCTCTCTCTCTGACTACATTCGTCGAAGAAGCAACATCTGCTTAGCCAAAGGGACTATCTCTTTATGGGATAGATTCCAGGTATATTACTTTTGTAACTTAAGTCTGCCTTCTGGGATCCATCTGTGAACGGAATGAGTGAGTGAGTAAACTCTTTTTATACTTTTATAGAAGACTGTGTTGTGTCTATTTCTTTTATGAGGGTCTAAAGGGGAAATTACCAGGTAACTTATTTTAGAGGCTTTAGCGAGCCTGAGCAAACGCATC
The DNA here is from genome assembly GCF_964188315.1 of Podarcis muralis. Taxonomy (NCBI): domain Eukaryota; kingdom Metazoa; phylum Chordata; class Lepidosauria; order Squamata; family Lacertidae; genus Podarcis; species Podarcis muralis. Next base: position 92,655,008 of record NC_135658.1, read on the forward strand.
CGCTGTGCAAGTTTAAAAGGGGGGATGTTACTCTGCTAAACTGTAGAACTTGTTAACACAAGTTGGAAAGGATATAATCAAACAATATATCCTCTCCTTCATCCCTGAACATTACCACACATTTCGATATCTGAGGTGCAAAATGTATGACCAGCAGCCCCATATTGTATAGCTCAGTTGATTAGAGTGTGTTGCTGATAATGCCAAGGTTGTAGGTTCAATCCCCGTATAGGACAGCTGAATATTTTTTGCATTGCAGGGGGCTGGGCTTTTTGTATTGTAGGGGGTTGGTCCCTTCCAACTCTATGATTTGATTCTATGACTCCATATTGCTGTATAGCATTGCTTTAATTTGCTAGGGACTGAATGATTGCATGCTCCTTCCTAAGTGCATGTGTGTATTCATTCAAAACCAGCATTTGGGGGGAAGCTAGGCATGCTAGATTTTTCACGGCCACAGATTTTGTGTGTGTGTAAACGCTGAATCTTTTGCTTGCTGTCTGAAGGTGAACAAAGCAGTAATGGATTGTCTTTCTCTATTTGTGTTGCAGTGACGGGCTACTGAGACTACCTGGTTTAATTCTCATGCTGGCAGTGCCAATACGAATCACCTCTTCCATTCCCTTCCTCCTGGCTGCAGTTGGCAGGGCTCTAACTCTGCCCACATCAGGAAAGGGAGGATGTCTGGGGAGGAATAGGGCAAAGAAGGACACCAGCAGCAGCAGCAGCCCCATTCAATGCTTAAGAGACCCCATTTCATACTTCCTGTTTTTTCTTCTGAAAAATAAGCCTAAAGAAGCTGAGAAAAGGGAAACAGCAGCTAGCTAGTACAAATGGTTGACATTAACACCAACAGAACAAATAATTCTGTATCTTTTTCTGTGAGGTCCCAGAATATGGTCTGAATACATATGTAGGATATGTAAGAAATGGAAGAATGTTAAAAAGGTAAAGTTAAAGGACCTCTGACAGTTAAGTCCAGTCACAGACGACTCTGGGTTTGTGGTGCTCATCTCGCTTTACAGGCCGAGGGAGCCGGCGTTTGTCCGCAGACAGTTTTTCTGTGTCATGTGGCCAGCATGACTAAGCTGCTTCTGGTGCAACGGAACACTGAAACCAGAGCAGTGCACGGAAACACTGTTTACCTTCCCTCCGGAGCGGTACCTATTTATCTACTTGCACTGGCATGCTTTCGAACTGCTAGGTTGGCAGGAGCTGGGACTGAGCGATGGGAGCTCTCCCCATCGTGGGGATGTGTACTGCCAACCTTCTGATTGGCAAGCCCAAGAGGCTCAGTGGTTTAGACCACAGCGCCACCCACGTCCCTTCCAAGCTGGAAGAATGTTACACACGCACTAATGCAATTCAGTTTCAGCTCAGCATCAAAACAAAAGCAAAAAAAAAGCCACCTGTTGAGTTCAGGGCCACCCATATCCCTTTGGGTGGGTAGCCCTGCTGCCCTGCTCCACACTTTCTGCTTAGCTGAATCCTCATCTGACACCTTCTGCTCCTTCCTTTGGATATGGAGAAAATCCCACCTCCAACTGTGTGCATGAGAAGGGCCCCGCAGCCTCTGTTGTTATCTATTTTCTGCTCTTTTTCTCCAGCCCTTCCCAATGCAAACTAACTAACAAACCTCTAAAGCAAAGAAGGCTGGATATTCGTCAGCTCTCTAAGCTCCTTTTTACCATTTTCACAAACAAAAGGCACCTCTCTTTTAAATCAGTGTAAATGCTTATTAACATTTGACTTTATCTTACAGAATGAGCAGCCTTGGGTGTTTCTTTAGAACAATAAAGGATGTGTGTTTGTTTGTGCTTGTGTGTGTGTGTGTGTGTGTGTGTGTGTGTGTTTTCTTAATTTATAAATGAAAAGAATGAAGAATTGTTGCAAAAAAAATACATTTCAGCTGATAAATAAAAAAACTTTTCTATAGCATGTCAATATTTAGCATATCTTACAACTGAATCCAGTAATATACCATAACAATAAAGCAGCAACATAACAACACATTAAAATCATCAACAGCCTGTTCCAGAGCAGAAGGAACAACAGCCTAGATGTCCAGATTGAATCTCCATGCTCCCACCCGATGCTCAAAATGCTTCCATGTGCTAGTCAAACCAATGTTGGACCTAGCCTAGAGAATCACTCCTGCAGCATCATGTATCTCTCATGTGGAAATGTGGCAGCTCCATTACTGATTGCAAAAATGGAAAAGTGTTCTAAGAGTATCTGGCCAACATTTGTGTATAAATCCTCAAAAGATTACAGTAACGGTGTCTCCGAAAATTTTTACATATCACTTGGGATAGGCAAACAATTATCAGTCTACTGGAAGAAGCAAAGATCACCAGTGTCAAAGCAATGATTCTTCAACATCCACTTAGTTGGACTGGTTATGTTGTTCGGATGCCTGATCGTCTTCCAAAGCAACTACAGTGGTACTTCGGGTTACAGATGCTTCAGGTTACAGACGCTTCAGGTTACAGACTCTGCTAACCCAGAAATAGTACCTCGGGTTAAGAACTTTCCTTCAGGATGAGAAGGGCGGCACGGCAGCAGTGGGAGGCCCCATTAGCTAAAGTGGTGCTTCAGATTAAGAACAGTTTCAGGTTAAGAATGGACCTCTGGAATAAATTAAGTTCTTAACCCGAGGTACCAATGTACTCTATTCCCAACTTAAGAATAGTAAGCATATTGCCAGTGGATAACAAAAGAGGTTTAAAGATGCTCTCAAGGCAAATCTTTAAAAATGTAGCATAAACACCAACAACTGGGAATCACTGGCCTGTGAGCGCTCCAATTGGAGAATGGCCTCTACCAAAGGTGTCATCGACTTTGAAAAAGCACGAACTTGGGATGAAAGGGAGAAATGAGCTAAGAGGAAGGCACATTTGGCAAATCCTCACTGTGATCAATTCCCACCCAGAAATCTATGTCCCCACTGTAAAAGGATGTGTGGATCCAGAATTGGCCCCAACAGTCACTTATGGACACACTGTTAAGACCATATTCATGGAAGACAATCTTACTCGGCTACGAGTGATAGCCAGATAAGAAGAAAAGTTTGTACGAAGAGGGGTAGGGGATTCTGTGCTTTTAATGCAAAGCTACGATGTCAGATTTATCCTTGTTTTCCATGTGTTTCCCCACCACCAGGCACTGTTATTCCAAGCTCTAAATTAGACTTTCTCAAAAAAGAAAAGAAAAAAGAAAAAAAAGGTCTCTCTTTAAACTTATAGGTCAGGTTGTTCAGATCTTTTCATACTGAATCAGTCAGTTCTAAAGCTGGCGAAATCCTTGGCAAGCTTGTAAATCTTTCAAAAGATGTTATCCAATTACCCTTCATGGTCCACAGGATTCTACAGCGTGACTATTCCTTTCTGTGTGAGGAATTAAGTGTTCATGAAAGGTTAGAAAGCAATGGAGTTGAAAAGTATGCCTTTGCATTTTTTTATTATTTTTAGGTTTTGTACTCAGAATTTCACATCTCCTGCCTGTATATGCAGATATATTAAAGGAGTCTTCTGAAGATTAAATGGCAGAAAACCGCTTTCTGATACTTAGGACCCTACAGGTTACTTATTTAATTAATTTAAGAGTTGTTGTTTTTCTTTTTTGGGGGGGGGGAGAAATCAGATTTCTAGTCTGTCATTCAGCATGTGAATTACCAAGGCTGATTAAAGAAGCAGCAGCATGATGTTAACAATGGAATCAAATAACAGAAAAACAGCCGAGAAAAAGCAGCAGGAAGAAGATGAAATGTTTGAAAATCATCAAGTGGCAAAAACCTGAGGAAAGTTCTTTGCTTGGAGCTGTAAAAACATTAAACCATTGGGCAAACTAAGGCCCAATCGCCTTCTAAATCTGGCTCACATGTTTTTACATGAGTAGAATGTGTGCTTTTATTTAAAATGCATCTCTGGGTTATTTGTGGGGCACAGGAATTCATTCTTTTTTCCCCCCTTCAAAATATAGTCCAGCCCACCACATGGTCTGAGTGACAGTGGGCCGGCCCCCTGCTGAAAAAGTTTGCTGACCCCTGCATTAAACTAACAGATAACCCACCCTGAAGAGAGAGGACAATAAATGGGGTACCACAACAGAGAAGGCCCTTTCCTTGGTTGCCACTGGCCTCAATTTAGATGACAGGACCACTGAGAGAAGATGCTCCAGAGATAATGTCAGTGCTCAGGGAAGTTGCTGTTGAAGTAGCCTTTCCTTCAGGTAACTTGACCCCAAAGGACCTAATCCTAAACACACTTAATCCTAAATGGCCCCTGGGCCCAGGTACAAGACATTCATTTGAGCAAAACAGGTTCAAATCTCTACAGAATGCTTGGGGGGTTTTTCAAACCCACAGTAATGGAAGTCCAATTAGAATGTATTCTGCAAATCAGGTGGCTTCACCAACTAATCTTTTTGGGTTCTTCAGAGGGTCAATTAGCAAGTGGATGGAGGAAAAACTTCTTCACATGGAACATAGTCAAACTATGAAATTCTCTACCACAAAAGGTGGTGATGGCTTTGATGACTTCTCCAAGCAGTTAAGACATATTCATCCATCTATCAACTTCTGCTGCTTATAATAGCAAATGCTATATCCAGGATCAGAGGTAGCATGATAGTTGCTGGAGAACAACTGTAGGAGAAGTTATTATTATAAGCACATAAGAAGAGATCTGCTCAATCAGACCAGTGGCCAATCTTGCCAGAATCCTGTTCTCATATTGGCCAACAAGATGCCTCTGGCAAGCCTGTAAGCAAGGCACTCTCCACTAGTAATTGATTCCTAGGAATTGATAGCCTTGTTTATTTATTTATTTATTCATTCATTCATTCATTCATTCATTCATTCCCCAGCCACTCTGGGTGGCACCCAAAGAATGATGATAATGATGATGATAATCCTTTTACAGCTCTATCATATTCATTTATCTGTGGTACCTTTTTTCCCTAAACTAAGAAGCCCTCTTATTCTGTTTGGGATCTTCCCATGGACATCTGATTGGCTAGATGGCTTTTTGGCATGATCCAGCAGAGCACTTCTTATGTTCTTACATTCTTGGCAACAAAGATGATCAAGGGTCTGGAAACTAAGGGTTTGGAAACAAAGCCTTATGAGGAACTGTTGAGGGAGTTGGGTATGTTTAGCCTGGAATACCGTGTCCAATTCTGGGCACCACAATTTAAGAAGGATGTTGACAAGCTGGAACGTGTACAGAGGAGGGCAACCAAGATGATCAAGGGTCTTGAACCCGAGCCTTATGAGGAAAGTTTGAAGGAGCTGGGTATATTTAGCCTGGAAAAGAGGAAACTGAGAGGAGATATGATTGTTGTTGTTGTTTAGTCATTTAGTCATGTCCGACTCTTCGTGACCCCATGGACCAGAGCATGCCAGGCACTCCTGTCTTCCACTGCCTCCCGCAGTTTGGTCAAACTCATGCTGGTAGCTTCGAGATCACTGTCCAACCATCTCGTCCTCTGTCGTCCCCATCTCCTTGTGCCCTCCATCTTTCCCAGCATCAGGGTATTTTCCAGGGAGTCTTCTCTTCTCATGAGGTGGCCAAAGTATTGGAGCCTCAGCTTCACAATCTGTCCTTCCAGTGAGCACTCAGGGCTGATTTCCTTGAGAATGGATAGGTTTGATCTTCTTGCAGTCCATGGGACTCTCAAGAGTCTCCTCCAGCACCATAATTCAAAAGCATCAATTCTTCAGCGATCAGCCTTCTTTATGGTCCAGCTCTCACTTCCATACATCACTACTGGGAAAACTTGAGATATGACAGCCATCTTCAAATATCTCAAAGGCTGTCACATGGAAAAGGGAACAAGCTTGTTTTCTGCTGCTCTGGAGGATGGGACCCAAATCAATGGATTCAAGTTACATGAAAGGAGATTCCGACTAAACATCAGGAAGAACTTTCTGACAATAAGAGCTGATCAACAGTGGAACGGACTCCCTTGAGAGCTGGTGGTTTCCATTGGAGGTTTCCAAGCAGAGGTTGGTTGGACATCTGTCATGGATAGTTTAGTTGAGATTCCTGCATTGCAGCGGGTTGGAATAAATGACCCTCAGGGTATCTTCAAGCTCTACAATTCTATGATTCTATCAGTAGCCCATGGAGCTCTTTAAACACATCTAAGGTATGTTCTCAGTGTCCAGACCTGGTTAGTATTATGGTAGGTACAATTACTGGGCTTTTTCCAAAACCAGCTGCACATAGAACATGTTGCAGGATGGATAACCACGGTCAGGCTATGTCTGTGCAGATGGCACACCAGACACAGAATATGACCTGGCCTCTAATGACATAACTGGCTTCATAAGCACATTGAAACTGTGATCCTTTTTAGGGAGCTGCAGCACCAGCCAGAATGGACTGAACATCAACGATTAGATAAGCAACCTACCTGAAGTATTAAGAATACACTTCAGTTTACAGCCTTTCATCTACTCCACTACTGATTCCAAGCACCAATTTAACACTTGAATCAGATGTAAAAGAGAAAGAGTTGTGTATCATCAGCACTGCACTCCAAAACCCTAGATGGCCTCCCTCACAGATTTCATAATAGGTTTTGTAGAGCGGGGGGGGGGGGGGGACAAGACTGAAGCCAGTGTTATAGAACCTAACACAAATGCTGGGAGGTACAGAAGTACAACAACACCATCTGGAATCTGTCCTCTAAGCAGGTATAGACCTGCCAAAACAGCCATTCTCCATTTTCTAGTCTAATAGACTATCCACAGGAATGCACAGTGGTACCTCGGGTTAAGTACTTAATTCATTCCGGAGGTCCGTACTTAACCTGAAACTGTTCTTAACCTGAAGCACTACTTTAGCTAATGGGGGCCTCCTGCTGCTGCCGCGCCGCTGGAGCACAATTTCTGTTCTCATACTGAAGCAAAGGTCTTAACCTGAAGCACTATTTCTGGGTTAGCAGAGTCTGTAACCTGAAGCGTATGTAACCTGAGGTACCACTGTAATGGTCAATGAAAGCTGCCAAGGGGTCCAGGGAAGTATAAGAAGGTTGCAATGACCCTAGATCTCTCTCAGCATAGGTCATCCAGCAGGGTGACCAGAACAGTTTCTACCCAAAGCAGGCCTGCAATGGGTCTAGATAATCAGCCTCAACTAACAAACTACCTTGAGTATCTTATATGAAAAAGGATACACACACACACACACACACACATACACACACACACACAAATAGCAGACCCTCCAAGTGTCCCTATTTTCCAGGGGCACTCCTGGATTTATAGAAGCCGTCCTGGTTTCTGATTTCATCCTGGAATGTCCTGCTTTACCTTAGTATGTCCCTGTTTTCATTGGAGAAATGTTGCAAGTATGGAATTATATGACCACCCAAGCCAAGGAGGTAAGTAGCTATCCAGCCCTTAGATGACATCTGAATGTAGTCTGTACAGGGAAGTTTTTTAAATGTTTGATTATTTTTTATATTGGAAGCCTCCCAGAGTGGCTGGGGCAACCAAATCATATGGGCAAGATATTATTATTATTATTATTATTATTATTATTATTATTATTATTATTATTATACATTCCTATTTTCATCAGAAAAATGTTGGAGGGTATGACATATATACACACATGATGTTCCTTCCCCTAAATGTTTTGTTTTCGTTTTATTGTACTTCTGCAAATCCTGGTGTTTCCCTCGAGCCTCTTTTTGGTACGGATGGCGCCATTTTGGTTACACAAGGATCCAGGCATGAGAAATTGCTAGTATTTTTTTAGAACAATCAATAGTACTTTGCCTCCCTTGGCATTCTGTGCTGCTGAGTCAGATTATTTAAGAGGTGAAAGGCCAGCATTTCCATTAAAGCTCAGGCAGTTCACTCTTTCGCAGGGCTTTCCTGCATTTTATTGGAGTGGTCGAATGCATGCCTATTTGATATCCCTTGCAAAGATGTCTAGTCTAACTCTGCATCTTCAGACAAGTAACATTTGCACACTGATATTCCACAGTTGTAAAAATGAAAAACCTTCCTTTAAGACCTCTGAGAAAATGTATGCAGAAATCTGAAAGAGAACACACACATTCCAAGGAAAAGAGGTTTAGAAGCTGATCTCAGGGTGATCCAGCTGTAGGGTAGATCTAAGCTGTGCCCTGTTGGTGACCTTTGACATAAGGTGACCTTTCTTGTTTAAATATTCATTCAGCTTCCAACCGACCCCGAAGAGATGGGATTTGCTCCATAATTGCTGTGGGAAAGGAGTTAATTTACTCTCGTCGCTTCTGCAAAAAGTACTCTGCTATAACCTATTTGTGCATCAGTAAAATGAATCCAACATGTTGGGAAAGGAGACAACAAGGAAGAAGGATTTTTCTGGGATCCATGCATCCAAAATGACAGAATTCCCCCCATATTTAGATTAGAAAGAAATGAAATAAAAATGCTCTTAAGTCCATTCAGAGGGGGGAAATGGTTTGTTTGAGGCATGAGCTTTTACATGAAAACACTTTGGGCTTGTTTTTGATGCTTTTCTGAATATTGCTTTCCTTAAAATGTTTATTCAAAATGGTTTAAGACGCATGAACATACAGTGGTGCCTCGCAAGACAAAATTAATTCGTTCCGCGAGTTTTGTCGTCTTGCGATTTTTTTCATCTTGCGGGAAAGTTTTGGAAAAGCTTCAAAAATCACCAAAGTCTTTAAAAACCTCAAAAAAGGCTACCACACCGCGTGCTATGAGTTTCTCCTCGAAGTCAAGTCGCATCTGTATTAACGGTGTTAAGAAAAAGGAAACAAACTTGCAAGACGTTTCCGTCTTGCGAAGCAAGCCCATAGGGAAAATCGTCTTGCGAAGCAGCTCAAAAAACAAAAAACCCTTTCATCTAGCGAGTTTTTTGTCTTGCGAGGCATTCGTCTTGCAAGGTACCACTGTATCCCCAGTAAACAGTACTATAATATATACAATTTAAACAAGTTGACAGAAGGTTTAAAATGGAACAAATTCAGCAATCATAATTATAAAAGCAAGATGACAAGTTTTTCTGTGCTTTCAGAACATAAATCAGTATTAGTCTTCCGTAGCATGAGAATTATATAAAAGTTGGGCTATAATAGAAATGGCCCAGCAGATTAGCATTAGGATGCTATGCTTATCGGTGATGCCACATAACCAAAAACATATTGTGATGTAAGTGTTTCCAAAACACATAGGAATTACAGGTACAGCACTCTAAGATTATAGGTCCATCCAGATGTCTTTATTTATTGTGCATTCATGATCATGACAGAATTGGGACAATTGTACATGATCCTGCTCACAATACTGTTCGAGCTTGCAGAAGTTTCAGGGTGAACATACGTCATTATTGCCAATAAGTCCATGCCTCGTGACTTCCTGCTGAAATTGTTTAATGTTTTATTCTACAAATTTAAAAAAATTCCTTCCAGTAGCACCTTAGAGGCCAACTAAGTTTGTTATTGGTATGAGCTTTCATGTGCATGCACACTTCTTCAAATATCTGAAGTGTGTATCTGAAGAAGTATGCATGCACACGAAAGCTCATACTAATAACAAACTTAGTTGGTCTCTAAGGTGCTACTGGAAGGAAATTTTTTTGTTTTGTTTCAACTGCGGCAGACCAACACGGCTACCTACCTGTAATTATTCCACAAATGTTCCTTTTTTGTCTTACGTTTGTTGATCAGGAGTGCCCCTCCAGAGGGCAAAAATGTAATAACATCAGGGAAGCATCCCAGAAAAGCTAATAAAGTTGAATGATGTGTGGGCAGTCTGGTATAAATCTAAGGTACGATGGTTGTGTCAATGGCAGGTGGCACAATTCACCCACACAACAGTAAGGTTGTTGGAAACAAGAAGGACAGTATTTCAAAATGGTTTCCTAGAATTGTTAAAGCCATCTTGGAAGAATTTGGAGCAGCTAATTCTGTCCTAATCCCTTTTTGCTTTGTTTTATAATTCTCATGATACATTCCTGTCACCATTGGTGATGGAGATTGCAATCCTAATGTGTTGCTTAGTCGTTTAGTCGTGTCCGACTCTTCGTGACCCCATGGACCAGAGCACACCAGGCACTTCTGTCTTCCACTGCCTCCCGCAGTTTGGTCAAACTCATGCTGGTAGCTTCGCGAACACTATCCAACCATCTCGTCCTCTGTCATCCCCCTTCTCCTTGTGCCCTCCTCCATCTTTCCCAACATCAGGGCCTTTTCCAGGGAGTCTTCTCTTCTCATGAGGTGGCCAAAGTCTTGGAGCCTCAGCTTCAGGACCTGTCCTTCCTGTGAGCACTAAGGGTTGATTTCCTTAACAATGGAGAGGTTTGATCTTCTTGCAGTCCATGGGACTCTCAAGAGTCTCCTCCAGCACCATAATTCAAAAGCAATCCTATACATGGGAGTTAGTCCCATTGCATTCATGTATGGCAGAAGTGAGCTACCCAGCAGACCCAGCTTATGGCTAGTGGTCAAGGATGATGAGAGAAGGAGTCTTGCCACATCTGGGGAGGTAAAGGTTCCTTATCCCTGATGTATAGGGTTGCACTACATGGCTTAAATGTCATACCCTCCACCATGTCCAGGCCAAAAACTGGGACAAGCATCTTCCAGCGGATCTCCCAGGTGAGTCATGTGACCCATGCGAGATTGCAGTCCTGAAAAGGCACTTTTTCGGGGCAAGATTGTGCAAGATCACAGCACCAAAAATGGCCACTGTGCTCTTGCGTGAAAAAACAGGATGCCCTGTTTTCTCTGGGACAGCTGCAGGGTATGAAATATAATGATTAAAAAATGAAGTTGAAAAAATTATTTTGACTGTGTCAGGCCAACACAGCTACCTACCTGAATAAAAAATGAAGAGTAAGGAACATCAAGGATGACATTGATTGGAGTAGCAATTTTGATTAAAGTATCAGAAGAAACCTTCCAACTGTCAGATAAGTCCATGGCCAAGGGTTGAGGTGGGATCCTATAGCAATATGGCAATGGTCTACTCAATTCTGGAGATTGACTTTTAGGGACTCACAACCAAAATTGAAACTGCTTACACTAATAAAAAAAGGTTATTGTTGTTTAGTCGTGTCCAACTCTTCGTGACCCCATGGACCAGAGCACGCCAGGCACTCCTGTCTTCCACTGCCTCCCGCAGTATGGTCAAACTCATGCTGGTAGCTTCAAGAACACTGTTCAACCATCTCATGCTCTGTCATCCCCTTCTCCTTGTGCCCTCCATCTTTCCCAACATCAGGGTCTTTTCCAGGGAGTCTTCTCTTCTCATGAGGTGGCCAAATTATTGGAGTCTCAGCTTCAGGATCTGTCCTTCCAGTGAGCACTCAGGGCTGATTTCCTTAAGAATGGATAGGTTTGATCTTCTTGCAGTCCATGGGACTCTCAAGAGTCTCCTCCAGCACCATAATTCAAAAGCAGTAAGCAGTAAAAAAAAGGTAAGCTATTCCAATTCTCTCCCACCCCACCCCACCCCCCAAAAAAGCAAGATGGGGAGAGTGATTGACAAGAAATGGAAAGCAGGAAATAGGCTTTTTGTATGATGAACAAGAAATACTGGAGCATGTACTGGTAACTATGGCAAATGCCATAATTCCAGTAAATGATGTGGTAACACTATCTGGTGACACATGTACTTTGCACCACATTGAACATACTTTTCATTTCCATTTTTAATATCAGCTCTGTGAAATAAAAAAAAGTATACGGTTTCTTCCTTTTGCCTAGCAAGTATCTGAAATCATGATTGATAACAGTAATTTACTTGGCAGTCCACTGTTTAATTTCATCTAGCTTCTTAAGGCATTAAACTCTGCTAGCTGAGAAATACGGTAAAATTTGGAAAATGTCAAACAACTTTTCCCTGCTGTGATTCACATTCATCCATCTGCTCAGAACTCTACATTATCCAGGCTTGGTTATATTTTCTCAGCTCCTGTGTCGCTGTAATTGGAGTCTGCCTCACAATTGGATGAAAAGTTTTTATAGTCCTTTTTAACGAGCAGAACTTCTTTCACAAACTTTAGCTTGTTTGTTCTCACAACAGTCTTTTGTGAGTCACTGTTTTTGCCAAGTTTTACTTACACAGGATTGATGATTTGTGACTTTGAGGACTCAAGATCAGTAAGGGTTGGATTGCAGATAGGCAGCATATGGGATCCAAAATGCAAAGCAGGGAAGCATTTTCAGGAGTGATAACACAGGCAAGAGGTGCTTCCTTCTTCTCCCACTGATTTTCCTTATATATAACCCTGTATTTTGGAACCCAGGCTTGCAGGGGGAAAGTGGACTGGACAACTTGAGGAAGAAGGTGGAAGATTGAGGAAAGATTCAGTAGAGCACTGCTCTTCCACTCTACACTTTAAGCGGGTGTAAATTTATGCCAGATCCAAACCCCATTCACCAACTGGGATGCTACCCTGTCTAAGCCTGGCAGAGGAAAAACAAACCATCAAAATAGCATTCTATGCCAGGTTGCGAGGTTGTCCTAAGCGGAATAAGCTTAGGATCCAGCCTAAATCCCCCTTCTCTGGTACCCCTTCCCTACCATGCTCCCACCACATATCTTCTTAGGAATATTATTTATTTATACCCCACCCATGTGGCTAGGTTTCCTCAGCTACTCTGGGTGGCTCACAACAGAATATTAAAAACACAATAAAACATCAAACATTAAAAACTTCCCTAATCAGGACTGCCTTCAGATGTCTTCTAAAAGTCAGGTAGTTGTTTATTGCCTTGACATCTGATGGGAGGGCGTTCCACACTACCAAGAAGGCCCTGTGCCTGGTTTGCCATGTAGCCTCACTTCTCACAGTGAGGGAACCTCCAGAAGGCCCTTGGAGCTAGACCTTAGTGCCTGGGCTGAACGATGGGGGTGGAAACACTGCTTTGTTTAGGACAGGCTTCCTCAACCTCAGCCCTCCAGATGTTTTGAGACTACAGTTCCCATCATCCCTGACCACTGGTCCTGGTAGCTAGGGATCATGGAGTTGTAGACCAAAAACATCTGGAGGGCTGAGGAAGCCTGGTTTAGGACTTTAAAGGTCAGCACCAACACTTTGAATTGTGCTCAGAAACGTACCGGGAGCCAATGTAGGTCTTTCAGGACCAGTGTTATATGGTCTTGGCCGGTGTTATTTTTTTTCTGAAAAAAAAAGTTTAGGGGTACTCTCATGTTCCTACTCATATTGAATACTGCCCCTCAATAAGGCCAAACTTAGATTTACAAAATGTTTAGGGGTATGCATACCCCTGCGTCCCCTCAGAAAAAAGCACTTGTCTTGGCGCCCACTCCTAGTCACCAGTCTAGATGCCACATTCTGGATTAGTTGTAATTTCTGGTTTGGTCAACCCCTGAGAGCAGATTGTGCCCATGACTGAGTCCAGGGGGACATTTGGGTGGCGGAGTTAGCCCGTTCCTGGCTTTCCGCTTATCCAGGTGTTCACCCTTGGCTGACCTATGCTGGAACCCTGGGTCAGCGCTACCTGCATGGCAGGGAGCTAGTCAAACCAGAGCCTATGCAACCAGTCACTTTCTGTAATCAATAAAGTTGTGGCCTAAATTCTGCCAAAAACCAAAACCAAAATTTGAGTCAAGTGTGAATTTATTTAGGGGGGAGGTTTCTGGGTCTGAACACACAAAATGAGAAACCAAGGGAAACCAAAATGGGTGGATTCTCCCAGTCCTATCCTATGCACAGTTATTCAGAAAGTAAGTCTCACATGCCACTGAAATCAATTAAAGGACTGTAGCTATGATAAGCAGTAGTAGAACCTTCCTCCAAAGTACATTTTTCAAACTGCATCCTCCTGACTCCTGGAAGCACATGAAAATCAAAAGAACCTTAAGAGGAATATTTCCAAAGAGCCCAAGTGAATTGGAGTTGTGGCATGCAAAGTTGCAGGCACAGTTTGCCTGCTCCACCTCCTCTTCAAAGCCTTTCTGATTGTTCAGATCTGAATGGGGTCCCTAGAATCAGCATATATATTCTACCATTTCCATTCAGAGACTCTTCAGTGATTATTTCCATGTGCCCTGCATGTCCTCACATTCTTGAAATGCCTGACAAGTGGTTTGAAGTGCTGCTCAAGATTCATTTAGCGTGGATTCTATCCAAATCTGTGCTCTCACACAGTGATGCAATTTCAGCCAAATAGGGGAAAACGAAATCATAATTTTAAAACACATATGATTTGCTGTAGGCTTGAAAAGGATGAACAAACTGCATATTTATCATGTTTACAGCCCTCAGGCTGCAATGGAAGTATCGAAGGGAATGGCTGTGATCTCCTCTCATGTCACAATGGGTATTATTATCACCTCCCTTGTCCTCGTTGACTTAGTTACTCTGATGTCCCAGATGGATACAGCAGTGAGGGAGACACATCTGGCTTGCAAAGGGAAACATGGGAGACATTAGAACTACATTTCTGAAAATAGCTAGCAAATTTGGTAGGCCATACCAAAAATGCCTCCCTAAAATTATCTTCAAAGTGCCATTTTGTTGATGGAGATTGGCATGGTTTTATGGAAACAGATAGCACATGCTCCTTATTTTATTGATGTATAATCTATTTCTATACCGCCAACTTACAGCTAGAGTTCTAGTAGCTAAGTACTGGAAAAGTGAACTTACTTCATCAAGAGAGGAAGGGCAGTTAAAAGTATGTGAGTACTTGGAACTTGTGAAAATGACGGAATCAATAAGAAATAAATCAGCAGACAAAGTCAAAAAAGAATGGGAATGTTTTAATAATTACTTAATGGAACAAGGTTCCAATATTAAAACTTGCTTGTGTTTTGAATAATTCCGCAAAAAGAGATATATCGCTTCCTCATACCAAGAAGAGGATAAAACATTGAATACAGGGGGAAATGGTAGGTTAATGTGAACTGAAACCGTAACGAGGCAGAAGGAAGTCTTACAATAATAAAAAAATACATAAAGAGATTCAACTGATACCGAAGGTTACAATATATAAGAAAAGCTAATACAGGGTAGAATAATTTTAAATAAAATCTATTAGGTGATAGGTATAGAATTTTTTTAAGTTATTATACTGTTACAGTTAAGTTTTCTTAATTTCTATCTTATCTTTTTTTTTCTTTTTATGTATCTTGACATGTAAGTGGCTTGTCTTTTCTTTTCTTTACTTTTCATACAAGATCTTAAGGTATGTATTTGTTAACTATGTATTTTTATATGTTTTTGCTAATAAAATAAAATAAAAAGTTACAATAAAAGATGGAGACCTTTAAAAACAGTACAAAACAATCAAATTAAAATGACTGATTAATTAAGAGAATGTAAACAGCTACCTAGGCCTGTCAGAATAAAAAGGTTTTCAAGAGATGCCTGGAAATCAATAGTGAGGATGTCTGCTGAATCTCAGCTGGTAAAGTTTGACAACATTATAGGGATGCTGTATGTCTGGAATTTCCCGGACATATCCAGAATTTGTCCTTCGAAAGTAGCATCCAGGCAGAATTTTTTTAAAAATTGGTTAAAATGTTATGGTCTATGAGAAAATTATAGGAAAATGATACATCAGTGGTATCTAACACAGAGTAAATTGGCAAAAATGTATAAATCTAAATCGAACAAGTGTTGGAAATGTAAAGAGAAAGAAGATTTTATCATATGTGGTGGGCTTGTAGTACGGTTAAAGCCTACTGGGAAATGATATATAATGAAATGAAAACGATGTTTAAAATAACCTTTGTTAAAAAAATAAAACCAGAAGCTTTTCTTTGGGGAATTATAGGAACAGAACTACTGAAACGGTATAGAAACTTATTCATGCATGAGATTACAGCAGCAAGAATGTTACTCACCCCAAAATGGAAAGAAGCAGAAGTCCCAGCAAAGGAAGAATGGATACAAAAACTTGCGGAATATGCTGAAATGGCAAAATTTACCAGGAAAATAAGAAATCAAGATAACAAACTTTTTATAAAAGAATGGAAATGGTTTA
The DNA here is from genome assembly GCF_964188315.1 of Podarcis muralis. NCBI lineage: Eukaryota > Metazoa > Chordata > Lepidosauria > Squamata > Lacertidae > Podarcis > Podarcis muralis. Next base: position 92,670,992 of record NC_135658.1, read on the forward strand.
TTGAATATTTACGGATAAATTGTAAACAGATAAAAACATTGGCAAGGTTATTGTAATAACCTGCAGTTTCATAAGAGTATATATTTAAAGAAAATTAGTAAGTGAGCAAATTAGGGTATTTTGGATATGCAGAAGATATTAGAAATAAATTTAAGGAACAGCAGAAAGAGGGGGAAGGAAGACAGGTTTTGAAATGTCAAAATGATTGTAAAATTAATGAAATAAGTGAAAGCTTTAAACTTGAAAAATATAAATAAATCTTCTTTTAAAAATGTCTGGGAGAAACTAGGTGTGTGGCAGGCCATATCAGGCCAGGGGGGGGGGTGAATTTCCTTTAAAATAGCTTTAAAAACTGTGTGTGTGCCCTCCTTGAAATATGGCAACCCTAAAGAGACTAGTGTGGAACTCCTTGCTGAAGTTAGTCTGGCTTCTGAAGCAGAAGAAGAAAACCAACAGCTCTTCAGGTCCCAAGTTCTTCATAGCTGTGAATATTAACACATTACACAAGATTATTGGGTGGCATGGTAATAGTAAGGGATACAGTGAATTTGTACAATTGACCAAATTACAGTGGTACCTTGGGTTACAGACACTTCAGGTTACAAACGCTTCAGGTTACAGACTCCACTAACCCAGAAACAGTACCTTGGGTTAAGAACTTTGCTTCAGGATGAGAACAGAAATCGTGCAGTGGCGGTGCGGCGGCAGCAGCAGGAGGCCCCATTAGCTAAAGTGGTAGCTCAGGTTAAGAACATTTTCAGGTTAAGAACAGACCTTCAGAACGAATTAAGTTCTTAACTCAAGGTACCACTGTATTCTCTGTCACAAGAGAAAGGAAAAGCTGATGGTACATAGTGATGATGTGGAGAGGATGGGATGGACAGAGGAAGTGATGACAGTTGGACATGAGGTCAAGCTAGACTGATGTATTGAGGGAATCTGGTCATGGAGAGACCACCAGTCCTCAAAGCTAGGATGAGCCTGGGCTGTTCACCATGATGACGCATGCCTTTGGCTCTTAACAATATACTTTGCTATACATCTCACTAAGGAGAGGAACTTTGCATTCATAGGGATATTGTTTAGATATGTTTGTGTGTTGTGGACTGGTTAGACGCAGAGGTTTAATGGGAGGAACCAGCTGGGGAAGCAATGATTTTTCAACATCAACTTTGTTGGACTGGTCATGTTGTGCGGATGCCTGATTGTCGTCTTCCAACGCAACTACTCTATTCCCAACTTAAAAAGGGGAAGCACAATGTTGGTGGTCCACCAAAGAGGTTTAAAGACTCTCTCTCGGCAAATCTAAAAAAATGTAGTATAAACACTGACAACTGGGAAACACTGGCCTGCGAGCACTCCAGTTGGAGAACAGCCTTTACCAAAGGTGTCATGGTCTTTGAAGATGCTCAAACTCAGGATGCAAGGGAGAAACGTGCTAAGAGAAAGGCACACTTGGCTAACCCTCACCGTGGCCAACGCCCACCCAGAAACCTATGTCCCCACTGTGGAAGGACATGTGGATCCAGAATTGGCCTCCACAGTCACTTACGGACTCACTGTTAAAACTGTGTTCATGGAAGACCATCTTACTCGGCTACGAGTGATCGTCAAAGAAGAAGATGAAGAGGAATGGTGAGAGGAACCAGCTGGGGAATCAACAAAAGAGGAAGGCTCAGAACCTGTGGTGGTCAGATGATGATGAGTGGCCGGAGAGTGAATAGGAAGAAATAAAATGCACTATAATTTCTATAACTATTCCTGAAATAATTGTTTTATTTGAAATCACCCCTGAAAGTTGTGTCCAAGATACATGAAGGATGCTGACAAGAAGGGAAAGAAAAGGAAAAATAGACCACAACCAAGTATTAAACTCATTGAAATAGATAAAATTCAGTCTTTTAATGGCAAAGTATTATAATGGCCCTTCTGTTTTTACAGTGCTTATATTATTGTATTAAGGAAAATTGGATCATATCTTAATGTGCCTTTCCTTCGCAGCTCATTACAATGTCAAGGTATGCATTTACTGGTAGAACTTCATATTACTCTCTGGCTTTTCATTGCATAAAAATAAAGGGTTATTAGAAAAGAGATCTTTAATAATAATAATAGTGTTCCCCTGTCGCACAAAAAAAGTCACACCAAATAATAATAACAACAACAACAACAACAACAACAACTTCAACCACAATGTTATGGGACTTGATGAAATTGTCCCACATTTGATGATGTAAAGAAATTCAGGAAGGTTAATGGTTAGGGAGGGAAATACCCATAATATTGGAAGCATGAAAATCTGTAATATATAAAACCCAGTGTCAAATAATGTACAGAAGTATTTGATGTTCTGAAACCCATGGCAACAGTGCCACCTGCAGAATGGCCTAGAATCAGCAGACAATATGTTTTATAAAATGTGCAGCATGTAAGTTTCATAATGATTTAGCAAGAAGATGCCTGAAAATTATGAAGGCCATCTCTGCTGTTATGACTTCCATTAATGCCAGTGTTCACACACTGACAAATGAAATATCGCTTTAATCATAAACTACGTTTCAAGAAATAATTTCTTTCTCATTTCATTTCCTTAAATAAAGCACGGCTTTTCATATGGCTTCACTCCACAGACGCAAATAAATAAATAAACAAACAGATTTTCCCCTGCTGCACGATAAAAGCAAAAAATAAATAATCCATAAAAAATAAACCATAAAAATGCTGATTAAGAGTTACATTTATAAGCAAAGGCGAAGGGAAATAGGGTAGGCAAGCAGAGAAAATTAAACATAGTGTAATATTAAATGGTTTGAAAAGCATGCAAAACAAATTGATAAACAGCAATTATGGGCCAACTGCATGTTATACACAAATGTGTTTTAAGATGGGGTGATTGGCAGTAGACAGGCAGTGGGAGGGGCAAGTGTTTTCCCCCAGGCATTGATTGGCTGGGCAAATAGGACACAGCCAGATTTGCCAGATTAGGCAAGGTTTTATGTCGGTGCAGTAAAAGCTGGTCCATAGCAGTGCTCTTCAACCTTGGTGGACTACAACTCCCATCATGTACAGTCAGCTTAGCCAATCAATGGTCAGTAATGATGGGAGTTGTAGTCAAAAACATCTGGCGACACAAAGCTGAAGAACACTAGTGTGATGGCCTGGGATTCAGACTCAGATGCTGAACCTGAGGAATCCCAGCCTGCACAGGATTCCCCGCCTCCAGAACCAGCTGAGCCGGGGCTGGGGCTTGAGCCTGAAGGGTCCTCACCTGTGCTGGATCCTCAGGTACAGGCTCCAGCTGAGTCTGCTCTGGCTCCTGAGGTGAGGGAGGACCCATTGCCTGCAGGTGCTCCACTCTCAGCCCCGTCAGAGGAAGCTGAGGTTGCCTCTTGGTCCAGTAACCCTCCAGCCTCTCCTGGGCTGCAGAGGCTCAGGGAAGACAGGCGGAGGGAACTAAGTTCCTACAGGAGGAGTGCTCACCTCCAGGTCAGGAGAGGCGAGTCACCTGAGGATCAGGACCGCCCTATGCCTCAGGGCAGATAAAAGCCAGTCAGCCCCAGTCCCAGGTTGCGGGAGCAACTTTGTAGGTTGCCAGTTCCTGCCTGAACCCTGTCCTGTGTTCCTGACCTCTCCTGACTCCCTGTCCTGCGCCCAGGTTCAGTTTCTATGGGCTGCCTCCATATTGCACCTTCGACCTCGGGCTGGACTCGGACCTCGCCTCTCTGTTAACCCACAGGACCAGCACAACTAGTCTGTATAGGATCAAGCTGCACATCATTTTTCAGGGAGCCATAAGCACACAGGGAATGTATGGTAGCTTCACATGTTGCAACGAGGATGGGAGAGGGAAGCGTAAGGAAACTGTACTTCTTTTTGGTGTTCTTCTAGTGTCATGTATGAAAAGAAACTGATGGGGTTGATCCCCATGCAAAATGTTTCCATCGATGGAGCTTGTTGGTCCTGCCCACACAGATCCCTTTGTGCATATTCCAGCAGGCGTTTGGTAAGGAGGAATATACTAGATACTCTAGTGCAGGAGTGGGCAGAAATTAGATTGTGATCTTCTGCATTGGGGTGGGCAGATATTAGAATAATAGAAATTTAGAGTTGGAAGGGACCCACAGGTCATATAGTCCAACCCCCTGCAATGCAGGAATCTCAGCTAAAGCATCCATGACAGATGGCCATCCAACCTCTGCTGAAAAACCTCCAAGGGAGGAGAGTCCATCACCTCTTGTAGGAGTCTGTTCCACTGGCGAACAGCTCTTACTGTCAGAAAGGTTTCCTGATGTTTAGTTGGAATCTCCTTTCTTGTAACTGGAAGCCATTGGTTCGAGTCCTACCCTCCAAAGCTGCAGAAAACAAGCTTGTTCCTTCTTCTATGTGACACCCTTTCTAGATATTTGAAGATGGCTATCATATCTCCTCTCAGTCTCCTCTTTTCCAGGCTAAACATACCAAGCGCCTTCAAGCTCTCCTCATAAGGCTTAGTTTCCAGACCCTTGATCATCTTGGTTGCCCTCCTCTTCACACCTTCCAACTTGTCAACTTCCTTCTTAAATTGTGGTGCCCAGAATTGGACATGACGGTGATCTTCTGCAATGATGACGATCCATGACCAAGGAGCATGGGAAGCAGATTCCAGTATTTGCAAGAAACAATCATGATCTTCTGCAGTGGGGTCTTCTGAGTCAGATGATGGCAAAGGATGGCAATGTGAGATCCTTGCACTTCTACAAGGTGCCAATACAGCTGCAACCCAAGAATGTTGCCTTGCTGCCCTCTGACTCAGAGGACTCCATTGCAGAAGCCCCAATACAGAGTCTCCCCTATTCATGGAGTTAACTGAAGATGAACATTTTCATGTAGATCAGGCTTCCTCAACCTCAGCCCTCCAGATGTTTTGAGACTACAATTCCTATCATCCCTGACCACTGGTCCTGCTAGCTTGGGGTCATGGGAGTTGTAGGCCAAAAACATCTGGAGGGCCGAGGTTGAGGAAGCCTGATGTAGATGATACTTGCAATTGGGAGCAGAACTTCTGCTCCTATATAGGTCTCAATGTGAGCTCTGTTCTCACAAAACATTCATTAGAGACCTGTACAAGGCAGTTAAGCTATGCCTTCCTTGCTGCTATGGTCGGTGCTTGCAGCAGAACAGAAAACACCTCTACTTTTGTTACAGAACAGGTAAATTTATAACAAAGAAAGCATTTGGTGCAGAACATCCATGGACAGTTTGAATAACAAGGGAAGCAGCAAAGCACACACATCATCAACCACACTCCCCCCAAAATATGACAGCAAACAACTGAAAGCAACATGGTGCATATATGCAGGAAGAAAACCCAAATGAAAATAACCATCTTGTGCAAAATGACCCAACAAGATCTGTACATAAACAAGATATAAAATGATAAACAGAACAGGAGCACACAATCTAGTCCATATAACAGACAGAAGGTAATTTTGACAGGGCTGAGGAGCAGGAATCCAAAGGATTTCTGCTTAATACACCAGGATGAAAATAACTACAAAAAGAAAACAGTGAATTTCGGAATAGACTAAGGGAATTCTGTATCACCTCCTCCCTACTTTTGTCAGTTCCAGCACCTGTGTTGCTAATCTTAGAAACAATTACGCAAGATCAGGGAGTGGGGTAACCCTAATCAATCTCTGTTTTCAGACCATCTTGCTTTTTTATTATTTCAATTATGAAACATGTGCTAGAGATCTTATTTGGTGGGTCTTTCTTGCTTACAGTTGATGCAGAGAAGATCTGAATTTAGCTAACTAATTAGTTGGGGAAAGTTCTGAATTTACTGTTTCCAAAAGGTAGGTCTGAGCACATTCCCCTCCTGCCCCACCCATTGGTGGTCATTTGATATTTGAAAGGCGTGGGTTACATAGGTCCCACCAATATCAATTTTAGCCAAACAATAACAACAACAAAGAGACCGATCTGCTCAATCTACATAGTTTTGGAAATTCTGTTGTTGTTGTTTGGTCGTTTAGTCGTGTCCGACTCTTCGTGACCCCATGGACCAGAGCATGCCAGGCACTCCTGCCTTCCACTGCCTCCCGCAGTTTGGTCAAACTCATGCTGGTAGCTTCGAGAACAATGTCCAACCATCTCATCCTCTGTCGTCCCCTTCTCCTTGTGCCCTCCATCTTTCCCAACATCAGGGTCTTTTCCAGGGAGTCTTCTCTTCTCATGAGGTGGCCAAAGTATTGGAGCCTCAGCTTCAGGATCTGTCCTTCCAGTGAGCAGTCAGGGCTGAATTCCTTAAGAATGGAGAGGTTTGATCTTCTTGCAGTCCATGGGACTCTCAAGAGTCTCCTCCAGCACCATAATTCAAAAGCATCATGGTGCTGGAGGAGACTCTAGACCTAATCAAAATAATATAGATATGCTTGAACCTTTTTCAGCCGTGGGCCGGTCCACCGTCCCTCAGACCATATGCTGGGCCGGACTATATTTTGAAGGGGGGGGGTGAACAAATTCCTATGCCCCACAAATAACCCAGAGATGCATTTTAAATAAAAGCACACATTGTACTCATGTAAAAACACCAGGCAGGCCCCACAAATAACCCAGAGACGCATTTTAAATAAAAGGGCACATTCTACTCTTGTGAAAACACACTGATTCCCAGACTGCCCGTGGGCTGGATTGAGAAGGCAGCATCTGGCCCACGGGCCTTAGGTTGCCTACCCCTGGCTCAGAGCATGATGCTGATAACGCCAAGGTTGCAGGTTTGATCCCCATATGAAACAGCTGCATATTCCTGCATTGCAGGGGGTGAACTAGGTGATTCTCAGTCCCGTCCAACTCTACAATTCAAAGAATAAAAATTCATGACAAAAGTTCAAAAGCAAAAGAAGTTGAGGTGGGGGAACTGTCCAGCCTATCTTAACCTGTGCAGTCTTCAATGAATTGCTAAGCATTCGCAATAGATTCCAGATAACTTTAGCTTTGTAAGGGAGCTGAAAGAGAACACAGCCTTGATGCCTTGATTAATGCTGCCACCTTCTGCTTAAAGGAGGAATTCAAAATATAGCAAATGTAGATAGGTTTTGTCGGGATCTGGGAAAATCTTGTTTTCTTTTACCATGAAACTGAGATTTGCCCACATATATCTTTGTTACAAAATGCATTCATTCATGAACCTTCCAAATCCCTTTTCTGCAGAAGCACTCAAGATTGATTCGTCATTATATACAGTCTTAAAATAAAAATAAATATATCAAGGCCACAGCGAAATAATCCATAGCCTCCGCTGGCAGTGTACCTGGAAGTAACAGGAATTAGACAGGTCATCTTTAGAGAGCTTTACAATCACTCAAAGAAGCAAAGATACCCGTGTACATTTTATTTCCTGTAATAGCTGCATGTCAGCATCCTTCAGAGGGGATGGGGGAGGATTCAGCAATGGGGATACATGATTAGCACCCATTTATCAAAGACAGAAGTCTGGACCTGGTGAGGGCTGGATTGGCTGTGACTGACCTTCCCTGATTTAGTGGGGTACCAGGTTGGGCCATCTCCAGAGGCTGACAGAATCTGAAAGATTTCTGAATGCTTTGAGGAATTTTACAGGAGGGGTGTCTGCTGCTCTTGTCAAGGCTACTGTTTCATTGTGGAATGGTGAGATAGAGCAGACCAACAACAAAATCACTCCTAAGTGTCCTCTTAGGACACAGGAATCTGGGAGGCTCCTTGGCTTTTTGAGAAGCTCTGTCAGTGAAATGAGCTGGCTGATGGCGAGAGTGCAGGTGATGCAAAATGATATATCGATGGCATCTAACCCCCGAGCAAACTGGCAAAAATGTATAAAACTAAATCAAGTAAGTGTTGGAAATGTAAAGAGAAAAAAGGTTCTTTTTATCATATGTGGTGGTCTTGTAGTAAGGTTAAAGCTTACTGGGAAATGATATATGATGAAATGAAAAGGATGTTTAAAATAACCTTTGTTAAAAAAAATAAAACCAGAAGCTTTTCTTTTGGGAATTATAGGGACAGAACTACCTAAACTGTACAAAAACTTATTCATGTATGTGACTACAGCAGCAAGAATGTTACTTGGGCTCTGCTGCCCAGGAGGACCCTCCTGTGTGAGTGTCTGAGGGCCCTGCTCCTTCCTGCCACTCACCATCTGGCCTGGGGCGGGGCCTGAAGCCTCTCCATAAGGACTGCTGTGCTCTGCTCTGCGCTCTGCTGCCCAGGAGGACCCTCCTGTGTGAGTGTCTGAGGGCCCTGCTCCTTCCTGCCACTCACCATCTGGCCCGGGGCGGGGCCTGAAGCCTCTCCATAAGGACTGCTGCGCTCTGCTCTGCGCTCTGCTGCCCAGGAGGACCCTCCTGTGTGAGTGTCTGAGGGCCCTGCTCCTTCCTGCCACTCACCATCTGGCCCGGGGCGGGGCCTGAAGCCTCTCCATAAGGACTGCTGCGCTCTGCTCTGCGCTCTGCTGCCCAGGAGGACCCTCCTGTGTGAGTGTCTGAGGGCCCTGCTCCTTCCTGCCACTCACCATCTGGCCCGGGGCGGGGCCTGAAGCCTCTCCATAAGGACTGCTGCGCTCTGCTCTGCGCTCTGCTGCCCAGGAGGACCCTCCTGTGTGAGTGTCTGAGGGCCCTGCTCCTTCCTGCCACTCACCATCTGGCCTGGGGCGGGGCCTGAAGCCTCCTCATAAGGACTGCTGCGCTCTGCTGCAGAGGGCCTGACGGGCATCACTAGAACAGTTGCTGTTACTGCTGGAGGGGTGCAGAGTGCTTTTAAAATGTTTTGTTTTGGTTTTTTTGTTGTTGTTGTTTTTAAATTCCTTTGAATTTTTTGTAAGTGGGGGGGTGGGGGTGGGATGGATGTTTACTGGGCCTGGGAATCTGTTTGATTTTATGTTTTTGTAATTTTTACTGTTTTTTGTTTGTATTGTTTTATTGGTTGTTTTTTTTAAGGTGTTATCTTGTTCTTAAGGGGAGGGGTCAGGGCTGCCGGGGAGTGGGCCCCAGCCCACAAAATGGCTGGGGCATGTTCCACAGGGGAGGATGCACTGGGACAACCGATCTCAGTGATCACGGGTAGGAGGAGGAGTTACGCTAAGACCAGACCATGTCATTACAGAGGAGGCAGGTTTAGTCGTTGTCTGAGGACTATCCCTGCCTCCGGGTCTGGTCCTGACCGGATGGATACTAGAATCAGCAAGGGATACCCACATGACCTGAAGGTGCTGCTGTGCAATGCCAGGTCAATGATTCATAAGACCACTGCCATCCATGACTTGATCATGGATGGAGGACTTGACCTGGCATGTGTGACAGAGACTTGGTTGGATGAAGCAGATGGGCCTGTCCTTGCCGCTGCTTGTCCACCAGGTTTCTCTTACGCACAGCAACCCAGGTCATGTGGGCGGGGAGGGGGGGTTGCAGTGATTTTTAGGAAGTCATTAGTTTGCACCAGGCGTCCTATTGGGAAGACCCAGTTCTCCGAGTGCATGTTCTGGAAGTTGGGCAATAGGGGCAGTACAGGATTCCTACTGGTGTACCGACCTCCCCGCTGCACCAAGGATTCCCTGCCCGAGCTGCTTCAGGTCGTGGCGGATGTCCTCCTGGAGACACCTAGCTTGGTTGTCCTAGGGGATTTTAACATCCATGCCGACACGACCTTACAAGGGGCTGCTCGGGACTTCGTGGAAAGCATGGCCTCCATGGGGCTGTCCCTGAATAAGTCTGGCCCAACCCATAGCCGCGGACATGCCTTGGACCTGGTGTTTACCTCTATGGATGTTGGTGATCTGACACTAAGTAAAAGCGAAACGAAAGAAGTGCCATGGTCAGATCACTTCCTGGTGCAACTGGACTTCTCTGCGACCCATCCCCTCTGCAGGGAGGTGGGACCAATTCGGATGGTCCGCCCCCGCCACTTAATGGATCCAAATGGTTTCCAGAGAGTGGTAGGGGATGCTTTATCCCATGTTGATGGCCTTTCAGCCGATTCCCTGGTGGCCCGCTGGAATGTGGAGTTAACCAGGGCTATTGACTGTTTGGCTCCAAAGCGCCCTCTCCGATTGCATGGAGCCCGGAGAGCCCCGTGGTTCTCCACGGATCTGAGGGCAATGAAACAATCGTTGAGACGGCTAGAGCGCCGGTGGCGGATAACCCATTCCGAATCTGACCGGACACAGGTTAGAGCTCAACGTCGAGCCTACCAAGTGGCGATAGCGACGGCGAAGAAGACCTTCTTCGCCGCCTCTATTGCATCTGCAGAAAACAGCAGCAGGAGACTTTTTCAGGTGGTTCACAATTTAGCGGAACCACCGGCGACATCTGGGCCCAGTATGGGCCACATGATCTCCTGCAATGATTTTGCAAAGTTTTTTGCAGATAAAATCGCTCAGATTAGGGAAGAAGTAGACTCCACCGTGGGAGCAGAGCCAGGGCGGGAGAGTGCTAGAGTCCTGTCTAGTCAAGTTGTGTGGGATCAATTCCAACCTGTTACCTCCGAGGATGTGGACAGGCTGCTTGGACGAGTGAAGCCAACCACCTGCCTCCTGGATCCTTGCCCATCCTGGCTTATAAAAGCTAGCCGGGAAGGACTGGGCGATGGGCTTCGTGGGGTGGTGAATGCTTCCCTCCGTGAGGGAGCCTTCCCAGACCCGCTGAAAGAGGCGGTTATTAAACCGCTTCTTAAAAAACCATCTTTAGATGCGGCCACGATGGCCAATTATCGCCCAGTCTCAAATCTTCCATTCTTGGGCAAGGTGATTGAGCGAGTGGTTGCTGAACAACTCCAGGCACGCCTGGAAGAAGCGGACCATTTGGATCCCTTCCAGTCGGGATTCAGGCCTCATCATGGGACTGAAACTGCCTTGGTCGCACTGGTTGATGATCTCCGGCGGGCTAGGGACAAAGGTGAGAGCTGTTTCCTAGTTCTGCTGGATCTCTCAGCGGCGTTTGACACCATCGACCATAACATCCTTCTGAACCGTCTTGAGGGGCTGGGAGCTGGGGGCACTGTCATACAGTGGTTCCGCTCCTTCCTCCTGGGCCGTGTTCAGAAAGTGGTGGTGGGGGATGAGTGTTCAGACCCCTGGGCCCTCACTTGTGGGGTGCCTCAGGGCTCTGTCCTCTCCCCCATGCTTTTCAACATTTACATGCAGCCACTGGGAGAGATCATCAGGAGGTTTGGGCTGGGTGTTCATCAGTATGCGGATGATACCCAGCTCTACCTCTCTTTTAAATCAGAACCAGTGAAGGCGGTGAAGGTCCTGTGTGAGTGCCTGGAGGCGGTTGGAGGATGGATGGCGGCTAACAGATTGAGGTTGAATCCCGACAAGACAGAAGTACTGTTTTTGGGGGACAGGAGGCGGGCAGGTGTGGAGGATTCCCTGGTCCTGAATGGGGTAACTGTGCCCCTGAAGGACCAGGTGCGCAGCCTGGGAGTCATTTTGGACTCACAGCTGTCCATGGAGGCACAGGTCAAATCTGTATCCAGGGCAGCTGTTTACCAGCTCCATCTGGTACGTAGGCTGAGACCCTATCTGCCTGCGGACTGTCTCGCCAGAGTGGTACATGCTCTGGTTATCTCCCGCTTGGACTACTGCAATGCGCTCTACGTGGGGCTACCTTTGAAGGTGACCCGGAAACTACAACTAATCCAGAATGCGGCAGCTAGACTGGTGACTGGGTGCGGCCGCCGAGACCATATAACACCGGTCTTGAAAGACCTACATTGGCTCCCAGTAAGTTTCCGAGCACAATTCAAAGTGTTGGTGCTGACCTTTAAAGCCCTAAACGGCCTTGGTCCAGTATATCTGAAGGAGCGTCTCCACCCCCATCGTTCTGCCCGGACACTGAGGTCCAGCTCCGAGGGCCTTCTGGCGGTTCCCTCACTACGAGAGGTCAAGTTACAGGGAACCAGGCAGAGGGCCTTCTCGGTAGTGGCGCCCGTCCTGTGGAACGCCCTCCCATCAGATGTCAAAGCGATAAACAACTACCTGACATTCAGAAGACATCTGAAGGCAGCCCTGTTCAGGGAAGTTTTTAATATGTGACATTTTAGTGTTTTTTTTATCTTTGTTGGAAGCCGCCCAGAGTGGCTGGGGAAACCCAGCCAGATGGGCGGGGTACAAATAATAAATTATTATTATTATTATTATTATTATTACTTGCCCCAAATTGCCTCAGGAGGGAGGGAGGGAGGGAGGGACAATATGTGTTGTAAATTCCTGGATCCTGTAGGTTTTAATCAAGGCATGAGGAGTTAAAATGGAGCTTCCTGTGTTCAGGAGATCACCTTGGAGATGGGCCATTAAAAGAAAAAAGAAAGGTAATGGGCCATTAAGAGAGCAAAGGCTTTGTGTCAGATAGCAAATTGGAGGGACCTCTCCTCGTTCTCTAAGATAGTTGGAAGAACAAAAGCTGGAGTCGATTGTTGGCTGAGATGTGACCTAGACGGGGGGGGGGGGGGAGGTTGCAGGCTGGTAAATGCAGCAGGCTGAAAAGCCAGAGAAGCAGAGCACAATGCTTAATGTCTGTTTGAATCCAAGGCTGCAGCTATGGAAGAAACAAAACCCTCTTGGGGTGCCGTAAACCTCTCCATCATAGGCTCAGGTTGTGTTGTTGTTGTTTAGTCATTTAGTCGTTTAGTCGTGTCCGATTTTTCATGACCCCATGGACCAGAGCACGCCAGGCACTCCTGTCTTCCACTGCCTCCCATAGTTTGGTCAAAATCATGCTGGTAGCTTCGAGAACACTGTCCAACCATCTTGTCCTCTGTCGTCCCCTTCTCCTTGTGCCCTCCATCTTTCCCAACATCAGGTCTCTTCCAGGGAGTCTTCTCTTCTCATGAGGTGGCCAAAGTATTGGAGCCTCAGCTTCACGATCTGTCCTTCCAGTGAGCACTCAGGGCTGATTTCCTTCAGAATGGATAGGTTTGATCTTCTTGCAGTCCATGGGACTCTCAAGTTTCTCCTCCAGCACCATAATTCAAAAGCATCAATTCTTTGATGACCAGCCTTCTTTATGGTCCAGCTCTCACTTCCACACATCACTACTGGAGGCTCAGGTTGTATATAGGTGTAAATAAACCATATATCATAAAAGCACCACACTCCACTGTGCCTTATTTCCAGAAGGAAACATGAGCCCTGGGTAAGTGCTAGGACCCCTGAAAACTTGCACAGCTCGAAGATTGGGGTGGCGTGCAACAGTATGTATGTATTTTGGAAGTTCGACACTTGCGTAAGGCCAGTGGATTTCCTATAAAGAGCTACCACCAGAAACCAGGGTGATTACATCCATTTTCTAGCACGTAGAGAGAATATGTTTCCCCTGCCCTCCGGTTATAACCAGGTGCTTAGCATCTCCCGCTTTGTCTTCTGTGAATGGGGAGGACACATTTTCTTGAATCCATTTACAGTGATGCCCATTCAGCAGTAACTCAAGGACAGTGAATAGCTGTAGGCATTGCTTTGCGAATACTGTCTGTAGCAAAGTGTTTCTGCTACAATACATTTAACCTAATAACACACCCTGCCTTGCCACGTAAAGGTATCTGATCAGAACATAAGTGATTCTTCGAATTTCAAAATTCCTACTCCATTTGTTCATGCACAGTGCTCCTGACTACGCAATATAGCTATAAAGTGTGACATATGCATCACAGTTCTGTAATAATATTTGACATCGAGAATTTTGGAAGAAAAAACACATTTCCAAAGTCAAACACTGTATAATTCTCTCCGGAAGAGAGAGCTAGAATTCTGGCAAGATAACAAACTGTTTGCATCAACAGTAGAAGATGTTTCACTGTAATGTACTGTGTCTATAAGGCAGAAAAGTGATGGCACATTTAATTTCGGAAATGATATGGTCATTTTTCTATCCTAGTCTCCACCATTTGAAAAACAGAGCTTTTATATGCCAGGGTATTGGCTGTAATAAGGGGTGTTATTCAACATTAGCCCACTGATTTCAACAGGTCTGTTCTGAGTGTGAGTTAGGTAGTGATCATCCCAATCTGCAACCAAATGTTTTTAATTAATTCACTCAATTACATATATATATATATATATATATATATATATATATATATATATATTTGCTTTCGTAGATTTTCACGGGTATAGGAATGCAGGTTTTGGTGTCCTCGGGTGTCTTCCCGTGTAAAAGTTGGGGTGTCTAGGCGACGTTTCGACGAGGTCTCACTCGTCATCTTCAGGCTGGTGCTTTCGGCTTCTTGTTACTGGAACAGAGCAGGATCTCAGTGTTTGAGTTCCTATAAATACTGTTGAGGAGGTGTGGTGTATAGCCTCCAATGTTCTGGGCCGAGAGGAAGTTCCCAGGCTAGTGTGCCTTTTCTTCTTTTGTTCCTTAATTGTTTGAGGGATATCTTGAGTGATTTCTTGAGTGATATCCTGAGTACCACTTAGGTGGGTCATTAGGTGTGGATTAGTTGCTAAAGCCTTTGTGTCTTGACCTCTTGAACTTTGTGAAGAGTTTTTCTGAGAAGATGGCTGTACTGCATTTTGTTGTGCTCTGGCTTGGCTTCGTGTATAGGGGCGAGCTGTGGTTTTGTGGCCTGTGTAGGGATTGCAGGGGGGTGCAGCATCCGGAGGTGCCACCATGGTTTGGCTACTGGATGGTGTCTGTAATTTATCTGTGGAGAGGGTCTGGGTTTGGGTCTGGTGTGGTTGATTGGTGATGGCGTTCTGTGTGCCTCTGGATCTGGTGTCAGTTTTTGTGGGGAGGGCTAATTTCCAGATGTCTTTAGACAAGTCAGAACACAAACCCAAACTTTGGCTCAGATATGTTGACGACACCTTTGTAATTTGGCCACACGGGAAGGAAAAACTGGACAGCTTCCTCACACATCTCAACAGCCTACACCCCAAAATACAATTCACTATGGAAATAGAAGCCAACAACCAACTTCCCTTCCTTGACGTCCTAATCTACAAAAAACCTGATGGCTCCCTAGGACACACTATCTACCAGAAAAAAACACACACCAACCGCTACTTACATGCACAATCACACCACCACCCTGCACAAATAAACTCCGTAGCCAAGACTCTCATCTCCAGAACCAAACGCCTGGCTGACAAAGACCACTTGACAACTGAGTTACAGAATCTCTCAAATGTGTTAATTGCCAATGGATACCAGCAAAACAGGGTTACGAAGCTAATCCAAAAAGAAACACCCCCCAAAAACCAAGACACAGAAGAAAACAATGGCATGGCCCTCCTTCCTTATATCAAGGGCACTACAGATAAAATTAGCAAAATCCTCCATAAACACAATATCAAAACAGCCTTTTGCGCCAACCAAAAGATAGCCAATATCCTCAGAAACCCCAAGGATAAAATCCAGTTGGAAAACCAAGGGGTCTATGAAATACCCTGCAAAGTCTGCCCAGCCACGTACATTGGACAAACAAACAGACGAATAAATGCACGTATCGCAGAACACAAGAATGCCGTCAAAAAAGAAGAAAAAACTTCCTCTCTTTTCCAACACATGAAAGAAACAGGACACGAAATTAATTTTGCAGATTCCAAATTGCTCTCTAACATGGAACATCACCACAAGAGAATAATCATGGAAGCCATCGAGATAGAGAAACACCCTCACAACATGAACAAGCGTGACGACACATCCCGCTTGCCAGACATCTGGAAATTAGCCCTCCCCACAAAAACTGACACCAGATCCAGAGGCACACAGAACGCCATCACCAATCAACCACACCAGACCCAAACCCAGACCCTCTCCACAGATAAATTACAGACACCATCCAGTAGCCAAACCATGGTGGCACCTCCGGATGCTGCACCCCCCTGCAATCCCTACACAGGCCACAAAACCACAGCTCGCCCCTATACACGAAGCCAAGCCAGAGCACAACAAAATGCAGTACAGCCATCTTCTCAGAAAAACTCTTCACAAAGTTCAAGAGGTCAAGACACAAAGGCTTTAGCAACTAATCCACACCTAATGACCCACCTAAGTGGTACTCAGGATATCACTCAAGAAATCACTCAAGATATCCCTCAAACAATTAAGGAACAAAAGAAGAAAAGGCACACTAGCCTGGGAACTTCCTCTCGGCCCAGAACATTGGAGGCTATACACCACACCTCCTCAACAGTATTTATAGGAACTCAAACACTGAGATCCTGCTCTGTTCCAGTAACAAGAAGCCGAAAGCACCAGCCTGAAGATGACGAGTGAGACCTCGTCGAAACGTCGCCTAGACACCCCAACTTTTACACGGGAAGACACCCGAGGACACCAAAACCTGCATATATATATATATATATATATATATATATATATATATATATATTCAAAGCAGTGTGTGTGACAGAATAAAACCCTAATGAAATTGTAAATAATTGAAGAAGAAGAGAAGAAGAGTTTGGATTTGATATCCCGCCTTTCACTCCCTTTAAGGAGTCTCAAAGCGGCTAACATTCTCCTTTCCCTTCCTCCCCCACAACAAACACTCTGTGAGGTGAGTGGGGCTGAGAGACTTCAAAGAAGTGTGACTAGCCCAAGGTCACCCAGCAGCTGCATGTGGAGGAGTGGAGACTCGAACCTGGTTTCCCAGATTACGAGACTACTGCTCTTAACCACTACACCACACTGGCTCTCAGTGTGGGGAATTGAGGGGAAATAGTAAGGAAATTTAAAGCAGTAGCACCAGACTTTGAACTTGTCTTCTGAATAACTGATCTGTTGTCTAGTCTACTTCTTGTGGAAGAGCGTCCTGCATATGGGGAACCACCACTGAGAAGTTTCTCTTTCATCACTGCTGGTTCGAGAAGCAGCCCCCAGCTACTAACTTGGTCTTTGATTGGTACTTTTAATAGTCCAGTAGAAATCACTGAATCATAGAATCATAGAATCACAAAATCATAGAGTTGAAAGGGACTCCAAGAAGCATCTCTTAACGTATAGAACTTATAAATACTCCAGCTGTTGTATAAGGGATTACTATTATGATTGGAATGTAAGTGATTTTGGAATGCAAAAACAAAGTAAACCATCAAACCATCAATTCTAGCATGCAGGGGGGGCACCTAAATTGCTCCACAACTTCGCACAGTGAGGGGAGAATGGGAACCGACAGGAGCCAGGTGACGCCCGGGGACGGAGCAGGACCCATCGCCAACACATCCTGAGGGGCTGCTGGGCCGGGGGGCAGGTCCCCTCCACTTACCCCCTACCCTCCAGGCCACCCACATGGACTTCTCTGAACTGTGAACGTGGGGGGGGGGGTGGGGAAGCAACGGTGTGGCCTGGGGGATCATGTGGAGCTTGCCTCCCGTTGGCCAGTGGGGAGGCCAATCGGAGACGAGATGGCCACGGGGAGGGGGAGGGGGCGGAATTCCCTGTCTCCCTGAATCACTTCGCGGTTCCCTCCCATGTTGTCCCATGATGCCTCGGCACGGGGAGAGGGCAGACAAAAATCCCATGGCTTAAGGGCTCCCTTTTTCAAAAGCAGTCAAGGTTGGTGCCTCTGGGGAGGGGGAGAGACCCAAGAGCTGCCACCCCACCCCCATTTCTCCCCTCCCTCCTTTCCCAAGGATGGCCCAGTTCAATTTTAACTTGCTCTTGTTTTTAACATCCCCGAGGGATACAAAAAATGTTTTATTTCCAGTCTCATGTCACCCACGCTCTCCAAACTCCAACCCTGTGGCCCCCTCACACCGGTCTGGTCCCTCACTGGGTGTCCCTCTCCCACCCCTGACCTGTCTGCCTCTGAAACACGGATGCTGTATTTTTAAGCGGGTCAGTCTTTCCCCCCTTTTTGTTTTCTTATTAACCCCAATAAAATTCAACTTGTCACTTTCAGGTGGGGAATTAGGACCGTTCCCCTTCCCTGAAAGGCCTCCCTCCCCTCCTCATTTTGCTGGCTGTGCCTCCACCACAATCTCTTAATGGGAACAAGAAACTCCTATCCCCCTTGCCTTGGACTGTGAGGGGGGCACGGCCAACTGCACCTTCCTCTTCCAACCCTCCCATACGTCATGGCGCCAGGATTTCTTGTGGGAAATCCTCCCCACCCCCTCCCTTGCCCTCAGTATAGGCTGGCGTTGGGAGGTGTTCCTTCCCCAGGCAGGTGGATAAATTTACAGCAGAGCTTGCTCTGAGTTTCAGCCGTGTCTGCTCCCCAGCACCGCAAATCAATGATGTGGGGGGATGTTCTCTCAAAGCGGGTGGGAGGGGAGGGAAGGAGAAGACAAGTTTTAATTCCATGCCCTTTCCCTCTCCTGCTGTAAATACACCTCTTCTTCCCTCATCCCTCTCCCTCAGTGGCTTCCTTTCACCATTCTCCCTGTAAATAGATTATAATTTTTTTTTCTTAATGCAACGTTGCAATGATTGCCCCAAACCCCATTTCCCTCTCCATCTTCAGATCGCTCTAGGATTGAAGGTCCCCCCCTGGGGAGCCAGGGTGCAGCCTGTGGATAAATTCCCCCCACCTCCCCATGCCATTCCTCATCACTGCCCCCCCTCCCTTCCAACATTGTGTGTTAGTTTCTTTCTTAGGTTTTTTGGCTGTGTACAGACATCCGGTTCAATAAATTATTGGCTAAATTATATAATTTGGCATTTGTATTAGGTATTGTATTATAATCTGGCAATGTTATAATGAGGCTATTATTGGGTTATTGTACAGTCATACCTCGGGTTACAGATGCTTCAGGTTGCGCGTTTTCGGGTTGCGCACCGCACCGAACCTGGAAGTACTAGAACGGATTACCGTATTTTTCGCTCTATAAGACGCACCAGACCACAAGACGCACATAGTTTTTGGAGGAGGAAAACAAGAAAAAAATATTCTGAATCCCAGAAGCCAGAACAGCAAGAGGGATCGCTGCGCAGTGAAAGCAGCGATCCCGCTTGCTGTTCTGGCTTCTGGGATAGCTGCGCAGCCTGCATTCACTCCATAAGACGCACACACATTTCCTCTTACTTTTTAGGAGAGAAAAAGTGAGTCTTATAGAGCAAAAAAATACGGTACTTCTGGGTTTTGGCGCTCGCACATGCGCAAAACCACTAAATCACCCTTTGCGGATGCACAGAAGCGCCAAATCGCAACCCACACGTGTGCAGACATGGCGCTGCAGGTTGCAAACGTGCCTCCCACATGGAACATATTCGACCCCGAGCGTCCACTGTAAGTGGAAAACTAATAAAAATTATTATCAAAAAGAAAAAAGAAACATCTCATTCAACCGCTTGCAATGCAGACATCTCAGCTAAAGCATCCCTGACAACTGCTGATTCTCTCGTTTCAAACAGCACTGTATGTGTCCATTTCCCTCTCCTCATTTAATCCCTTCAAGAACCCTGTGGCCAGGCCAAGAGTGAGTGACTGACCACCCAAGGTCACCCACTGGGCCTCCTGACCAAGTGACATGGGCCAGGAGTCAGCTTTGCCCAGGGGTCGGCAAGGCTTACTGGGCATGGGCTGGATCACTCCCGCGGAGATCCTCCGTGGGCTGGGCCAGTGCAGCACGGCACCGGAAATCACCTCTGTGCATGTCCACGGCACAGGAAATTGCTTCTGCACATGCCCAGATGCTGAAAATCATGCCTGTGCAGAAGCAATTCCAGCATCTGGGCATGCACAGAAGTGATTTCTGGCACTGCGGACATGTGCAGACACGATTTCCAGCATCTCGGCATGTACAGAAGCGATTTCCAGAGCCACAGAAGAGAGTCCCCGTGCCGCACTGTGAGCGGGCGGCTCGGTTCGGGGGATGGCTCATGGGCCAGTTAAGCGACCCTCATGGGCCGCTTCCAGCCCATGGGCCTTAGGTTGCCAACCTCTGGCTTTGCCTGTTGACCAGCAACCTAAAGGGGAGAATGTGGGATGACTGCACCTGCAACTGATCAGCTTGCAAGGACCACAAGGACCTAGCTCTGCCCCAAGTATACTCCACATAAACACACACATTTGGAGTGCATCAGAATAATCTTGATGTGCATCTAGCATTTCTAATGCACATTGAACATGTGGCTGGCAGAGGATGTGAACCCTGGGCAGCAGGGGGCAGCACAAGTGTGTGTGGCCCTACATCTCTCCCACACACATTATTTCAATGTTTGGAGGGGGTCACCATACACACACAAACACAATACTAAAAGCCACTGGAAGCTTTTCTGAATATTCACCTGGAGTACCAGAAAGCCCAAAGCACTTCTGCAGTGAGCAAGAAAGCAAACTCCCATCCCTAGCTTCAGGAATGTACTTAATAAAACTATACACACCGCCCCCACAAAAGTGAATTAGGAGCAAAAGGAACTGCCTTCCTGAGTTTCTTTTCCTCCATTTCTTTAGTAAACCAAACAGGTTTGAAGTGTTTCGGACACTCGTTGAACTGGATCAGGTATGGTAGGATGGTGACAGTCCCAGATTTACAGAAGCCGTCCCAGTTTCTGATTGATCCCGGAATGTCTGGCTCTTCCTAAGGACGTCCCTATTTTCATTGGAGAAATGTTGGAGGGTATGGAGTTATGTGACCCCCGAGCTGAGGAGATAAGTAGCAATAAAACCTTTAGAAGACATCTGAAGGCAGTCTTGTATAGGGAAGCTTTTTTTAACGTTTAATGTTTTATTATGTTTTCATATATGTTGGAAGCTTCCATGGGCATAGCTAGAATTAATGTTAGTGGGGGGGGCAGCACTTTTGGGGGGACAGAACCGAGCTAACTGCAACTTGATTGGTCAGTTAGTTAAGTATTTTTATTTATTTACTTTATTGGGGAGGGGCAGGTTTTTTAATGTTTAATGTTTTATTATGCTTTTATATGTGTTGGGAGCCACCCAAAGTGGCTGGGGCGGCTTCCAACATATAATCATCATTATTATTTATCATTATCATTATTGAATTGGACACCCCTATTTTCATCAGATAAGTGTTGGAGGTTATGATATCACTCCCATTATCCCTGACTAATGGAGATGCTGGCTGCAGCTGATGGGGATTGGAATTCTGTAACACCTGAAGGATAGCCTGACCACACTGGTCCATGCAGTGGCAACGTCAGGACATGATTACTTGAATATCAGACCCTCCAAGCATCCCTATTTTCCAGAGATGTCCCTGATTTAGAGAATCCACCCCAGTTTCTGATTTGATCCCGGAATCTCCCACTTTTCCTTAGGATGTCCCTATTTTCATTGGAGAAATGTTGGAGGGTATGGAGTTATCCAACCCCCAAGCCGTCTGAAGGCAATCCTGTATAGGGAAGTTTCTTTTTAAATGTTTAATGTTTCATTATATTTTTATTTATGTTGGAAGCTGCCCAGAGTGGCTGGGGCAACCCAGTAAGATTTGTGGCATATAAATAGTAAAATTATCATTATGGAACGGGGCGTCCCTATTTTCATCGGAGAAATGTTGGAGGGTATGGAATATGCTTTATGCGAGGTTGCCCCTATAACTGGCCTGGAAGCTGCAACTGGTGCAGAATGCAGCAGCCAAATTGCTCACACAAGCAGGCTACAGGCAGCTTTTTGCTCCTTTGCTGAGAGAGCTGCACTGGTTGCCAATTTGCTACTGGGACAGCTTCAAGTTACCTGAGTTAATTCACAAAGTCCTAAACAACTTGTATCCGACAGAGCTTAAGGACTGCCTAATTTCTTATGCTTCACCTTGATCACTGAGATCTTCCAGTGGGACACTTTGGGCAGTGCCCAAGGCCCCTGAGGTCAGCCATTTTGAGGCGCTGGGTTTTGGCATGCCCTGTGGAACTCCTTGCCAATTGAAGTTGGGCAGGAGTCTTCCTTGTTTTCTTTCAGACATCTTTCTAAAACTTTATTGCTCAGACAAGCTTTTGGAAAATGGAGTAGATGGGTTTTTTTTAACTAATCAGTTTTCATTGATACATTATTGATCCACCCCCCCTTGTTATTATTGTAGCACCATGGGTTGACATTGACATGAGTTGACATTGAGTAGGCCCATTTAAATTAAGGAACATGACCAAGGGAGCAATCCTATACACAGGAAGTTGGCATAAAGCCAGCCTGGAATAAATCGAGCCAGATCAGTGGCTTGGATAGATGGATGAATTATGCTGGCATCTTTCTGACTTGGCATAACCCAGTTGCACCAGGATCTTCCAAGCTCAGCCAGAGACCCCCCCACATCCTAACACTGCTCATCCCAGTGAATCTTGCTATAATATCACTCCCTAAGTTACATCCATTAATTTAAGTGAGACTACTATGAGTAGACTTTCAGCGAAGACAATTTGTCAACAATTTTATGTTGAATGGGACAATGCACAACATAAAAACACAGGATGTTATTCAACAGAAAAATGTTGTCCAATTGTCTTCTATGAATATGTGCTTTATAATTATCTCAACAAAGTCCTCGTGTTCATATTTACTCTACAGGAAAACTGGATGCTCTCCTCTGCCCACAGTGATTCGCTCCATGCCTAAAATAGGCTGCAATTTAAAGACTAATTGAAAGGAAATAATTTAAGCACAAAACAAAGAAGCATTCATGAAATTTTCCTCTAAAAGAAATTCTAGGAGTTCTCATTTAGTATATGCTTTCTCACTGTGTGACTGTCGGTGGAGCTATTATCTGATAAACTGGCTTTTAGGAGAGTGTTTAAATTTCCTTTATTGACAATGGGAGCTACTACCATGATCTCTAGCTTTCCTGCCTGCCCCTAGTCCTAATTTCAGTTGAAAGAAACAAAAACATTATTGAAAGCACTTATCTCAGTGGTGGCTAACAGAAAACACAACAACTCTGGCCAAGTGGCGCTAATTGTTTTGAAAGGAAGCTCAGAGCTCTGTTTTCTGCCGGCATTCAGAGTTCTGTCTTTTTCCTCATTCATTCTTGAAACAAGTTGTTTTAATTAGCCCAGAACATAGGAACAGAGGAAGCTGCCTTTTACTGACCTGGTTCGCAACACATAGGAAGCCAGAGTGTGGCTTACTGTGACCATTGCTGGCTCCCAGAGAGGGATTCATGCTAGAATTGCTCTTCTCTGAGCCTTTTAGGTCAGTGTAGCATGGCAGCTATGGCAAGGGTTTGCCTAGCAGGTCATCTGAATCTGGGATCATTGTTAACATCTCTCTTCCTTAAGCATGATGTGTAACAAACCTGACTGTGCTGGTCCCGGAGGTTAATCAAGAGTCCAGTCCGTGGTCGAGGGTGCAGTATGGAGGCAGTCCATCAAAGCTGAAGCTGGGTCCAAGGCAGGGAGTCGGGTGAGGTCAGGAGCTCCGGCAGATCAGGGTACAGGCAGGAACTGGATACCAACAATGTTGCTCCCACAACTTGGGACTGGGGCTGGCTGGCTTTTATCTGCCCCAAGGCTTAGGGCGGCCCCAGTCCACAGGTGACTTGCCTCTCCTGGCCTGGAGATGAGCACTCCTCCTGCGGGAACTTAGTTCCCTTCGCCTCTCTGCCCTAAGCCTCTGCAGCTCAGGAGAGGCTGGAAGGTTACCGGACCCAGAGGCAACCTCAGCTTCCCCTGATGAGGCTGAGAGTGGAGCACCTGCAGGCAATGAGTCCTCCATCAGCTCAGCAGCCAGAGCAGACTCAGCTGGAGCCTGCACCTGAGGATCCAACACAGGTGAGGACCCTTCAGGCTCAAGCCCCAGCCCTGGCTCAGCTGGTTCTGGAGACAGGGAACCCTGTGCAGGCTGGGATTCCTCAGGTTCAGCATCCGAGTCCAAATCCCAGGCCATCACACTGACTATAAATTACAGTTAAGGAAGAGAGACCTGAACTATTATCCTGGGTTCACAGAAGCTGCTAAACCAAACCTTGGCTTAGCTGCTGTGCCACACCAACCTAAATAGACAGAGAGGTGCAAGGCAGCTGTGATATCCTCCTTGGGCGCCAGCAAGTTTGCATGGTTGTGCGATGCCATGGTTTGGCTTGGCTAGTATGACAAACAAACATGGCTGAGTCAGATCATTGGTTCATCTCGCTCAGTACTGTCTAGAGCAGACTTGACCAAACTTGGGTCTCCAGCTATTTTTGGACTACAGCTCCCATCATCCCAAGGTAACAGGACCAATAGCCAGGGATGATAAGAATTTTAGCCCCAAAACAGCTTGAGACCCAAGTTTGGAAACCCTGGTCTAGAGCAACAGGCAGCGGCTCTCTGAAGTATCAAAGAGGGATCACTCTCAGCCCTACCCAGAGAACCTGGGTACCAATGAATCACAGTCCTTCCCAGACAATTAGAACAACCTTCACCAGCCTGGTGAAGTCCAACAGCATCTGAAGGTACAAGAAATATGTAAAATAACTAAGCAAGTAATAGACATCACCCCAGAATTGGCCCTACTAAACATCTTCCAAGACAACAATGCCCATTTACACCACAAAGAACTCATAACCCACCTGCTCTCAGCAGCCAGAAACACCATAACCAGACACTGGAGAGACCTGTCAGGAGTAAGCATGGACCAATGGTACCAAATAGTATGGGAAACAGCCCTACTAGAAAAATTAACTAATAAACTGAAACTGACACGGGGACAAACAGAAGAAGACGCCTTCACCCCGGTATGGCTCCCCTTTATCACATACACAGCCCAACAGGACAATGACAATAATCCACCAACAGCATACAAATCAATTTGGCTAACCTGATCCAAAACACACACACACCTCACTCACACACGAAAACAAAGATCACCACAGCCAATCACAAGCAAACAATCACACCCTAGGCCAACCCCAACCTCTCTCACCACCAAAGGAACACAAGTGAACAACACAAGCAGCGCTGACACCAAACTCTACATACATTAAACATAATAGAAACACCGCCACCCGACCCCACCCCCATCCATCTTCCCTCTCTCCACCCCCCTTTCTTTTTTCTTTCTTTTTTCTTCTCCCCCTAATGCCTCAACAAATGAAACGGATTTGTAAAAATGTTACATGGAAGAAGAAGAAAAATACGAGGCACTACACTTCTGTAAAACAAGAAAATCCTTAATAAAAAATATTTATTAAAAAAAACAGCATCTGAAGGTCACACATTATCCATCCCTGCCCAAGAGTTAACTTTTTTATATATACTGAAGATAAAATCATCTAGTACGATAAAACCCTTGGCCTGAACTTTGGCAGGTTGCACCTCCCTCATGCCCCCAGTTTTCTTGTTTTCTTTTTTTCAAAATAATTTTGAATTGGTTTTACAAATATAGAATTATAACAATACAAAATACATACCCATATTTAGAGATTTATCTGAATATCTGGACTTCCCACCTTCCCCTCCATGGGTCCTACTGTCAACCATTTCAAATGCATATTATTCAGTAATCCACATTTTGAATGATTCCATTTTGTCCACAATATCTGCCACATTACAAGTGTTATTGCAATCCTGCTAATGTTTTCATCTGCTTACAGTGATCTCCCAGACAAGTTACAAATTTTCCCTATTCTTTATTAAAGTTTTGGTCTTCTTGGTTCCTGAGCTTTCCTGTCAATTTTGCCATTTTGGCACATTCCAACAGCTTAATTTGTGATTCTTCTCTGGTAGGGATTTCGTCTTCTTTCCATCTCTGGGCTGATAACCATGCCCCCAGTTTTCAAATTAATTCCCCCCCCCGGGGGGGGGAATAGAAGAAGAAACATAAATTCTATTCTTCTCTTCTCCCCCACCCAAAAAAATTGGTAACGTCTGTCCTTGCAAATGAACCTGTCATTCTAAAATTTGGCAAGCTTCAGCCTATCAGATAGGGTAAGCAATTAGATCTATAATTATAATTATATCTATAATTATGTCTATAATTTGCATCCAGTTATTGCAGAAAAAATGCTTTTAAAGTTTAAAGGTTAACTGAAGGAAAACCCCAGAACAGACCCCTGACTGGAAGTCCTAATCCACTCTGAAGAGGCCTTTTTGCCTGCAAATTTCATCTACTTATGTAAAAAAGGGGGAAAGTAATATGTATTTTTACATTCCTTGTTATAGCCAGTGGGGGCAACACAGCTTCATATTTAAGAGAACCAACTTAGACCCGAATAACAAATTGAATTGGCATGACATGGGGTAGATCCAAAACACATTGGATTACTTCCACACAATCAAGGATTTTTCCCAGCTCAACAAGGAGGTGCTGGGAATTGAACTAAGACCCCCTGCATACAAAGTATATCCTCCATCATTTTAACTGCACCCTTCTCTGAAGGTAGGACCTCATTTATCCTTTAAAAGGTTACAGCACAGTTGAAAAATGTTGAAAAAACTGTTAACCACAAGGATCAGAAATACTATTACAGAAAATGGAAAGTTTTGGGTCTTTTTTAACTTTAGAAATAAGAACTATTTAAGAGGCATGACAGTGGGTTGTAAAATGATACATAGATTGATGGAAGCAGATAGAGGGTTTTTTCTTCATCTCCCATAATACAAGAACTCAGAGTCGCTCAATGAAATTCTGCCCCCTCCCCGCAGAAAAAGATTGAATTTCTGTACACAGCACCATGTTTGTGGGCCTCATAAACATCTTACCTATCACTGTGAGAAGCAGAATAATACATGCGCACTTGGTCTGATCCACCAGGACTCGTCTTATGTTCCATCGTTATTTTGAGTTATTAAAAACAGCATGCATACAACAAATGTTCTTAAAGAGCACTGCTGTTTTGTAATTTAATCTCTACTATATCCAGCAGTGGGCCTCTGAGTCTTGTTGTGAATCTCACAGTGCCACACTATTGAAATTTAAAATGGCTCCCTCGTGCGTCACCAGACATGGCTGTTGTACTGTGTTCATCTTGATGGCTCAGAAGTTGTGCGGGCTTGATATAATTAGATTCCCCCGATAAAAATAGCTGCCAAAGTATATTGGGCCTGATCTTGTTGGAAATACGGTTGCCTCTGCTCCTTTTCTCTCGATTCCTTCTTTCCATGGTGCCATCAAACCTACTTGTTATATGAACAGAGGTGGCCAAGTTGATACCAACCTGAAACTTTGCACATGCCCTGGACCTACCTGTGACAGCGCTCCTGCAGGTCATGGTGAAACTTGGAAGACCATGAGTTGCACATGTGCAGTTCATGCAAATGAACCTCTTCTCCCTACAGGCTCCAGGGTAAATTGGGTGGGAAATAGGACTTGCTTCTAAGTACATGGCTAGACTTGGTAATAGGTAAAAAGGTAAAGGACCCCTGGATGGTTAAGTCCAGTCAAAGGCAACTATGGGATTGCGGCACTCATCTCGCTTTCGGGCCGAGGGAGCTGGCATTTGTCCGTATACAGCTTTCCGGGTCATGTGGCCAGCATGATCAAACTGCTTCTGGAACAACGGGACACTGTGACGAATGCCAGAGCGCATGGGAACACCATTTACCTTCCTGCTGCAGTGGTACCTATCTATCTACTTGCACTGGTGTGCTTTCAAACTGCTAGGTTGGCAGGAGCTGGGACAGAGCAATGGGTTGCGGGGGTCCTCCCCCCCCCCCCATCATGGGGATTCAAACCGCCGACCTTCTGATCGGCAAGCCCAAGATGCTCAGTGGTTTAGACCCACAGCGCCACCCACGTCCAATGTCCAGGAACATCTGGAGGGACACAGGTTCCCTGTGGCTTAACAAAATACAGTGGTACCTCGGGTTACATACGCTTCAGGTTACATATGCTTCAGGTTACAGACTCCGCTAACCCAGAAATAGTACCTCTGGTTAAGAACTTTGCTTCAAGATGAGAACAGAAATTGTGCTCTGGCGGCGTGGCGGCAGCAGGAGGCCCCATTAGCTAAAGTGGTGCTTCAGAACCACTTAAGAACAGTTTCAGTTTAAGTATGGACCTCCGGAACGAATTAAGTACTTAACCCAAGGTACCACTGTACAGTGTTTTTCATTGCACCAAATACTGTTACATGCAAAAATCATGTTAATGACTGCCTGCAGCATTGGTGGTATTGCTAATACTTCAAGAGACCAGAAAACGTTGCAGTTTTCTTTTTCTTTTTTAAATCCAGGAATGCTTCGCATTTCCCCCTGACTATATGCCACTGATGTGCTATCTCACCGGTCTGTGACCATCTGTCTCACTTATGATAACGGCTGCTAGTATTCGGATGTAGTGGTCCTGGCGGTCTTGCTATGGCTCTGCTTGGCATGCATCCAGTTACCACATCCTCTCCATGCTTTCAGGTTATAAAACTTGTTGGGTTTGAGAGTTCCGCCTTTCACCCGTCTTTGGGCAGGGCTGCAGCTTGTGGAGCTGATCCTGAAATTGGATTTTAACAAGCCGCCTACAATGTTTCCTTCCAGGCCCCAATGTCTCAAGCAATACAAAGAGATCTGGGTTTAAGAATGTATACATGAATCACACTTTGTTAAATGTACTGTCTGTCGTGCTAGAGTTGAGACTTTGGACCTCATCTCTCCTTCCCCACATCCCGTCCCAATTTTCCCGTTTTCCTTCCAGTGAGGGTTGTCATCTTTTCAATCTGGCTTCTGCAGCTGTGCTTAAAGAGCAGCTCACTCTGCAGGGATCAAGAGGTGACTATGTTTAGCACTGTACAAGTGAAATATTTCACCTGCTGATTTCTAAAGTACAAGAGTGTAAGAAAAGATCTACTGTATCAGAGAGGCTCAGAATATGTATATTATGCATGAGAATAGGACACACACCAAAATCAGAGGTCCTTTTATTGCTCTAAAAGAGCAATACTAGCTCACGATAAACTGGAACGAAACTGAACTGCTGCTCCTAGCATATGTTGCCAGTTTGTGTTTGTTCTATGTGAACCTCATGTCAGTGTGGTGCTCTCTTTTCCAGCAGTCACAGTAAAATATATTAAGAGGAACTACTTGTACTTATTGTAAATGGGCTGGTCTCGTGTAGAAATAAGAGCCACCCATTTCCCATTTGTTCTATTAAAATTCATGTAATAATACATGTGCTAGCCTTCAAAGTACTACTACACTATTGTTTGGTTTCTGCTCTGCATTTGGTTCAATGCAGTATGTTAGCTCCCAGTATGTTTCCGAGCACAATTCAAAGTGTTGGTGCTGACCTTTAAAGCCCTAAATGGCCTCGGTCCAGTATATCTGAAGGAGAGTCTCCACCCCCATCGTTCTACCCGGACACTGAGGTACAGCACTGAGGGCCTTCTCGTTGTTCCCTCACTGTGAGAACCCAAGTTACAGGGAACCAAGCAGAGGGCCTTCTCGGTAGTGGCACCCGCCCTGTGAAAACACCCTCCCATCAAATGTCAAAGAGAACAACTACCAGACTTTTAGAAGACATCTGAAGGCAGCCCTGTTTAGGGAAGCTTTTAATGTTTGATGCATTACTGTATTTTAATATTTTGTTGGAAGCCGCCCAGAGTGGCTGGGAAAGCCCAGCCAGATGGGCGGGGTATAAATTATTATTATTATTATTATTATTATTAAAAGTGTAGCAGGCTAATATACAGTGGAACCTTTACTCACGACCACAATCGACGGAGGCCCGTCCAGAAGTCGAAACGGGAAGCTGGGAGAGGCTCCGTTGTGCGCAGGTGCGATTGCCCACTTCTGCACATACACGAGCAGCGATAGTCACTCCTGCGCATGCACGAATGGCGGGAAACCTGCTGGTTACTTCCAGGTTTGCCGCGGACATTGGGCAAAATGGATGCGAGCGGAGGCAGACGTAAGAAGAGGTTTGACTGTACTCAATATCATCCAAGGAGGTTGTGGCAGAGTGAAGGAATTTTACATTAGGTCTCTAGATGTTCTGGTGGATTGGCTTTTTAAAAGAAAAGGGGAAAGTGTGAAGGCAAGACTCTTGCCAATTGCCTCACTGAGAAGGAAAATGTGCAGTCCTGATTAGGAATTATGAGCTTCACAAATAAACGGCACGAGCATGCACAGAGTGCACCTGTTTCACCAATGAAAATTTCTGTTAAAAATTGCTTGACATTCTCATTGGGGTGGCTGTGATTTAGTAGAGTCCTAGTGGAATAGGCTCTACTGCCTCCAAAGAATCCAAGGAATTTTAGTTTATTCCTCACAGAGCTACAATTCCCAGCACCCTTAACACATTATAGTTCCCACAACTCTTGCAGGAAGTAGTGATGTGCTTTAAATGTATAGTGTTTGTGTGCAGCCTTGGTTTCCAGGCCCTCACAATTTATGTTACTCTCCTGTACACAAACAGCCTTAAATTGGTGTGTTTACTACCCCAGATCTGACGAATGTAGAAAAAAATGGGACCATTACTTCTTGTGACGTAGACACTATACAGTGGTGCCTCGCAAGACGAAATTAATTTGTTCCGCGAGTTTTGTCGTCTTGCGATTTTTTTCATCTTGCGAAGCACGGTGTCGGGAAAGTTTTGGAAAAGCTTCAAAAATCACCAAAGTCTTTAAAAACCTCAAAAAAGGCTACCACACCGCGTTCTATGAGTTGCTCCACGAAGTCAAGTCACAACTGTATTAACGGTGTTAAGAAAAAGGAAACAAACTTGCAAGACATTTTCGTCTTGCGAAGCAAGCCCATAGGAAAAATTGTCTTGCGAAGCAGCTCAAAAAACAAAAAACCCTTTCGTCTAGCGAGTTTTTTGTCTTGCGAGGCATTCGTCTTGCGAGGTACCACTGTATTCCTTGGGTTAGATTTTCATTAGCCTTTTTAACTTATCTAAAAGCCAACCCTCACATGTGCCTAGATTATATAAGTAAATAACAATGTGATGGTAATATGACTTATAACCAGGGCTATTGTCCTAGAAAAAGAGGTGCCAGAATTCACCAAGACCTCACTCATTCTCTTAGAATGGCAATGGCGCCGTCCTGAGAGGTGCCGGAACTGAGTTCCGGTTGGGGGGGAAAGCCCTGCTTGTAATAATTTAATAATTTTGTGAAAATAAAACATCTTTCTACTCCTTTGTAAGGAAGTAGCTATATAGAGGTCAAAAAATGGCCCTACTGAGTACCCTTTGACATTTTAAAAGTGCAGTTGGTGAAATGCAACTTTGGGAGCTGCCCTGAGTCAAAGAAAAGCTCGGTTTTTACCACTGTGGAAGCCGCATGAAACCCAGTCAATTAGCCAAACACTGCTGAGTACAGTTAAGACTTTGCTTTCATCAGCCTCGCACTTTCAGTTAGTTAAGAGGACCATTAAATACTTGAGAACTCAAAAAAGCAGGGGGGCTCTCCTCAGGAGTCCGCTGAGAAGAACATTGGGATGGGGCACTGGCAATATAATTTCACTCAAAAGGACTTTGGGATACTGGGGTGAAGAAAGGCCACTGGAAGTACTGAAGCAGGTGCGAGTAAGTTGTGTGCTCGGAAGAAGAAGAAAAGCCACGATTGCTGTAGAAAATGTGAAGACATGCTGAGAAGGACACAGAAGATGCATTGTTCCTTTATGCGTGCTTGAGTAAATGGAGATTTGGGTACTGTCTCTGGGGCCTAAGAAATCTGAGGCACAGACCAGCCTGGTCACCAAATTGGTACACCTCGTCATTTGAAGCAAGACCCCATAAATCTCGTTTGACCTTGGTGACCAGCCATTATCTGCCGCCTCAGCTCCCCTGAGACTTTAGGCGTGGGGAGACAACTCAGGAGAGGTGTGCGCAGACCTCTGGTTTCTGATTTGATCCCAAAATATGCCACTTTTCCTTAGGATGTCTCTATTTTCATTGGAGAAATGTTGGAGGGTATGGAGTTACCCAACCCCTGAGCCACCTGAAGGCAGCCCTGTATAAGGAAGTTTTTTAATGTTTAATGTTTTATTATGTTTTTATATATGTTGGAAGTGGCCTGGAGTGGGTGGGGCAACCCAGTCAGATGGGTGGGGTATAAATGTTGTTGTTATTGAATAAAGGTACCCCTGCCAGTACGGGCCAGTCGTGTCTGACTCTAGGGTCTCACTTAAGAGGCCGGGGGCAAGTCCTAGGCACTGAGGTTTTACCCACAGCGCCACCCGCGTCCCTTGTTGTTGAATAGGGTGTCCCTATTTTCATTGGAGGAATGTTGGAGAGTATGTGTTTGTATGTGTGCAACTTTATTTAGGGCACTGGAGACACTCCAGTTCAGTGGAAATACCTCTTCCTGCCTTTCTTACTGCTCAGATACCTGGCATGATGTGACTAACCCCTTCATGACGGACACCTTGTGAAAGGAAGCAAGCTCTGCTCCCCCTCCCCCGGCCAGCAGGAAGTAAGAGGCCCCTCTCATCTCTGAGTTCTCTGCAAAAAAAAAAAGTCAGAAACTGGACTTTTTAGATACAGTGGTACCTCAGGTTACAGACGCATCAGGTTACAGACGCTTCAGGTTACAGACTCCACTAAACCAGAAATAGTACCTCAGGTTAAGAACTTTGCTTCAGGATGAGAACAGAAGGTGTGATGGTGGCAGCAGGAGTCCCCATTAGCTAAAGTGGTACCTCCGGTTAAGAACAGTTTCAGGTTAAGAACAGACCTCCAGAATGATTTAAGTAGATAACTAGAGGTAACACTGTAGTGCTAGGATTAGTCTGGATGTCGTCTTTGTGATCCCCTCCAAAGCGGTGGTTTTATATCTGTAAAGTGGGATTTTGTAGAAAAGGGGGCTATCAGATCGGTCCCTTTGTTAATGGCTCCGGCTCGCTCTGTTAAATATTACTTTGCATTACTAAAGTGCACAGGTGACTGGCTGCCACAGAAGTTACTAGATAAAGGGTCTTCTAAAGGCAGCAGGCCTTTGTCCCTCCCCTGGGTGCAGGCGACGTCACTGGTGAGCATAGGAGAACAATATAGGACAATATGTCGTGAACTGGTCTGGAAAATGACAGAGATTTGACTTGCTCATTGTGCTGAACACAAAGCAGGGACCAAGCTCTGCCCAAGCGTTGATGCTGTGAGTCCTTCCATCTTACGCACAGCTTGTATATATGTGTAAAGCAAAAACATCTGTATCACAAAGACACAACGGTCTCCAATGACCTGCATTCTCAAGAAACCCAACCCAAGGTATGTGGTGGTACCCCCAAAGTCTGTCACCACTTATCCTGGCAATTGTTGGCACAAAAGAGATGAATTAATAATGAATTGAAAAAATAATGTTTAAAAGTACTTTCCCAAAAAAACTCAGAGTCCTTTTGGTTGGGGATAATTCAGACTGAAATTCCCAGGTGTCAAAAAAAGGTTATTTATGTATGCCACTACTGCGGCCTGTGTTTTGTTAGCCCAAAAATGGCAAACGAGTGAGGTCGTAACTAAAGAAGAATGGCAATTTAAGCTGATAGAATATGTGCAGCTTGCGGACCTAACACACAGAATAAGAGAACAAGAACATACGTTTTAGA
This sequence comes from Podarcis muralis, assembly GCF_964188315.1. Classification (NCBI taxonomy): domain Eukaryota; kingdom Metazoa; phylum Chordata; class Lepidosauria; order Squamata; family Lacertidae; genus Podarcis; species Podarcis muralis. The sequence continues at coordinate 92,704,291 of NC_135658.1, forward strand.
AGATTGTGTACACTTGAAAATGTTGGCAGCGTTAAGATAAATTCAACAGTGTAAATGTTTTGATGGATGTACTAATGGAATACTGAGTGGTTTAGTTTATATAAAAAATGCAGGGATTTATGTTGTGCAAAATGAACCTGGAAAGAGAAAAAGGGAAGTTTTTAATATTTTAAGGTTGTTCAAATGAATATTTTAAATTGTAAAACAGAAAACTTAATTTAAAAACTATATATATCAAAAAACAAAAAACAAAAGAGATGTGAACAAGTGTATTTATGAGACCCCTCATTACAAGCCCAATTAATTCTGTCGTATCTTTTAAGGTGAAGTGTTTTTTGAATTGCTGCAAGAGAATTAGTTTATGCCAATTATCAAAGGCAGAGAATAGTTAAAAGGATTTTGAGCATTTTAGCATCAAAGCATTAAGAAACTGTTCTTTTCAAAGTCCCTGTCATATGGAATGCCATTCCCTTGCTGTTACCTTGTTCTGTAGATCCATTGACAGATCCATGGTGCATCTTGCTGAGTAACATTTTCAGATTCTGTTGGTCTTCTGTGTTATGTGACCTCCTGCCTGTTCCCGATCCTCTGTCTGCCATCTTTAACTTGTACAGCATAAAAACCAAACTCGCTACATGCCTTGACTTTATGGGAGCCTCCACATTAAGGACCAAACAACGCATTATGTGAGTCCGTAAGTGACTGTGGAGGCCAATTCTGGATCCACATGTCCTTCAACAAGTGGGGACATAGGTTTCTGGGTGGGAGTTGATCACAGACAGGGTTTGCCAAGTGTGCCTTCCTCTTAGCACGTTTCTCCCTTTCGTCCTGAGTTCAAGGGTCTTCAAAGTCCAAGACACCTTTGGTAAAGGCTGTTCTGCAGTTGGAGAGCTTGCAGGCCAGTGTTTCCCAGTTGTCTGTGTTTATACTACATTTTTAAAGATTTGCCTTGAAGAGAGTCTTTAACCTTCTTTTGTTGACCACCAGCATTATGCTTACCATTCTTAAGTTGGGAATAGAATAGTTGCTTTGGAAGATGATAATAAGGCATCCGAAAAACATGACCAGTCCAACGAAGTGAATGTTGCTTTGACACTGGTGATCTTTGCTTCTTCCAGTACACTGGCATTAGTTCACCTGTCTTCCCAAGTGATGTGTAACATTTTTCGGAAGTCACCATTGATGGAATCTTTCAAGGAGTTGGAGATGGCATTTATAAGTGGTCCATGTTTCACAAGCATACAGTAGGCTTTGTAAACAAGCATTTTTGGTTTCCCTGCGAATGTCCTGATGTGTACTAAAGTGTTCCTATATCTACACTTCTGATATCTAGCCTTGATCAAACATTTTTGACAGAACGTTCTGAGGGCCAGTTAATTTCTCTACATTTATTGTGCACAAACGGAGGGGTAAAAACTATTTCAGAAACCTCCGCAATCCAGATTTTTAAGACTATCCCAAAATATTAGCAATTTTTCTTGTAATACAATGCCATCTAGAGGTAGCAATCTATGTTGCTTTCCAAGTATGAAATTGGGAAACTTAATGGCTTACTTAGTTCACATCACTGCTCAGTTTTTGCTTCATATTATACAGTATTGGCATTTTACTTTCAAATTTTCATTCCTTAAAAAAAAAAAATAACAAAGTGGTACTTTTATGAGAATGTTTGTGGTACAACGTGGTACTTTTATGAGAATGTTTGTTTCCTTTGTACATTGCTTAGAGATTGCTTATGCTAAGTGGTACATAAACTAAGAGAGATAAATAAAATCCTTTTGAATCCAGAGCCGGTTGAAGGTTTATCAACCACCATCCATTCTTCCTTCATCTCAGAGCAGGATTTAGGGAGGACAAGATGCGATTTAGGCAGTCAAGCTTGCTCTTTGGTTGTGTTATGTACTAAGCTTGGATCCTAGAACAATAGGCAAGTAGGATTCTAGAATGCAACAACCTGATTGGCCTGCAGGAGCAGCCCAATCAGGCTCCAGGAGGGAAGCAGAATCAGCCAATCAGATGGGACCCATTGTGTAAATAATGTATATAAAGTCTGAGGTTTGGGGTTTGTTTTACAAGCTGCAATAAAGAGCATGAAATCACTATGCAACTCAGAGTATATTTCAGGATGCCGGGAGGAAAATCTGTTACCTGGGAAGAAAATGAATCCCTTTCCTGCTGCAAAAGTGATGCCTCCTTGGCCCTCTTCATCCCATCCCCAGTGGCATAGCGTGGAGGCGCATGGCCCGGGGCACAGAATTCTGAAGAGGTGCAATCCGGCACCCCAGCAACAGGCTCCCTCACCAAGGCTGCATGGCTGCTGCCTATTATACCCATGGAGAGGTGAGCCACAGCTGCTCTGGGCCTTAGGGGCTGTGGCAGTGCCTCCTCCTCCTTGCAGCCAGTACAGGGATGCCCGCCTGAGATGAAGGAAGAATGGATGGTGGTTGATAAACCTTCAACCAGCTTCGGATTCACTGCTAGGACACTGCCAAGCCTGCCAAGGAGTGCCAGCACCTGAAACGTGGATACAACATCATCATTTGAATGAAGTATGTAAGAAAGATAGGATACGAGGGTTTGGGGAACAAATATCACAACTGGAGAGAGACCTGTTGGAATGTAATGTAAAAGTGCTGCTAAAATGTATAAAATATTATTGGAATGGGAGAGAAAGGATGAGCAAGTAAAACCCTTAAGGATACATTGGGCAATAGATATTGGTCATAATATAGACATGGAAGCATGGGAACGCTTGTGGAATATGGATATAAAATTTACAGCATGTTATGGTTTAAGAGAAATTATATGAAAATGGTATATCAGTGGTATCTAACACCAAATAAATTGGCAAAAATTTATAAATCTAAATCAAATAAGTGTTGGAAATGACAAGAGAAAGAATGTTCTTTTTATCATATGTGGTGGTCTTGTAGTAAGTTTAAAGCTTACTGGGAAATGATACATAATGAATTGAAAAGGATGTTTAAAATAACATTTGCAAAAAAACAACAACCAAGAAGCTTTGGGGGGGGGGGGAATTATAGGGACAGAACTACCTAAATTGTATAGAAACTTATTTATGTACGCTACTACAGCGGCAAGAATGTTATTCGCCTCAAAATGGAAAGAAGCAGAAGTCCCAGCAAAGGAAGAATGGATACAAAAACTTGTGGAATATGCAGACATGGCAAAACTGGCTGGAAGAATAAGAAATCAAGATAACAAACTTTTTATAAACAATTGGAAATAGTTTATTAAATATTTACAGATAAATTTTAAACAGATAAGAACATTGGCAGGATTCTTGTAATAACCTGTAGTTTCATAAGAGTATATATTTAAAGTAGATGAATAAAGGAGCAAATTAAGTTAATTTGGATATGCAGAAGATATAAAAAATAACTTTAAGGAGTCGCAGAAAGAGGGGGAAGGAAGTCGAGTTTTGAAATGTCAAAATGACTGTAAAATTAGTGAAATGTATAAACCTGAAAACTATAAATAAAAATTAAAAACAATGAGGTTAGGGGGTGCAGTACTTGCCTTGCCCTAGGCGCTGGTTGCATGTGCTACAGCCTTGCCCTGCCCAATGACATATCACAGCTCTATCTTTTCCTAAGTCTATGTGCTGCCGACTTGCAGCGGCGTAGCGTGGGTTGTCAGCACCCGGGGCAAGGCAAGTAATTTGCGCCCCCTAACCCGGGGCAAGGCAAGTAATTTGCGCCCCCTAACCCCTAACCTGCCGCCACTGCCAGCTTCTTCTTGCTGCTGCCACGGCGGTGGCAGCGGGTCCATGTCAGGTGATCTGAGGCGAGTTGCCGCTGGCGCTGCCACCCAAATGACGCCGCTTGCCCGGAGGAGGAGGGCAGAGAGGCGAGGAAAATGCAACATGGCCCAGCAGCTGCAGCAGCAGCGGCGGCGGCAGAGCTGTGAGGAGGGGCTGCCTGGTGCGCCCTCCGTAGCCCTGACACGCAGGGACCGCGGCGAGCGCTGAGAGCCGCTGCCAGCTCGTCGGTTCCGCGAGACATGGGGCTCTGCTACAGCCTGCGCTCGAGGCTCTTCGGCAACTCTGGAGGCGGTGAGCGCCCCCCCCCCAGATGTTGCGCCCGGTGCGGCCGGCCCCCCCTGCACCCCCCACGCTACGCCACTGCCGACTTGAGCACCTAGAATACTCCTGAGCGTTCCATGACATCCTCATTTCTGTGGAAACAGCTAATTTCTTGAAACCAGAGCTGGAGAAAGTTGGCTGTGAGGTTTCAGAAACTGCATTCTGTTTGATTGTTTGACAAGACAAAAAAAGAGAGAGTGAGTTATTCTTCTACGCTCTGCGTTCATCTGTGTCATTTGATTTCCTCGTCTATGACCATGGTAAGACACAGGCTGCTGTCGACCTCATTGTTATGATAAGGAAGCTCACATTTGAACGCGGGGAAAGGGCCGTGAAAAAGAGCCACAGCTAAGCACTATTAAATCCCACAGGAAATAATTAAGAACATGCTTAATTTTCCCACTGAAATTATTGTGGGACTTTGAAATTCTGGATTAGCCACAAATGATTATCAGTGCAATCCAATGCAGGCCTTAGCAGAACAAAGCCCCAGTGAGTTTTATTATTTATTTTATTTTATTTATTGAATTTATATACCTCCCTATATCCGCAGGTCTTGGATGCCGGCCTCTGGACCTCTCATGGAGGTAGCACAACAAAGAAGGGCCTTTGATGATGATCGCGGGGTCCGGGGTGGTTTATATGGGCAGAGGCAGTCCCTTGAGATATTGCAGTTCTGATCCATTTAAGGCTTTATAGGTCAAAACCAGCACTTTGAATTGGGCCTGGAAACTCATTGGCACCCAGTGCAGTTGAGCCAGGATTGGTGTTACAGTATCTGCTCAAACCGTCTTGCCCAGGTAGCAACCTGACCAGCTGAAGTTTCCGAACTGTCTCCAGAGGCAACCCTTCTGACGATGGACTGCAAAGGAAATAGGTGAACAGTCTGCAATCAGATTTGACCTGATCTCTTGCTCAAATCATGTGACTGTCAGTGGAGGAATGGTGGAGACCGCTGCCCCCCTCCTCCTGCTCTTCCCAGAGAAGAGGGGGATAGCATAGATTTAGAACAGTGGTTTGCAGAAGGTCACAGAGGCGGCAGAGGGGAGAAGCTGGGAAATATTGGGAGAGCAGCAGCAGGAAGAAGAAGAAGAGTTTAGATTTGATATCCCGCTTTATCACTACCCGAAGGAGTCTCAAAGCGGCTAACATTCTCCTTTCCCTTCCTCCCCCACAACAAACACTCTGTGAGGTGAGTGGAGCTGAGAGAATTCAGAGAAGTGTGACTAGCCCAAGGTCACCCAGCAGCTGCATGTGGAGGAGCAGGGACGCGAACCCGGTTCACCAGATTACGAATCTACTGCTCTTAACCACTACACCACACTGGAAGAAGAATAAGCACCAGGGGAGAGACAGCTGACAGACTCAGTGTCTTTAGAAAGCATTCCTGCCCCACCAAAGACCCGGTGGGCTTTGAGAGTAGGAGAACAGAAAGCTCAGAGGCAGAAAGCACAGATTAGCCAACATAGGAATGACATATAATAGGAGAGATGGAGGGGTGAGACTTTAGTCGGAGCAATGCCATTACCCGATGCGACATCCTACATCTCTCTCTGTGAATATTGAATAAAATACAGTGGTACCTCGGGTTAAGTACTTAATTCGTTCTGGAGGTCCGTACTTAACCTGAAACTGTTCTTAACCTGAAGCACCACTTTAGCTAATGGGGCCTCCTGCTGCCGCCGGAGCACGACTTCTGTTCTCATCCTGAAGCAAAGTTCTTAACCTGAGGTACTACTTCTGGGTTAGCGGAGTCTGTAACCTGAAGCGTATGTAACCTGAAGCGTATGTAACCCGGGGGAGCACTGTACTGTGAGGGAGGGCGATCAGATTCCCTGAAGCCTGACATATCAGTTACACTGCAGTCATTATTTGGTGGCTTCTTTTGACATATAGAATACATACAAATCTCTACATCTTCTGAGGATGCGTTTGCTAAATGGTGCTAAACTGAGAACTGGAAACAGGAAATCATCTTCAGATACTCGAGAAAGAGGAAAGAAGGAACAAGGTGACTGAGAAGCAAAGAGAGGGAGAGGAAGCTTCTGAATTTGGGACAGAGCTGTTAGGAAGCCGTTAGGATTTGCTGATATTCTTATTTCATGGATCTATTCAACTGAGTGCTATGAGCCTGTGTTTTATTCAACTGAGCCATATGGTTGCATTCACAGAAAAGATATGTGACACAGATTCTTGACTGCTCCTGTTCCTTTAAAAATCCATTATAGATTTTGGATTCCAGTGTCATTTTTTTATGATTTCATGGGAATTTTCTGCAGAGGGATTCCAGACAAGACCTTTCCAAGACTACTTTGAATACAGGATTCTGCCCCCCCCCCCCCAAAAAAAAGGCTTTATGCGAAAATGTGATGAAAATGATGTACACATGGTATATGACCCCTGTTAAATTAGCAAAAATGTATAAAACTGGTAATAAATGTTGGAAATGTAAAGAAAAAGAGGGAACATTCTATCATATGTGGTGGGATTATAAAAAGGTGAAATGCTTCTGGGAGATGATATATAATGAGTTGAAAAAAATGTTGAAATATACTTTTATTAAGAAACCAGAAGCATTTCTACTGGGTATTGTTGGAAGTGATATAAATATATGCAGTAACAACAGCTAGAATACTACTGGCCCAAAAATGGAAACAAGAAGAATTCCCGACGATTGAAGAATGGAGGATGAAGTTAATGGACTATGCAGAATTAGACAAATTAACAGGAAGGATTCGAAACCAGTGAGACCAGAAATTTACCGAAGACTGGAGTAAATTTACGAACTATTTGAAAAGTATTTGTGATGACCAGACGACGTTTGTAGGTTTGCAAGAAGTTCTGTGAGGAGTATAATTGGAAGTATTGTAAAAATGGAAAAGGGGTGATGGTATGTTAAGAGATGTAAAGACAATATAAAGTTAAGAAATGCATAAGAAGTGGTTAAGACAGAAGATCATCAGAAGTGCTGATGGAAGTCCAATAAGATTGTATTTGTAATAAATTATGTGATATGTTTTATAATTTACATGTTAAAACTAATAAAAATGTATTTTTTTAAAAAAAAGGCTTTATGTACAACAATAAATACATTCAAAGTTATGGCATTATTAATATATACATATTTACTATGTGCTACAATTAATAAGCATGGTTTGTTCACACATTTAATCTCCCTCTTGGGACTGCTTTTTATATCGCATGATGTGCATATACATGTACAAATGGAATGAATTTAGGGGGGCTAATGATGTTCACCAAAGCATGCATGTCGTAGGGACTTCCTGCATATATACATGCTTGTGCAAGAATTCATTTCCCCCCTTCACTTTATTTTTCAGTTTCTAAAAATACATATAACAAATAATCCCCATATACTCCCCCAAGAAAATTCAATGCATAAACAATGTAAATAATGCAGACAAACATTAAGTGAGTTTTTAAATAGTTTAGAATGTTGTTGTTGTTGTTACATCAGTTAAGTGCCTCCTACCCTCAACAGATTGTCCCAGAGTGAGCCCTGGGTAGCTGAATAAACATATACAATACCATTTCAAAACCATTTGTTGATCTGTGAAGTGTCACAAAAGTTGTGAAGAAGATTGTGTTCTTCCCAGGTTGTTATCCTGTACATACTTACCTGGGAGTAAGCCCCATTGAACTGCATACGGAGGACAGCCCAAATTGTTTCCCTGAAGACCAGAGAAGCAGCAGGAAATGATTCCTATTTTGAGTTTTGTTTGTTTGCTTGCTTGCTTGTTTCGTTTAGTATTTGTTTTGTGACGTTTGCTACGGAGCGAGCTAGCAAGCAACAACAGAAGTCACTTTCTACAATAAATATATATTCCTCTTTTGCATTTAGTTTCTGAATGAGGATATTTCCCTCCAATTGGTCATTAAAAACTGCAGCAGCAGCTGGGCGGGAAAGGGGAGGTGAAGCAGATCTGGGATCATGGGCACTTCCAGAGCATATTTTCCAGAAAAAGGTGTGTGGATCTGCTTCCAGCAAGCCCCTCTGTTAGCACAAGAATGCGCAACAATGGAGGAAAAGTTGTCACTGTAATTTCTACATTGCCCATTGTTGGTTTGTTAGATAATTTCTAAAAATAAGAGTTTGGGTTCTATGTCTGTCTGGATATGACTCCATGCCTTCAACAAGCCTGGAAGACATTCTCCTAGACATAAGAGAGGTTGATTGTGATTTGCCTGGTACAGTGGTACCTCTGGTTAAGAACTTAATTTGTTCCGGAGGTCCGTTCTTAACCTGAAACTGTTCTTAACCTTAGGAACCACTTTAGCTAATGGGGTCTCCTGCTGCCGCTGCACCGCCGCCACGTGATTTCTGTTCTCATCCTGAAGCAAAGTTCTTAACCTGAGGTACTACTTCTGTAACCCGAGGCGTTTGTAACCCAAAGCATTTGTAACCCAGGGTATCACTGTATTATGAACTCTACGCATGAGCAGAGATTATTACTTCACATTTTCAGGACTGAACCATCAATTGCAAATATGTTCTGATGTGCCCTGGCTCAAACGAAACTTTTCTTTGTGTGTCTACTGATTGGAATACTTTGTTCTTTTACTGTAGAGAAAAATGTGGTGGTTTTTTTGGATACTGAAGAGTTAAACTGGCTTTTTTTTTGGTGGGGAGAAAAACTGCATGCAACTGGACACACGTTTTCCTCACATTTTAAGTTTGTGTGTTAGTTTAGTTTTCTGGCAACAAATGTGTAGGTTTTGACAATACGTGTAGCCAAAATCTAACATGTTTTACTATGTTTTTACATATGCTGGAAGCCACCCAGAGTGGCTGGGGAAACTCAGCCAGATTGGTGGGGTATAAATAATAAAACTACTATTAATACTATTATTACAGCATCATTTGATATGGCTTCATTTCTAAATAAGAGGTGTGGAGTCAATCTTGTCTGAAAACCATAATTGGACCCTCTTTTGTGGAAGCTCTTTCCCTGTGTATAAATGTGCAGAGGATAATTGATGGAGGGTTGTTTTGTTTTGTTTCAGAGGCAATGGCACTCTGCACATGGGCAATGACACGCTTTATTTAAAAAGTGCCATACAAGTCCTATTGTGATTAAAACAACAAATTGCAGCCCTAACCAAACCAAAATGTTACCAAACGCCATTGCACATGCATGTATGTTTAACTCCCATCTGTGCTTCTAAATCATTGCAAAATAGATTATTGCCGCATTAATGAATACAGTAGACACAGAAGAGACTTTAGCAATGTGTAACAGTCGGTGATGCTCAGGCAGTGATTGGCCGTGCTGGTATTTCAAGAATGCCTCTATTTTCTTCTGTGAAATATTGGGAAGAGCGGCATTATGGACTTCATGTGGCTAACTCCAGCATATAAATGCCATTCCGTTTGACTAAGAGCTCCAAATAGTCACTAGAGGGCAGCATCAATATAACAGCATTGCATGAGGAGTATAAATTAACAGAGCTGCAGTTTCTTGGAAGCGCTCATGATGTTACACGCTCTGCTTTTATCAACTGCAGACTGTTTAATCGTGCTGTTTTCCTGGAGCCTCGCAGGTAGTTTTAGCTCAACTCTGTAAAGTTCTGGTTTCAAATGTGCAATTTCGGACTGAATTTTTCTGAATTGGGGTCTTCTGTGTTTCAAGAATTCCTCTCCATGCAGCCTGGCAAACATTGCTACGTCATCAATTCTCCGTTATCGTGAATGTGTTTTTAATTATTATTTTGTTTTGTTTTTTAAAATATTTTTTATTGCTCAATTTCCACATAACAAATTATCAAACCATATAATCACCTACATAATTTCCCCCCCTTTCCTCCCCACCAAGGACTTCCCTCAGTTCCTCTCCCTGATTTCGCTGCACATATTTTCTCTGCATATTATAAAAGTGTATATATCCTTGCATATCTGTCCATCATGTTATCAACAATAAATTTGTGTATGTTTATTCAAAACCTGCCAAGGAGTCCAGTTCATTTTGTTGTGTTTTTAAATAATTTGTGCAAAGTTCCCATTCCTCCTTGAAGTCACAGTTGTGAAGACACACAATTTGTATGTCAATTTGGCCAGTTCTGCATAGTTCATCAATTTCTCTTGCCACTGTTCTTTTGTCGGGGTTTCCTCATTCTTTATTTTTTAATTATTATTTTGACCAAAATTTGATGGCAATGTTAGTGTAGGATCGGAACTGGGGTAAACGCCCATCCCTGCAGACCTCAGAGAAATTACAGTGGTACCTCAGGTTAAGTACTTAATTCGTTCTGGAGGTCCGTACTTAACCTGAAACTGTTCTTAACCTGAAGCACCACTTTAGCTAATGGGGCCTCCTGCTGCTGCCGCGCTGCCGGAGCACAATTTCTGTTCTTATCCTGAAGCAAAGTTCTTAACCTGAAGCACTATTTCTGGGTTAGCGGAGTCTGTAACCGGAAGCGTATGTAACCTGAAGTGTATGTAACCCGAGGTACCACTGTATAAGACAGCACAGGGACCCTGAATCCATTCATTTAAAGTCCTACTGGGATGTGTGGTTGCGAGTGAGCTACATGCAGTGAGAATGAAGATTTCGTGGGATTGAAGAAAGATGGAAAGGGGAGCAATTGTTAAAGGAAACAGAAGCCTGGAGAGAAAAAAGAAAGCCACGATCTCTGAATAAAGTCATGAAGTATCAAGGGCAGTCTCGATCCTCACAAGTGGTGGAGTTGTGAATCAAAATCCTTGATCCTTATCATGTTTGTCACAGCAGAAGTCACAGCAGAAGCCCCAAAGCAACTTGAAGACTGAACAGAAAAAGGCCTAGCAGAGAAACTGGGTGAGAAAGAGCATTTTATCAGAGCCCGAAGCCATCTCCTCATGTGATCTGTGTAACATGAGCTAAGAGCCACAATGGAAAAGTCAAGAGAGTGGCAAGTTTGGGCCAGGAAGACTTGAGTTTTAAATCACTGCTTGGCCACAAAGTGATGGCGCTCTCTCTCTCTCTCTCTCTCTCTCTCTCCTCCAAAACTACAAGTGAAGTGAGAGAAACTGTGGTTCGATCTCCTGACATTATTTTTCCTTAGGTTGATAGTGTCCTCCAGGTGTCTATCAAAAGTCCCAGAGAAAACCCCAAGAAATATTTCCTAATAATATTTTTGGTGATTATCTTTTCCATCCTAGGTGAGGAAATCCTGCTGAAATAATAGTTCATTGTCTAAATTCATTTCTATGATATTATTTTCTTTTTTTAAGGTGTTTATATGCAACCCAGTAAGAAGGGCTTGCTATTTATTGCACCCATTCCAAAGATGTAGTTTTTGGTTCTTTTATCTAGTTTGTGAGTGTTATGTTTGGGGAAATTCTAATAAAAATTGTCACCCCCTCCTCTCCTTTCAAAACAATCTGAAAAGTCTTAGCCTCGTTTCAAAGTATCAAAGAAAACTTCTTTATAACGATTTCTCGTAGTAAGATTTTTGGAGTATGGTTTTCTGGGATCTTAACTATTTAGCAAAGCAAATACTATGTTTCTGGTTAGTTACAAATTGACCTTTGCGCACTGATTTCTTTGGGACTGGTGATCTCACATAATTAATAAATCAGATTAAATGCTTCTGTGTAGTCATAGGTGTTTATATTTACATGCATGGTATTTTTTTATGAAGAACTCTTTTTTGAAATAATAAAATTATATGTATCAGTGGGTCTGGCTGTTAACCAGAAGAAAGAAGCCCACCCAGGGACAGCTGCGGGCAGGATTCCTGAATTGCAAGGGGTTAGACTAGATGACTCTTGGGGTCCCTTCCACCTCTGCAATTCTATGATTCTATGAAGACATTCATGAAATATGATGCACTGTGATAGCTGGAATTAACTATTGCATCAGTATGTCCTGTGCCAATTTATTTTTTAATTTGTTTGAGAAAGCGTCTGACGTTTTGCTTTTCCTGAAAGCTCTGCAATGGCAGTGTGCAGTGAGCGATTTGGATTGCAGCTGTGAAGGGAGGAGGGAAAGTATTTCCCCCATTTCAGTTCCTCAGTGACAATTGCACTTCCGTTCTGAGAGCTGCTCTTACTAGTTACGAATCCCTTGCATCCTGCACCCCACCCCAGTCTAATCCAACTCATAGGATTATTGCGTGGAGCCCAAAGTGCATTGCTCGTTGGAGGGGGTATGGGATACAAATGTAATAAATAAATGCAGAAGGAAGGAATTTGTGCAAGATTGTGGCTCCTCTTCCAGAAACAGGAAAACCACAATCCTCTTCCAGGAACAGGAACAAGGCACTGGCTCACTCTAGAGAATAGCTGTCGTAAATATATATATATATATAAAAGCAGGAAACTTTATAGTGCACCAAAACTGTGCTATCTTATGATGGGAAGCTCTGTTAAGTCTACTTTTAATAGCTTAATTTATAGATTTTCAAATACACACAAACGGAAAGAAAGAAAAGGGGAAAAAATACAGTACACTTAATCAACCAATTTTAGCTGACTTCCCTTGCATCCTTCCATGGTTTCCTCAAATTATCTACTATTGGTGCATATTCTAATTTCTCTAATCATTCTTCCATCCAAATCTTTCTCGTAACATTTTTAACTGCTGGGCTTACTCCAAACCGTTTTAGCATCTTAACATACTTACAATGACACTTTAAATAATCTACAAATAGTTTCCAATCCTCTTTAAAATGTCTCGTCCTTTCTCTCATTTTACTTGTTTAGACCTGCTAATTCTGCATATTCCATTAATTTCATCTGTCGTTCCTCCTTTGTAGGTCAAGTCTACTCCTGTCCCACATTAAAGTTTTCCTTCTGGACATTGACAGAGTTGTATGTGAATTAGGGTATGTGTTAGATTTTGTTATTCCTCCTTTGAGTTTTTCCTGATGCTGGCGGGGGGGGGGGGGGAGCAGGAGAGGAGCATGTGAAAAATTGTTGCCACACAAGAAGCTTTAGATCTCAACCTTTGTGTAGAGAGACACCTTTCTTCTTTCTTTCGCGATACCTCGTAGCCGAGTAAGACTGTCTTCCATAAACATGAATACAACATGCAGTAGATGAGAAATGTGTGGTTCAAGGAGATCCATAGTAGAAGATCTGAGCAATAATCCATGGTATGAGCATCTCCTTTTTTGGGAATCACTTGTAGCCAAATAAGATTGTCTTCCATGAACACGGTTTTAACAGTGAGTCCGTATGTGACTGTGGAGGCCAATTCTGGATCAACACGTCCTTCCACAGTGGGGATATAGGTTTCCAGGTGGGAGTTGATGACAGTGAGGGTTTGCCAAGCATGCCTTCCTCTTAGCACGTTTCTCCCTTTTGTCCTGAATTCAAGCATCTTCAAAGCCCATGATTCCTTTGGTAAAGGCTGTTCTCCAATTGGAGCACTCGCAGGCCAGTGTTTCCCAGGTGTCTGAGTTTATACTACATTTTTTTAGATTTGGCTAGGGGTGTGTTACACAAGTACACACAACTGTCTCCCTGTTTTCATCTGTGAGGTGTTAGAGGGTGTGCATTGCTGTGGTTGTTAGAAATTATTTTAAAGTGGGCAACTCCAGAAATGTATCAATGTTATCCCAAGGGTATATGTTTGAGTCACAAAATGTGAATATTGCTTTCCCTCCAATGCTTCCGTTATAGGGCTGAGGTTTAGATAGTACAAGTTGCTACTGATATTTAAAATTAACAGAACATAGTATTCCTGGTTACACCACCTAGGAACCACAACCACATGCAACTTTCATGCTGGAAGAAATAGGCAAGATATATATATTGATTTATATATAATATAAATCAATACATTTAGGCTAACTAGGGGAATAATCCTTATTTGACTCAACAGAACTTGCTTCTGAATAAACACAAAGAGCAGCAGTCAATGCAAGTCCTGTTCTTGCACTGACTGATGATCTTAGTTTAGTGTCAATGGATTTTCAATTTTCGTCCAGGATATCAGACTAAAACACCAAGTTCCAACAACAAAAAATGCTCATTTTAGAGAAAGAGAAATTGAAATGTATGATGCTTACAAAATACCCTCTAAAGCTGGAATTTGGCTTTCAAGTCGTAATATTTTTCATCTTGATTTTGAAAGATATCAAACACTTGGCTCTCTTCTAAATCCACAAAAAGCCTGTCTAGCACTTCACACACTCAAATTATGTCCAAAACAGAGGACACAGATTCTCAACAAAAAGTGTACTTTTGTGGATCCGAATTTTGACTATTGCTATTATTGAATATCAAATGATTGTGCTGATTGCACTTAAGGTGTATGTGGAACATGTATGTACCTAAACAAGTCATAAATGATAACATTTTCTTTTTACTGGTGCTTTTAAACTTTTGATTTTTGTGGGCGGGAGATGGGGGAAGGGGACTCAGTCACATATTGGAAAATTCAGACTGCAGAATTAATTTGGAACTCTTGCACAACAAACTTGTCCAACCCCATCAGTCTTTTGTGATCGGGAAAATGACAGAAGAATGCACCAGAATGGGGCAGGATAACACAGCACAGCATTGTCTAAACTCCTCACAACAGATTGGAAGGAATACTCAATAAATAATACCATCAAATTTCCCTGCAAATCAAGGTGAATGTCCAGTAAACAGGTCATTGGGAAGCAAACGTAGTTTCTGTCATAATAAACATAATGGTGGGATCATGGGCCATGGGATCATGCAGAGGGAACTACAGGGGGTTGGATTAGATCAGGGGTAGCAACCTAAGGCCCGGGGGCCAGATCTGGCCCAATTGCCTTCTCAATCCGGCCCACGGATGGTCCGGGAATCAGCGTGTTTTTACATGAGTAGAATGTGTCCTTTTATTTAAAATGCGTCTCTGAGTTATTTGTGGGGCATAGGAATTCGTTCATTTCCCCCTCCAAAATATATTCCAGCCCACCACATGGTCTGAGGGATGGTGGACCAGCCCATGTCTGAAAAAGGTTGCTGACCCCTGGACTAGATGATCCTTAGGGTCCCTTCAAACTCTACATTTTTGTGATTTTATCACCACCACCATAAATTGAAGCAGTTAAGAGAGAGGATGTGCCAAATGGACCTGGTATCCTAGCAGTTCCAATACTTTTCTCCATCTATACTGCAACCTGCTAGAATGGCTACAGAAACATTTTTTGTAGCATTCAAGAAGTCTTTTTTTTTTAAATATAATTTTTTATTACCGTAGTTTTTTTAACGTATCATTTTCAACAATAATTAAACATACTTTTACATCTTATTCAAATTTTTGACTTCCATCAATCCTGTCTGAAAATTTTCCAATCTAATCTCTCAGCATGTATTTCTTATCCTCCCTATTACATTTCAAACTCATAACCAATATCTTTTTATACTTTGTAACACTTCGTATATTTCTCCTTACAAAACTTATTGTAATCCTACTAGCATAATTTGTTGATTACAGTTGCTCTTCAAATAATTCATATACTTCTTCCAATCTTCTGTAAATCTCTGGTCCTGCAGGTTTCGAATCCTTCCTGTCATTTTGTCCAATTCTGCATAGTTCATAAATTTCGTCTGCCATTCTTCTTTCGTCGGAATTTCTTCTTGTTTCCATTTCTGGGCCAATAATACTCTTGCCGCAGTTGTTGCATATCAAAACAATTTAACATCTTGCCTAATGTTTAACAGCATTCATGGAGTCTTGTTAGTCAGAGTGGATTCTCAGCTTTTTTTAAAAAAAAGACATCTTTTGCAACTCTCATCTTTTTGTATCCTAAAACAAAACTGAGTAATTTCAGCTTCTAAAACAAGAGGACAAATATGTAACCGGTTGCATATTGGGGGAAACTGCCTTTCCACTTTACATTTTATCACCAAAAATAACATCAGATACCCTACAGCTTCCCAAACAGCCTCAGGATGGAATGTACTGTGATAAAAGACATAACGTATTTTTTAAAATAAATAATAGTTTTCCTTGAAATTCGTTTGAATTTTATAGTGGATTAGGTTTAAAGGCATCCCCATAAATGGTAGGCACTTATTGGCATTTGAACTTTAGCAACAATCTGCAGTAATGATACAAAGAATATTCAGTGACTATTCAGAGTTGGAAGGGACCCTGAGAATCATTTAGTCCAACCCCCTGCAATGCAGGAATCTCAACTACAGCATCCATGACAGATGGCCAACTAACCTCTGCTTAAAAACCTCCAAGGAAGGAGAGCCAATATGCTTTTAAAAAGATCAACTAATATACAGAGTACTACAGAATAATTTGGCAATAAGAACATACAGTGAAATGGAACTCTTTGTGTTTGTTTTGTATATTGTCAACCCATGATTTCCTCATGTTTACTCTTTTCTTTTTCTTTTTTAATTTCTTTTTATTGAGTTTCTCTTAAAAAAAACCAAAAGAAAAAAAAACAAATCAACAAATTCAAAAGAAATATCCATACATAGCACAAAAATAACATCCATTACAGTTCTTTGTCTTCTTCCTTGAATCTTTATATCTTTAGATATTTAAACCTTTCCTCTACACACCCATTGACCTCCTTCCCTCATGTTTACTCTTTTCACCGATCTTTTCCCCCCCTAGTTCCAGCGGCACAGTGGAGGTCTGGGTTAACAGCAATGGAAGATAGGCTTCTACCAAAATCTTTGTTCACAAGGTCTTTTCTATCTGTTTCAAGGCTGCCTTACAGAAAGGGGGAATGTGCCACGTCTACATTAGTAGTTGCTTTCAGCCACGGCAAGAATGTTACTTGACCCAAAATGGAAATAAGTAGAAGTCCCTGTGGGGTGCGAAACACAGAGCAGTCAAATACAACATTCCTAGAGTGGACATGTTTAGACATGAAGAGGGATGTTTGTCCAGCCAGTAGATAAACTTCCTGTTTCCTCCTGTGCTGGGACAAACTTCCTCTACATGTGACCAGAGGTGGGCATGACTTTACCTGTGCAGGTAATAAAAGCACAGGACTGGCCACCACATCTCTTCCAGCCAAGAGAGGACAAAGGAACTATTTCCTTATGGGATAGATTCCACATGTATATACTTTGTAACTCAAGTCTGCCTTCAGGGATCCTTTTGTGAACTGAATGAACCTGTGAGTAAACCATTTTATACCTTTTATACAAGACTGCGTTGTGTCTATCATTTTAGGAGGGAATAAAAGGGGAATTACCAGGAAACCTATTTTAGAGGCTTAAACAAGCCTAGCAAAAACATTATCCACTGTGGAATTTTAAAAAGGGGGATGTTACTCTGCTAAATTATAGAACTTGTTAACACAAGTTGGGAAGGATATAATTAAACAATGTATCCTCTCCTGCCTCCCTGAACATTCCCACTGTTCCAGTAAAGGAAGAATGGATACAAAAACTTATGGAATATGCAGAAATGGCAAAACTTACCCGAAGAATAAGAAATCAAGATAACAATTTTTTAAAAAATAAGAGAATGGAAATGGTTTGTTGAATATTTACAGATAAATTGTAAACACATAAAAACATTGGCAGGATTATTGTAACAACCTGCAGTTCTATAAGAGTATAGATTCAAAGAAGATGAATAAATGAATAAATTAAGTTACTTTGGATATGCAGAAGATGTTAAAAGCAAATTTAAGGAATGGCAGAAAGAAGGGGATGGAAGTCAAGTTTTGAAATGTCAAAATGAATGTAAAATTAGTGACATGTATAAACTTAAAAAGTATCAATCAATAAATAAAATTTAAAAAGTATTTGCTTTCAGCTGCTATAGGACACATCATCAGTTCACAGAGATTGTAAAGTAAGTGTAAATATGCATCTCATAAATAATAATAAATAATTCTTTTTTATATGTGCACCCAGGACTGCACATGTATTTCAAGAATACATGTGTGAGTGCAATCTGACACACACCAGATCAACATCATAACAAGGAAATTAGTATCTCAGGCACAGTATGAAAATAAGCCTTTATAGTTTATATAATTAAATATTTTATTATACTTTTAATACTAAAAGTGATTTCAAGATTTCAAGAGTGGTTAGATAGATAGATTGATAAATACCACTTTTTAGGTGATTTATATAGTGTGCAGTTGTACAGGTGTTGTAGCTTCTAAACAGAGACATCTGGATATTTACATTTTGGAAAAACCTGTTTCTAACTTACCGTACACAATTGGTTTTAGTTTCAATTTCTGAGATAAGGTCCAAGTAAATTATTGTGGGATGGGGTAATAACTGCAGAAAACAAATGTTGTGTAAAACTTAAACTTTTCTAGCACACATCAGCTTGCCAAACATAAATTAACTCAGCTCAAAGAGACTGATCAGTATCAGTCTGAATTCTATTACAGTAGACAAAAACCCAAGCCCTCCAGAATAGTCAAGACATCTTAGCTCAAATATTATTTTCCAAAACTGAACACTGTTTTCCCCACCAACATCTGTGCTGGAGAGAGATTGTGTAGAGCTAGCATTGAAGGATTACATAATCTATATTGATCAAGTAATTTCATATATTAAAATTCTCACTTTTCAGTTTGTGCCTGCTTTAGTGCATTAAACCAAAAAGAGCTCACTTTTCTTTTCATTTCATTTCTTCTCATTGGCAGCTCCCCAAACTAATTATTCGGTTATAACATCAAAGTTTTGAGGTGTGATCCTACGAACACTGACCCGTGAACACTATTGAGACCTACTTCTGAGAAAACATTCACAAGGGTTTGGAAATGGACTTTAATGCAGCTGGGGAAGAAAAGACTCCAGACCATTTTTTGCTATTTATTAATTAAGTTAATTTTTTTTAAAAAAAATTATTAATAATTTATTTACAACATAGTCCACAACAACTCATACATACAAACAAACTCACCACCATTGACAATTTAATTTTCAAAATTAAACTCCTATCCCCTTACATAAAGAAAACATAACATAAAAATAAAAGACTTCCTTTATCCTGTAAAGGGCCTCCTTATTTACTTCTTGTATATTGTTTCTTTTATATGTGATTATTACAATTTTTCCTAGTTATGACTTTAAAAACCTGCAAAGTCTCCTGTTAATTTATTAACTTTCTGTACTGCCCTTCATCTGAGCGGTTTACAATATAAAACACCAAAATACATACCACAGTAACAAACCAAACAATATCTCCCGCACAGCACAACCTTTTCATGAACTACTGTTATCCTTCAGTGCTTAAATTCCTTATAACGTCACATACTTTTAGACATGACTGTAAGATGAAAAATTATAAGTACTGTAGTGCTAATGGATAACTGACGGTTTGGGGAGAGGAAGCGGTGCTATGTAGTAAAACATTTCTAATAAGCGTTCTCAGGCTCTTAAATTTGCACTAAAGCTGAGAATATGCTCACCTTAAAATGTTCTGCAATTAAGTTTAATAGTCTACTGATAATAATTTACTTTTCATTATATCACCACCGGCTCTAATTACGGCATTCAGAGTGTGCAAGTTGAGAGAATAAGCAGGTGGCATTTATTATCTAATGTGTGCCATTTGTCACTGTATGCGCACACTGAAGTTGCCCATATCACCCAGAAATCACTCCAACATCCATCACCTTTCTGGAGACAAATGATAGCATTGTCCTCCTGCCCATATATGGGGTTCCATCCCATCATGCACCTGGCTTCCATTTCCTGCAATGCATCACCAGAAAGGAATCAGATGCGCGAGGAAGACAGAAATTATCGATTTGGGGCGAAAGGGAAAGATGGAATATCGCATGCCTCCATTTAAGAAGGTTGAGTAATCTGTGTTATCAGTTATAATTGACACTGGTTATACACAATTTGGTTGGGCAAATAGGGTCACGGGTGGGGAGGAGCAGAATGCGAATCACGTCGCAAACTTCATTTTGTGCTCCTCTTCTTGGCGTACAAACAAAATATAATTTTAAAGATGCATTTTAAGGGTGCAGTTCTGTAAACCCTTGCACAGTACACATGCTTAACAGCCATCAATTTCAACCCATCACCTCTTTTCTTCCCTTTTCTTCGTAATGTAACACTAATGTCCCAACAAATGAAACTGATCTGTAGAAAATGTAGCTTGAAAAAAGAGACATTGCACATACTTTTGCAAACCAAGAAATCTTTAATCAAAATATATGATTTTAAAAAACACAGTAGTGTGTTGTAGAGGAAGGAAGATTGTATATTTTGTTCCCTCCACAACACACTTCTGTACACTGACACCATATGAAAATATACTCTGAAGGAAAAACTAGCTTGATAGGTTTTGTTTCCATGTCCCAATCGCCGTGTTGTGGTTGGTCATGAAACCTTTCCCCATCCCAATCAAACTAATAGGCTGTTCTAACTCCCGTTTAATACATGGCAAGCATCCGATTTTGTTTCAAGAGAGTCATTCCACCCGTTCCATAAACGTCTGTTCTTACGTTTACATTTTGTGCTTTCAGATACCTAAATACGAAATACAGCTTGGGCACGTCAACAGATGAAAGGTGTCATCGTGTCGAAATAGCTGCTGGTGGCAACATGATTCCCTGATCACTATATTTTAAAAGGGAAAGTGGGAGATTTCTCCCCGTGTGCACCTGTCAAAACTGACACATTGCAAATGTATTTTGTACTTGAGTACGCAGCAAGAAGCGATCTTCAGGGAAGCGGGATTGGACTGGAAGACTTCTAGAGTTGTTCAGGCAAGGGAGGGGAGGGAAATTCTCTATGAAGTTCGCATTTAAAAATGAACCGCATTCATTTCTGCTTTCTGAAGCAGCGAGCAAATCAAAACACAGCTATCCTTTGAAGTTCGTGGATCTCTGAATTTTGTGAAGCAGCCCCTCCTAATAAAAAGAGAAAAGAAAATGCATGGTGAAGATGAGCATAAAAATAATATGCAAAAATTCTTTATATTTGGGAGCATTTCTCTTTAAAATGTGCATATTGAGCAAAATTGCAATCCCCGATCGCCCTCATGAATGGGGTTCAATAAACACACACTGAACCAGTCAGTGTAACATGCATGTAGCCCCAGACATCTAAGGGCATCACAGACCTGTTATTGCTAAAACTTGGGTGGCTGAATGCCACTTGCTCCTCTAAAAACCTGGTTGTGTTGTGTGATTTCAGCCTTTTTCTTATCCCCTGCTATGGATTGTAAAGGCCTTTGGCTATATACAATAAACTGATTGATTGATTGATTGATTGAGCAAAATTGTCTACAGAACTGTGTACATTAGCATAGTAAAATGTTGAAGAATTTTCATGCAGACTTTTTTCCCCTTTTCATTTCTTGTTCTTTAATGTAATGTTCAATAAATAGAAACATAATTTAGATAAGAGATATACATAAATATTCATACATTAAAAAGAAATTCTTAGACTATAGTTGGGCATTCAATATATTCTTTCAATTTGACTGAGAGGTTTTTTTAAAAAACTGACAGTAGTTTAAAGTCAGAAGTATATTCTGGAATTTCTTTTGGAGTTTTCTTTAACTGAACAGGGCATTTTTTTCCAGTTATAATAGAGAAGCAGCAAAAGTTTTTTGGGAAACCAGCAGAGGGAAAGATAAACACTGCTGCTCACATCACCTTCTTGTCTCTCTCATCACAATACTTAAGCATAAAGGTGTAATGACGCTTAACCCAACATGGAAGCTTAACTATTTTAATTTGTCCTAGTCCCACACCAAATTCAGAACAAATCCATAACAACTTCAGAGTGCATTTTACCAAGTCCTTTTTGGGAGTCTTTCAATCTGTAGTGATGTACATAAACACAAAAACAGGATGGCTTATTTCTGAATGAATAAATCAACCAAGGTACAGTGGTGCCTCGCAAGACGAAATTAATTCGTTCTGTGAGTTTTTTCATCTAGCGAATTTTTCGTCTTGCGAAGCACGGTTTCCCATAGGAATGCATTGAAAATCAATTAATGCGTTCCTATGGTCAAAAAAAGTCCAAACAAAGCCAAATTTGGTACAACAAGAGTTTATTAAGTGCTCTTTAAAGTCACACATACTGCAAAGAGCATTTCAAAATTCAAACCCAGAATTTGTTTAAAAAAACAGCAGAGTGGCCCAATGGTCACAGAAAATCATAAAAATGCAGGAAAAAAACACACAAGCTTCCAGATTCTTGCAAACCCCTCCCCAACTGTTCCCCCAGCCACCCACCACACAGAAATTCAAACCCAGAATTTTTTTCGTCTTGCGAAGCAACTCAAAAACGGAAAACCCTTTCGTCTAGCGAGTTTTTCGTCTTGCGAGGCATTCGTCTTGCGGGGCACCACTGTAGCTTTAAAATAACTCCATTTGCATTACTGATTTTACTATAGATAATGGATGGGAGCAAAGGAGTATCAGTGATCAACGTCTGCTTTGTTCCTTCAGTATGCAAAAAGTTAATCAGCCCAAATCATTAAATGCAGTCCATGCAGACTTTTAAAAATAAACACAGTGGAACTTCGGTTTTCGAACGTAATCCTTTCCAGAAGACAGTTTTACTTTTGAAACGTTCGAAAACTGAAAGCGGAAACCTCAATACAATAAGGAAACTCAGTACGGAAGCCGCATGGCACGTTCGGCTTCTGAAAATCATTTGAAAACCGAAGCAGTTACTTCTGGGTTTTCAACGTTCAAAGGCCAAAATGTGTGTCAACGGACATATCCAACAACCGAGGTTCCGCTGTAACTGATGTGGAAAAGTGGAGAACCAAACGGAAGACTAGAAAAATGAGAAAATGAGAGAAACCAACTTTCACAGAGCTGAATCCCTAGCCCATGCCTGCTTTCCGTGGGATTTAAATGCGTAATTCAACACTTGAAAGGAATTTACTAGGATTTGGGTGTGTGGGTGTTTTTTAAAGTACAGATCGCTTTACTTGTGAATGCTGTAAATGGGGGATAGAAAGGAGAAGACGCTGTTTGTTTGTTTGTTTGTTTGTTTGTTTGTTTGCTTGCTTGCTTGTTAGTAAATTGAGCACCACTGATTTATAGGCAATGCAGATAGATTTCATTAAAACTGCAGATGCGGGAAATGCAAAAACCGCGACGTTCAAAATTGCTTTGCATTAGACAGTTTTAGTTTCCTTAGTTGCACTGTTACATGTAGATCCTATGAGCTGCTAGGCTAGCAAAAATAGCTACACTGGCTCCCATTGACTAGCAACCAGTAGCATGACTGTACCATTGCTTTATCCACGCACGGAATATATTCTACTAAGGATAAAATGCAGCTCATGGCTGTTGGGATATAGGATTTTGTGAGGATATAGGATTTTGTAGCCCAGCTACAGCAGCTACACCCAGCTACCAGATGCAGTTTAATGAGGCAGTGTGGTGTAATGGTTAGAGTGTCAGACTAGGATCCCCACTCAGCCATGAATCTTGCTGGGTGACCTTGGGCTAGTCACTGCCTCTCAGCCTAATCTACCTCACAGGGTTGTTGTGAGGATGAAATGGGGGGGGGGGAGAGAAAACTTGTTATGCCACCTTGAGTGCGTCGGAGAAAAAGGTGGGAGATGAATGCGATAAAAAAATCAAAATAGATGTGCCTCCACACACGGCAGAATTCTAGCAGAGCATTCAGTACGAATAGGGGAGAAGGACACTTGCACCAAATCCTGTATCGTTCCATCTGTGGCCTTGCCCACTTCAATAACACAACTTCATTCAGCGCTAACGGAATGAATCTCCCACATGGCAGATGTGGCAGAGGAGAGATTCAGTGCAAAAAAGTAGAATAATGACAAAAGTTACATCCTTCACTCTGAAATAGTAGAATATATCAGCATAAGAACTACATACGCGCACACACACACACAGTGAGTCTTTTAAAAGCGGCCCCATGGAACATGGATACTCTGTATCCATGGGGCCTCTTTTAAAGGACTCACCCTGTATATATTTGTACTATTCAGGTTTATAGGTTACATTAATTTTACAATCATTTTAACGTTTCAAAACTTGACTTCCTTCCCCCTCTTTCTGCAGTTCCTTAAAGTTGTTTTTTAATATCCAAATTCACTTAATTTACTCATTTATTCATCTTCTTTAAATCTATACTCTTATGAAACTGCAGGTCGCTACAATAATCCTGCCAATGTTTTTATCTGTTTGCAATTTATCTGTAAATATTCAATAAACCATTTCCATTCTTTTATTAAAAAAATTGTTATCTTGATTTCTAATTCTTCCAGTAAGTTTTGCCATTTCTGCATATTCCATACATTTTTGTATCCATTCTTCCTTTGCTGGGACTTCTGCTTCTTTCCATTTTGGGGCGAGTAGCCTTCTTGCTGCTGTAGTAACATACATAAATCAATTTTTACACAATTTAGGCAGTTCTGTCCCTATAATTCCCAAACGAAAAGCTTCTAGGTGTTTGGGTTTTTTTACAAAGTTTATTTTAAACATCCTTTTCAATTCATTCTATATTATTTCCCAGTAAACTTTAACCTTACTACAAGTCCACCACATATGACCACATGCTTTACTGCTAACCAATTCACCAACTTAAACCAATGTAGTTGTGACTACATTGCCCACTTAAAGAACAAACTTTTTGAATGCTTTGATCAGTAGTTTGGCTATGAGCTTTTTCTCTCCAGTGAATATATGCTTAATATGCTTAGGATACAGTACAGTTTTTTCTCACCATGATATTACATTGGTGTTTCCTGTATGACTTCACCAAGAGACACTCTGCTGCAGGTAATTTTAGATCTGATTGCAGTAATGGAGTTAAAAAAGTAGTACAGTATCTATAAGTGCAAACTATGACTTGATTTCCAATGTGAAAGAATAGTGTTAAACTAATCATTTTAGATATTTAAAATCTATACTGCCAACCTTTAATCATACAGAAGAAAATTGCTGTCAGGTCTCGTAATTTCTTGCCGCGATATCTTCCCGCAGGCTAGTTGCAAAAGGGGCAATTTAATTAAACTTACGTTTTCATTGAGTTCAAGTACTATTGTACTCAATGAAGTTAACTTCTGAGAAGACACGAATAGGATTTCACTATCAATATTCTCTTTACACAAATAAAAACCCTGGCATTCTTGAGAATTGTGCTACCCAAGTATTTGTATGAAAACTGATATTTAAATTAAGTATTCTGCCCGATTAGCGGCATCTTTTTTGTCAATAAAAAATGTTTTTACTCAAGAAATCCAATTGAGTAAAGGTAGAATCCTCTTCATATCTACTCAGCAATAGTTCAATGGGTCTCGAGGATTGTGGACTAACCGTTTACATCATTGCAATGGGATTACTCCTGGATCCATGTAGAATTCGCAGCATTGAGGCTATAAATTTATACATGGATTTCAAGCCCTTCTAAAAGGGGCAGGTTGTTTTGCAGAAACACTATACGCAGTGTGATTTTATCACCCCGCTCTAAAAACGAAAGTGCTATTCCTGACCTTTTCTGCAATACAGTATTTAGTCATTACAACTATGTCACTAGATACCTGGGATTAAAATGTGACCACAGTAAGCCCCTTGATGTTTTATGCATTTTGCTGAATTGATGCAGCAAATGGCAAAACTACAAGGTTAAATGTGTTAATTACATTCAAAAATATTGACACTTGACTGTGGCAACAAGACTGTGAACTCATTTACCTCTTGCATTTCTGGACAAGACTTCCTGAAGAACTGCAGTGGTCTTCAAGGTATTACTCTGTTCTGCAGGGACAATTCTTCTTTTTAAAGATTCTTCAATCTTTATTATTATTATTATTATTATTATTATTATTATTATTTCTGGTCATCTTAAACAAGCAAACTAAATAAAACAAAAAAAGAATCTGGCTGCATCCCTTCATTTCTCCTTTATTCCTAACATGTGAGAAGAGGCAAGGAAAAAGGTGGTTAGATTGTCAGAAGCTGTTGACTTCATTTGCCCATATTTGCCCGCCCTGTCAAAAGGCGGTGAAGATAAGAGAAGCGGGATTTTCTTCTGCAGCTGAAAGATAAAGAATGCTGTGTCATGCAACTAGCTGAAGAAGACGGTGATTTCTAAACTGCATCATGCCCTCGTTTGAAGGTAGAGTTGGAACAAGAAAATGGAGGGGAACTAGCAGAAGGTCAAAGGGGCAAGTGTGAGGAAGGCAGGCAGGAAGGAACTCCCTTCAATGACCGGATGAAGATGAGATGGAAAGAGGGTTTCTACAGCTTACAACTTTCCTCCTATTGCCCAAGTCATTCTTCAAGTTGCTTTATAGAAGCTCATGAGATTGTATTGGAGCAGAGAGACTATTTCCATCATGGTGGTGGTGGTCTCTGGCTTTGCAGCCTTCACTCAGCTTCCTTTTTCAGGCTGCCTCTGCCCTCCTGCATTATGGGTAGAAATTTCCCCTCAGAGAACTCTTGGAACTGATTGTTTTTCCAAGGAAATGGAGAACATCACATCTTTGTAAAATATGGGATAACCTCAGACCCTCTTGGTGTCCCAATTTTCCAGGGACAGCCCCAGATTTGCAGAAGCTTGTCCTGGTTTCTAATTTGAACCTTTTCCTTAGGACGTCCTTATTTTCATTGGAGAAATGTTGAGGGGTATGGAGTTATGTGACCCCTGATCCAAGGAGAGACAACGTTTAGAAGACATGTGAAGGCAGAGTAGGGTTTTTCAAAAAAAAGTTTAATGTTTTATTATGTTTTTATATATGTTGAAAGCCATCCCGAGTGACTGGGGCAACCCAGTCAGACGGTTGCGGTATAAATAATAAAATTATTACTATTATTATGGAATAGGACATCCCTATTTTCATTGGTGAAATGTATCCTGTGTACCACTGTTGGCTATGGTCGTTAATTTTTGAAATTGTATTAATTTTGTTTACTAATAAGAAGCACTGTGGTAAGTTTGACTAATTGTGAGTTTTCTTGAGCAGGAGGCAACGTGTGTCCCTCCAGTGATCTTGGACTCCCACCTTCCATTGTCCTAGCCAACATGGCTTTGTGGTGAGGGATGTTGGGCGTTGTAGTTAAACAGCTTCTAGAATAACATCTGGAGGGACACAGATTACCAAGCCCAGCTCAAGAGGTACACAAGAGTATGTTTATAGCTGAAAGAATTGTTGACATGCCCCCCAAGGCTTTCTGGGAGATGATATATAATGAAATGAAAAAGGTATTTAAATATACCTTCCTGAAGAAACCAGAGGCCTTTCTCCTGGGCATGGTCGGCCAATTGGTGCCAAAGAAGGACAGAACTTTCTTTTTGTACGCCACAACAGCAGCAAGAATACTTATTGCAAAGTATTGGAAGACACAAGATCTACCCACCCGGGAAGAATGGCAGATGAAGGTGATGGACTATATGGAACTGGCGGAAATGACTGGCAGAATCCGAGACCAGGGAGAAGAGTCGGTGGAAGAAGATTGGAAAAAGTTTAAAGTCTACTTACAGAAATACTGTAAAATTAATGAATGCTAGAATGATGTTGGATAAGAAGTTAAGTGGTTTTTAGCTATAATGCTATAAAGGAATATGAAAAAATGGATTATTAACAGGTAAAAACTTAATGTTATAATACTTTAAGATTAAAGACTAGGACAAACAAAGAGGGAAAGGGTTTGCTGAACTAACAAATTGAACTGGAATACAAAAAAGGGAGGTGTGAGGAGGTCCGGGAAACAAGCAAATGAAAGATAAGTAATGGAAAGATGGAATTGTTTTTAACTATTCTTATTTTTTTTTTGTTTTTTCATTTTGTAATATTTTGAAAATCTTAATAAATATCTTTTTAAAAAAACACCAAAGGTGCTTTGATGTACTAGGCAAATCACTATTTCAGTTTAAGATGTGTGAGGATAGATCCCGTAACACCTCACTCCAACTTCCTTGGAGGTAGCAGGGTACAAAAGTATGGTAAGTAACTCTGACACATATACAAAATAACTGTCACCCATATAGTAGTCTTTATTGTATTCTAACATTCTTTTGGAAGGCATTGCCCATGGAAAATATAGAAATAAGAATTTAAGGAGCATTTAAATATGTTGATGACACATCATAATGGTTCCATCAGAAGAACCTTACCAGCATGTGTGCTTGGATTCACAAACTGAAATGTATTTAATTCCAGTGTTTCAGATACTTTGGAATAAACAAGTAAACATAATTACTCTAGAGTTAGAACACCCCTCAGATTTCTACAAAGAAAAGCCCACGTAAAGAACACCTTTTTGTACAAACAACAGCTAAGGTGGCAAAAATGGATTTACTGAACTACTTCAGACTGGTTCTGATCTCAATTCACATGGATTCTCCATATCATTTTTTTTTTTTTAAATCCACTTAAAGAGAACTGGGCTGCCTAGCATACTAGGCTAGGCTAGCTGCATGTACTACTGGTTTGGGCCAGGAAATGGGGAAATAATACTGAACAGCAAGTGAAGAAGAGAGAGGTTTGCCAAAGTCTTTTTAAAAGAAGGTATTAAAGAGCCCTTTGACTATGACTAAACACATGTGGAAGAAAAGAGCCAGTTTTACTGATCTTATCTCACTTGTTCCATTGAAAAGAGGTCCTCTCTTAAAATTCAGTTGCCAACCACAGGTCTACCTGTGTGTTTGCAATCACGACTTACTCAACTCTGCATCCACAAGTTTTACAATCCAATTATTCCTATGTTTACTCTGAGGTGAGCCCCAGTGAGTACAGTGGCACTTATAGGAGAGTATCCTGAGATAACTCTCAGATAAGTGTGTATTAAATTGTAGCCTTACTTGAGAGTAGGACCTGTTGAAATCAGTTGGATTTACTTATGAGTAAATATGGCTAGCTTCGGTCCATATATATCCTTAGGAGCAAAAACTACAGTGGTGCCTCGCAAGACGAAATTAATTCGTTCCGCGAGTTTTGTCGTCTTGCGATTTTTTTCGTCTTGCGAAGCATGGTGTCGGGAAAGTTTTGGAAAAGCTTCAAAAATCACCAAAGTCTTTAAAAACCTCAAAAAAGGCTACCACACCGCGTTCTATGAGTTGCTCCTCGAAGTCACAACTGTATTAACGGTGTTAAGAAAAAGGAAACAAACTTGCAAGACGTTTCCGTCTTGCGAAGCAAGCCCATAGGGGAAATCGTCTTGCGAAGCAGCTCAAAAAACAAAAAACCCTTTCGTCTAGCAAGTTTTTTGTCTTGCGAGGCATTCGTCTTGCGAGGTACCACTGTAACAGTTGCATCATTTCAGGTTTCAATGGGACTTACTGCCTGGAAGATCTCAGCCTTGATGTGTTTTTGGACCAATGATTATTTTGAAAGTGAGCAAATATTCTGGTGGTCAACCTAATTTTTTTACTTTCATTTTAAAGTTAGAGTGACATGAGTTGTGGACACTTGGATTGGTTTCATCATCAGTTAAATATGTGTGTGTGTGTGTGTGTGTGTTTGTGTATAAACTTGATTTCCCCTTGCTAATGGATGCTATTTATTAAATTCTAAAGTTGCACACCATCCTGCCCTCTTCTAAAATCTGGTTCAAAGCTCACATGTAAAAAAAATGTTATACTGGGACACCACGGAAAGCAGTTTAAAAGTATTCCTCAACTTTCTTTTCCACTTAGTTAGAAGAAAAAAATTCCAGGCTAGTAATATTATGGTGCAGTGTAATTTGATGCATGATGACTTGGAAGTAAGTTTGTGTCTTCCCAGGAAGGTTTATCATGGTTGCATCTTAAACACACACACTGCTTTACATATCTTTCCTACCATACAAATTAAAAGTACCATTTAAAGTTATGGAAACTATTTTTAGAAACAATATTCCTCAGGAATTTCTTTGAACTGCATGAAGTCATGTTAAGATCTTTAGGATATAGAAAGCAGAAATGGTCATCAAGATACAAGGCAACATTTACACTTACTTTGCACATAAGCTTTTTGTTATGTATAAAATGGCACAAAATAAATTAAGTCATGTTATTTATTCATCCGGTTTAAGTGACTGAGATGACATCAGCACAAAAAAGAATGTTAAGCAAAAATACCTTAGCAATGTTTGGAATGCTAACATTTTCTCCATTTTTTCTCAACAAAAATGGTCAGCTTTTGCTAGCTACCATTATTTCCTTTTGGAATTTTTTTTAAAAGACGTTTTCTATACAGACTCAAAGGTAATCCTGGCACTTGAGCCCAGATCAACAGTTTGCTTTAGTGTGTATAATGTTGGTGGCCATCTTCCTCCCTGCTTTGGAGTCAGTG
The DNA here is from genome assembly GCF_964188315.1 of Podarcis muralis. Lineage (NCBI taxonomy): Eukaryota > Metazoa > Chordata > Lepidosauria > Squamata > Lacertidae > Podarcis > Podarcis muralis. Next base: position 92,734,552 of record NC_135658.1, read on the forward strand.
CTAAAAGTACAATGAAAAATGCGTGGCTAGTGATTATTTTGGTAACCATTCAAAAGTCAAAAGCGACTACAACATCGTGTTAACTTTTAAGAATCCGCTTTAGTTTGGACACACGTTTCTAGCAGTTTATAATATTAAAAGAGATGTAAATGCTCGGTTAAAAAAAAACACCCCATCAGATTTGTTGTTAAATGGTAAAACTTCGGTGGGCTTTGAAAGTTGTACACGAACAATCAAAATGGACCGTTTCAAGGCAGCGGGATGTTTTAAAACTCTTTTAATGGTACAAAACACGAGACTGGCGTAATTCTTTCCAGCTCTCCGGCATGACATTGGAAGTTGGAAATGCGCGTCCACAGAAGGAGGATTTCCCTGGATTAAGTGCTAATGTAAGGCTAACAGTTGACTCGAGTTTCCTGCAAGCTGCAAACTATGAAACCTTTCGGGCGGGTGTGTGTTTTAAAGTGAGAATGGGAAGCCGATGCGATCGGGAAAACAATCACTTTGTTTTGGAGAGGGGTGGGGGATGGGGGAGGGCGAGCGAGCCCCCCGCGCTCGCATCTGCTTGTGCGCTCCGGCTCCTCTTTGTAACGCTCGCGCAGAGTCACTTTCTGCGTGATCTAATGAAGGCAACCGAATTGCTGCAGTCAGGGGAGGTAAGCAATGCCTTACAATGAAACGCTAACCGTGCGTGTAAGCCGCCGAGGCGAGAGAGAGAGAGAGGGTGTGAGTTCGTAGCGAGGTGGGGGGAGAGCCGAGCTCCCCCCCCCCCTTCCCCAAACCAGGCTCCTCCTCGCCCTGGCCAATCTAACAAAAACAACCGTGAAAGAGTGAATGGGCCACTAACGGGAGTGAGCAAACACAACAGGAAGGGGGTGGGAGCTCGATGCTAAAGAGCCACCACCGCTCAGCATCCCCTCCCCCCGCTTCCCTGCCTTCCTCTTGCAGGAGCTTAGCAAGCCCCTCCGCCCATTCACCAAATAAAGAACTCCCACCCGCCTCTTCTTTTCCCCCCACCCCACCCCAGAAGGGAGCTTACTCCGGAGTAACCTCGTTTCTCCTCCTGGCGCTGCATTGTTACGCGCTGTAGCCACCCACGCTTTTGCAAGATGGGCCTTTGGTGAAGCGAGGCGACTTCGATGGGTGTGTGTTTTAAAAGAAACTTCGGACACAAAAAGGAAGCCATGCCGTGCAGGCTGATTCCCCAGCGCCATTGGGATAAATGGGTTTAGCCACCTCTACCCCTCTCTCTAACCTCAGTCACTTTCCGGGGAGTTAAGGTAGCGTTATAGTTAGGATCGTGCTTGCAAGGCCATTGTGCGCCGAAGGACCTTTTTACTCAAGCAACTGCACAGCAGCCTTCGGAAGTTTTGCGGGCCACCGGCAAGCCTTTCTGAAGCCATCGCGAAGTTAACCCAGGGGGGCCTGATTCAGGGCAAGAGATGCAGCAGCAGCAGCTCAACCCAAGGCACTTAATTCTTGCAAAAGATGCTGCAGCCAAGCCAGGAGTTCGCCCTTCCCCTCGCAAGCGTTTCCCACGCTTCCAAGCTCGAGCATCGCTGGCAGTTGGGAGCACGAGAATCTTTATTATTAAATAAAACCCACGAAATCTTAAGGCGGAAACAAAACTGGAGGGGTTTGCGATTTCCAGATTCCAACTCTTGATCGGAATGTGCCTAGGCTTTATTTTATTTCTCGCATCTGCGTTCATTCATGGAACCGGCACGTTTCTTGGGGAATGTTGCACTGGAGCAAAAAAGGAAAAAAAAGAAAAAGATGCTGCTATTTGAGCGCAGTCAATAGCCTTCTTCTGCCACTGAATCGCCTCTCCCGCCTTAGCGTGGGAAGGGCGGGCGCAGCGGCGATAATAGTAGCAAGTAGTAACAGGAGGGAGGGGAGGGGCGTGGCCTCGCCGGGCGTGGGCGGGGCGGCCTCTCCCGATTGGCCGCCGCGGCGCTCGGAAGCACTTTGTTTTCTATGCTAATGAGGGCGGAGCGGAGGCTTGTGGATATTTACGTTGAGGCGGGAGCCGCCGCCCTTCATTTCTCCACCCCCCCCTCCGCTTTTATCCACATGGTTCTCTCTCCTCTCTCTCTCTCTTCCCCCCCCTTCCCCAGCTCGCCTGATGCCGCCGCCCTCCTCCTCCTTCCCGCCACTTCTGTGAGGGGAGAGGGGGGTGGGGCGGGGAAAACGGGAGCGGCGGTTGGTTGGTCGGTTGGCCGTGAGGTGTTCCTCCCCCTCCCCACTCCACCCACCACCACCTTTTACGCGAGAGCCCCCTCACGCGCCACAGCCCGCGCGGCGGCTACTGCGGCGGCCGCTTCTTCGGCTTCGTGAGGGAAAAGAGAGAGAGAAAGCGCGCTCTCTCGGCCTCCTTGGCCGTGACTGGAAAGAGGTGGGTTCGGCCCGGAGAGGCAGCCGTGAGGGAACGAACGAGCGCGAGGGAGGGGGGGCGGGGGCGGCGACGGAGATGGGAGAAGCAGCAGCGCATGGCGAGGCGGCGCGCGCGCGACCCACTCCCTCTCTCTGCGTGCGTAACGGCGGCGCCTCCCGCGCGACGGCTCCTCGCTCGCGCGCACGGGGGCGGGCGGGGCCGGAATGAGGGAGATTTGAAAAGGCCGCGCGGCGGCCGCTCGCAACTGCCGCCGCCGCCGCCTCTCTTCCTCGCCGCTCGCTCAGGGCGTCCGGCGAGCGAGGAAGGACCTCGAGCGGGGAAGGTGCGTATGGAGGTAGTGGCTGGGGAAGAGGAGGGGAAGGAGGAGGCGGCCCGGCCGGCTCGGGCCGAGCAACTCCTCGGAACAAAAGCGGGCACATGGGGGAGAGAGGAGGGGGAGCGGCCGAGCGCTCCACGCGGCCGTTAACCGCCACAAGCGCGGTTCAAAAGTTTGGGGGTGGGGTGGGGGGGGAGCTTCCCCGCGTGGGCTTTTGTTCTGTGGGAGGGGCGGGGGCGGCGCCGTTGCCTCAGCGGGGCCCTGGCCGGGGCTGCGTGCGAGGCGGCTTAATCCCCCTCCTCGCCCGCTTTCCCTCTCGCGCTATTTCTTTCCTCCCTTCGGTTCCCGCCGAAAAGGGGGGGGCGGAGAAGGAGCGCGTGTTTGAGGTGAGGGTCGCTGCGGGGGATGTAGGGAGCGGACGGCTTCCCTCCCCCGCCGCGAAGTCGCCCTGCGGTGGCGGCGGTTGTTGCGGGGCCGCGGCGGCGGCGCCATGTTTCCGAGGGGGGCGGGGCCGGGACATGGCGGCGGCTGCGCGTGCTGAGGCCGATTGTTCCCAGTTAGGCCGCGGCCATGTGGGAGCCGCCGCCGCCGCCGCCACCACCCGCGAGGGGAAAGAGGGAGAGACCAAGAGGCGGGGGGGGGGGGGAAGAAGCGCGGTAAGGGGGCCGTGCTGGTTTCCCCTTCGGGAGCAGGGGGCGGAGGACAGCAGAGCGAGGGCGGCCCAGGCCTGGGGCATAAAGGAAGTAAAAGGACGGCGGGCCTGGCCGGCTCGCGGGGGGGGGGGGAGGAGGAGGGGGCGCGCGAGAAAAGGGAAAATACGCCGCTCCAGTAGCCGAGCCCTGACCCGCCGCCACAGCGCCCCCTGGCGCCCCTGCTGGCCCCAGGCACCTCGCGGGCTCAGCACGTGCAAGCTCCGGAGAAGCCGCGGGCCCGGCTCGGGGGCGCCATTGTGCTCCCCATCTGCTTCCCGCCACCTTTACCCTCGCGGACCCCGCGCTGCTGCCGCCGCCGCCGGGCTCCTTCGGCGGCTCCCGCGCCTTTTTACCAACAGGTAGTTCTCCGAGAAAGGACCCGCGCTCTCTCGTGTGCGCATTGTGGCTCGGTGGGGCGGGGGAGGGGAAACACGCGACGGGGAAAGTGAGCCTTGGTTTTGTTTTCTTTGGGTGCTCAAGGCTGCTTTGTTTGCTTCGCGGTAGCGGGCCCGTGGAGGAGTTTGGGGCGTAGATTTTCCTTTTATTTTATTTCCCACCCCCCAAGAGTAAAGTTTCCCTTTGTCTAAGGGGGTAACTTTCGACTCACTGCATCTTTCTGGGTTCTTGGAGAAATGGAACATGCACATGTCCAAGAAAGAGGGAATTTGTTTCATTGTGCCATCGAAAGACAGAGATGTCCTGATCCTCAGAGATACACTTTATAAAAAGACCAGAGGAGAAAACTATAGCTTACAGACTCCCAACTGCTTTCAAAAAGCTTCAGCTTAATTCAAGTGGTAAGGTGTAAATAATTTCTTACCAGTTGGAGCAGGAAGTTGATAGTGACTTTTTTTAGCTATGGGATTTTGAAGTCCTTAAGCACTATGTTTCACAACAATTGCTATTTAATAATGCCTCGATACACATTGGTAAGAACATGCTCATGAATGGTTATTTACTCTCCTGTTTTCTAAAACAGATCAACAGCATCCCACTATGATAAAACTGCCTTCCACTTTACTTACACATAATGCTGGCCATAGTTCTAATCTCTGTAACTGAATTATTGTTCTTCATGATTAGTAGTTTAGAGAGTGGTAGATGAAAAACCAACAGAAGTAGCCCTCATCTGGTGCAGATTTTTTACCATTGCTACCATTGAAAAACCTGCTAATACTGGATATTAATAGAACTTTTTTTCTTTTTTTGCCAGGTGAAGCTTTGGAAATGAGAACATCCTCTTCATGCCAGAGTAATGTCAAAGTGCTTACAGTGCAGGTAGTGATATATAGAACCTACTGCAGTGAAGGCACTTGTAGCATTATGCTGGCAACTGCAGCAAAGGTTTTGGAAAGTTACTCTGTAATGGCCGCCACATGGTGACTGCTTTTTGTTCTAAGGTGCATCTAGTGCAGATAGTGAAGTAGATTAGCATCTACTGCCCTAAGTGCTCCTTCTGGCATAAGAAGTTGTATTTTCACCTAGTCATTCACACCGAATAAAAAAATCTAGTAATGTTTTGCAGTCCTCTGTTAGTTTTGCATAGTTGCACTACAAGAAGAATGTAGTTGTGCAAATCTATGCAAAACTGATTGTGGCCTGTTATTGTCTACATATCAACATTTTAATGATTTCACTTTTAAGTTAACATAGGTCTCCAGAACAGCAGTCAAAACAGCTTCTGTAGCGCTAAAGTGCTTATAGTGCAGGTAGTGATTCATAATCTACTGCATTAGGAGCACTTGAAGTTCTACTAGCTGTAGAACCTCAGTTTCACCCAGATTTTTCCTGTGTTCTGCTTTTCTATGTGTCTGTTGAACACTGTACTCTGGTTAGTTTTGCAGGTTTGCATCCAGCTGTATGATACTCTGCTGTGCAAATCCATGCAAAACTGACTGTGGCAGTGAAAAATCAATGAATAAGCGATAGGTTGTACCCCTTTCTACACAGGTTGGGATAAGTTGCAATGCTGTGTGTGTCAGTGGTATTGCACTTGTCCCGGCCTGTTGAGGTTGGTGGGGCTAGAGCCTGGAACAACTTTCCTTCTCAGCTGATGGTCCTGGAGCAACACAGAACAGTTAGCAATGGAATAGTTTCCCATTGCTTGCTGTGTTTGAGTGGAGTAACATGGTTGTACTGTTCCATGTTTGTGGTATACCAATTACTGTTTTCAAAATTCTGCTTGTAAAATCAGTGAAGCTTTGCCACACAAAGCAACTTGCATAACCTGTAAATGATAGTGTTAAATAAATCACCAACTTTGTACTTGAAAATCAAAACAGGTGTTTTTTTTATTTGTTACTGAAATTTAATTGATGTATTATCTACCATAGATATTGTGCCACAGCAGCTGAAACAATCGGACGTTTTCCAGTCCAGTTTTTCAAAGCACCTACCAAAACACATTACATGGGAGCAGTGGCACATGCTTGGCAGCCTTCCTATGTCAAGAGTGAGGAGAGAATGTCAGGATGGGGGTATGAAATATCCTCTCGTTCTTTGATATGGCTGTTAGAAGCCACTGCCTCAGCACATGGGTTCATAAGAGTTAGTCAATAATTACATGCTGTGTGATATTTGCATGGATATAATTAAGTTCCATAATATATTCATCCCATAATATATGCAGAAAAAGTGCTGTTGCAAGCTTCATGAAAAAATAGTAACTTGCAAATACTGGTCATCCTTTATATCTTTTGTTGTATTTGATACTGTATTGTCCTAAACTGTCAGAGACCTTTACAGCGGTACCTCGGGTTACATACGCTTCAGGTTACAGACTCCACTAACCCAGAAATAGTACCTCAGGTTAAGAACTTTGCTTCAGGATGAGAACAGAAATTGTTCTCCGGCGGCGTGGCAGCAGCCAGAGGCCCCACTGTACTTTTGTGGAACTTTGTAAATTTAACTCAAAACCATAGTTAGCATCAGCCAAAATTTAAATTGTTGCAGTCACAATTTAGACTATGGAGAGTACCTCAAATAATAAAATTTACCATGTATGTAAGCTTGATTTTATAACTACACTAAAAGATGGAGCCATGTCGAAAGTAGTTTTAAATGCTACAATGAATTTTTTAATTACTCTTAATTAAGACTTTCCTTAATTACTAAAAGTACATTTTCCTTTGCGATAAAAAACACTGACATAAAGTATGCTTAGATACGTATTAGGCTACTGTGAGTGCAAACTAACGCACAAGAAACTGGCATAAAGCGAGCTTGTGTAAAGCTACTTAAACTTGCACCAGATCAAAACCCTGCTCGGCAGTGGGGTTGCTTGCTGCAGCTCCACCTAAACCTTGCAGAAGGAAAACTAGATTTTAGCATAGTGTTTAATGCTGAGTTGCAGTGTCACGTTAACAGAGTTGAACAAACCTAGGATCCAGCCTGTCTCCCCTGGAATGTCCCCTTTTAGGGGCTTAAACTAGCTTCTGCTGTGCCAGATCAAGCAAGTTACACCCATGTATCTTCCACTAATCCAGGGTTGGAGACTTGATGCTAGTTGAGTGAGAAGCATTCCAGCTCTTGAAATCCACTTCATCCTAAAATCATCCCACCAAATCTTGAATCAGGATTGCCCCCCTGATCTTGTAATACAACACATGATTCTAACGTAATTATTTAGGATTGAATTGCTGCTCACAATTTTCTAGCCATGCGGAATGTGTGTATGTATTGACTGCAAGTTCTTTGATAGGTTTGGGAGCATTACTAAAACAGTCCAACTATAATTTGACCTTGCTGCTAATACTCAAATTTATATTACGCACCCTTAACTGCAACTTGACTTAAGGTCATTCGTGGTTCGGAGCTTTGCTTTTTCAAGGAAAAAATGCAGGGTATGTGGCAAAGCTCAAGAGTGTTAAATGGGATGTTGGATAAATAGTGATGTGAATAAATCGCTCTGTATGAAATAAACCATAAATCATTTGAGTATACTAGGTTTAGCATTATTAAATGGCAGCATACTTTGAAAGTGTAGCTCACTAATTATTTAAGGTAGTTGGTAAACTTAAGGATGAAAAATTTACAGTACTTGGATAGGTGCTTTTCTTTGCTGTTCAATCTGGGAGCAAGTGAAGCAGATGCAATGTATTACTAGCTTGGTGGTAGTTAACCTGACACTGGATTAAGGGTATTCTCTAATACAGAATACATAAAGTAATTCCTTCTCGGTTTGAAAATATGAAATACTATCACCTCTTGCTGTACGTAACATACTTCAGCAAAGGATCTTTGTTGAATTTAATTGAAACAACTGCATTTGTTAGCGTTATAACATTCTAAAGTTATTATATGGTATTTAAATTGGGGAAAATAAACTTTAATAGAAAATCTGTTGTGATTGCATGCTTAAGTTATAGAAGATTCAAAAGTAAACATTTTATGTTTTTACCTAATGGGTTTATGTATGAGCAATCCTAGATTTCTAGGTTAATGCAGCACTGTACTCTGGTAACTCTGGTATTTACTTAAGGTTCCGGCAAAAACAGGAGTTGAAAAAGTGGCATTGCAACAGTATGACACTGCTCTGTCCCTTATTGTCCGCATGTCTGTTAGAGTATCTTGCCAATGCTATGACAAGTGAAACAGTATACAGTGGTACCTTGGTTTATGAACTTCATCCATTCCAGAAGTCCATTCTTAAACCAAAGCGTTCTTAAACCGAGGCATGCATCCCATAGCGGGCTACTCAGTTTACAAATAGAACACACTCAACAGGAAGCAGAACATGTTCTGCTTCCAAGGCAAAGTTTGCAAACCATAACACCTACTTCTGGGTTTGCAGTGTTCTTAATCCAAGTTCATAAAATTAGCTGTTCTTAAACCTAGGTACCACTGTACTTTTAACTGCTAGCATATCCCCCTCAAAAAAGTCAAAGGGAAGTTGTTAATTAATAAGATATTGATTCTAAATCATAAGAAAAAAAACTTGAACAAGTGGGCATTCTAACTGGTTGCTACAAGTAACCAACCAGGCACTCTGGTTGCAGATAAATAGCCTTCATGCTACTTTCAGTCAGGCAAAGGAACTATGCAAGTTCACTTTATTGAACGCTAAATGTCCAAATAAAAATTCAGAGTTGAGGGCTATATTTGCTAACAAAATAATGCTTATTCAATAGAAACTTAATATATATATGTCTTCGAGTTGCATTTCCTCCATCCCTATTTGTGTTGTGTAAAAAAAAAAAAGCATAATGTCATGTATGATAGTAATGGGTACAGTTTAAGGGATTTGTAGGTAGGTATTTTTAAACTACAGTGGTACTTCGGGTTACAGACGCTTCAGGTTACAGACTCTGCTAACCCAGAAATAGTACTTCTGATTAAGAACTTTCCTTCAGATGAGAATAGAAATTGTGCGGCGGCAGCAGCTGGAGGCCCCATTAGCTAAAGTGGTACCTCAGGTTAAGGAGAGTTTCAGGTTAAGAACAGACCTCCAGAACGAATTAAGTTCTTAACCCAAAGGTAGCAAAAACTTTCATGTTAATAGGCAAGGAATTCCAGACTAGATGCTGTCAAGCTCAGTTCCTTCCAAAAGCAATGCAGAAATGTGGCACTTGAAAAACACTTAGTTCTGCAGATTCAAGTGTTTGAGTGGATCATTTGGGTAAGGAACGGCCCTATTAATACCACCTACTGAAACATTGGAATCACATTTCAGTTGCAGTCTTTAATCATGTATCTTCCACACTGAACCCCAGAGAGTCTTGCTAGGTAAATGTTGAATTTGGCCCAGTGACAAACTGGCAGCCAGTGCACACCTCTGAGCAGGGGTGTTAAGATGCTGAGGGTCTTACTCTGTCAGCAATCATGCTGCAGCATTCTACACTAACTAGAGTGCATCTCAGTAATCCACTCTTGCAATTATTGCCTGGGCTACTATGATCCAAGTTCTCCCAGTCCAGGAATGGCTACAACTGTTGTACCAGCCAAAGCTGGTAAAAGGCACTCGTAACCAGCAAGGCGGCCTAGTCTTCCAGTCCCAAAACAAAACAGGAGTGTCCTACCACAGTCTATAAGCCTGCTCCTTTAGGGGAATTTTAATATCCGTGGCCAGCAGTTTGCCAAAATACCAGACATGGAAACCTACAACACTTGTCTTCCAAGGACTTTAGTTCAGCTTGTTTTCCCTCATCCATCTCGCCATTACTTTCAAGGGTTTCTCCAGATTCAGATGTTGTGGGGAAAAAGAGCTGAGAATGCTGTTGACACCCTGCCCTAAATCTAATGAATGCTGCTAGCAGCAGCATGTAAAAAAGAAAACAATGGAGATAAAATTGTGCCTTGCAACACTCCATAGTATAACTGCCTGGAGCTGAAGGCCATTCTGCAAAAACTATTCTCTGAAATTGGGCACATAGATTTTGCAGACCAGTCTGTTAACACTCAGAGGGAATGCACTCCTAAGACTTGCTATACTGTACAAGCATACAAGAAGTTTACAACAAAACATTCCAAATTCAATTCTTCCTCTTAAGTAAGAATTATGTGCCAATATCCCATTGAATATGTGGAGCTAGTGACTTTTTTTGGATAGTGCCACATTTCTAAATTGTCTAATTACATAAAGCCTACTTGTGAGAATACACATAAAAACAAGGAAGATCGCTTTTAGCTTAGATTCCAACCTGTAGTTCTTAACCACAAAATCAAACTTGCCTTGTTGGGGTGTGGAGAGAATTGAAAGTGCAGCTGAAAAATCATCTCGTGCAAGACCTGTAACAAAAAAAGACACATTATCTTCCTTGCAAGGGAAGCTGGTTGGGAAATGTACCCTTCTCAAAGGAATTAACCAGATATGGTTGCCCCCCCCCCCCAGGTTTTGCTAAATTGCTCCAAAGCCAGAAGGTCTTTAAGAGCTTCAGATATTTATTTGAGAATAGGGAAGTACCATTAGCGAGCGTTCTAGTCCGGCCCTTCAAGCCAAATCAGTACGTTCTACCTCAATTCAGTGACTAAACAGAATAATCGCCAACCTTAGGCTTCTGATTTAAAGCAATTTTATTAAAGGCTTTAACTATGTAAATGGTAGACTGCATTTAAAAAAGACATGCAATATTGTCTTGATAAAGATGCTGAAACTGGTTTCATTAACATACATAAGCAAACAACGGAGGTGGTCCCTGAGGGCAAATAGGGTGCTGCCCCACTATCACCAGTTTTCCCTCAGCCAGCTCTCACCTGACTGCCTCCTTATTTAAGTTTGGGCATGGCATTGTCATTCAGTTTCCTACTCCACAGTGTCAGTTTTGTCTTATTAGAAATCGGGAGGAAGGAGGAGGGGGCAAAAACTACCATCACCTACTGTTGGGCTCCTTGCCTTCTGCCCTACCAGTCCCAGTGCGCAGCAACTTCCATGGAAAGCAAAGCCTCCTTCATACTAATGGTGTGTTGTGTCCTGGCATAGAATAAACTGAGTTTAAAGCACTTGCATAATAAGCAAAACAACTTTGAATACGCTAGTCATTAGCGCCTAGATTTTTTTTAAGGGCCCTTTAATCTCTACCTGTAGTCACACATGCACAGAAAGCAGCAAGGGCAAACTGATCTTAGAGAATTGGGTTGTGGCAGTAACATCACAAACTGAACACAGCCACAGATTGGAATACCATTATGTGAATAGCTGTACAGTGGTACCTCAGGTTACAGACGCTCCAGGTTACAGACTCCACTAACCCAAAAATAGTACCTTGGGTTAAGAACTTTGCTTCAGGATGAGAACAGAAATTGCGCGGCGGAAGCAACCAGAGGCCCCATTAGCTAAAGTGGTACCTCAGGTTAAGAACGGACCTCCAGAACGAATTAAGTTCTTAATCCAAGGTACCACTGAAATTGCAAGCTGAGTACAAGACATGCTATTGGATTACCTCTATTTCTGGATTCAGTCAGTGTGATTCAGAAAGCTGGTATATGCATGAAGTACAAAATTTAAAATACACCTTTTCATATATTTTTTCTTTTTTGCCAATAAATGCAGTAAACTGGAGAGGACAAAACCTGAAGAAAGTGGTGAAATCTGAATCCTCCCTAGCCATTGGGTGAGTGGCCTTGATGTCACAGAGTGTTTATAAATTGCTGCTCTAGTAAATGATGCACAGGAAGGCTGAAGTTTTGCTGTACCCCCTCCTTTCCTGTGTGTGTCACATAGCAATTGGTACCATAGAAGAATACTTCGTTTGGGATTCAATGTGTGCATGAACTGTTGGCATCAAGGCATGTCTAAATCTCAAGCTAACTACATTTTCACTGTAGAAATGCAACATACAGACAGTAATGAGAATAATTTGTGTCTTCCCAGTATTCTCTTACGATCCACTTCAACTGTTACGGATAATTTAGTCTTACAGGGGAGTGGGGGACTGTTAGAGCTGTGAATATACTTAGGGCCTTACTTACTTGCTTGATAAATATTCCCCTACCTCTGCTCCTGCAGCAGGAGAAGGTGTCAGGATCCAAAGGGAAGAGTGGCTGAGCTGCAATTCTACAGTTCTATCTCTAAAAATGAGAATATACTGTGTGATCTCTTGTTTGTGCTGGTCCAGAAGTCACCTGCAATTGTTATGTTGGAAGCCTCAGCCAAATAAATTGCAATCTGAAAAATCACATGCCTCTAACAAGACAATTGTGCCTCACAGAGTGAATACACAGGCCTTCGTGACACATGTGACTGGGTCCTTTTGAATCCCCATTGATAATACATTTCCATTTCCTTGGCCATCTGGTGGTGGCTCTTAAAGGGGTAAAGGTAAAGGTACCCCTGCCCGTACGGGCCAGTCGTGTCCGACTCTAGGGTTGTGCGCCCATCTCACTTAAGAGGTCGGGGGCCAGCGCTGTCCGGAGACACTTCCGGGTCACGTGGCCAGCGTGACGAAGCTGCTCTGGCGAGCCGGCACCAGCACAGCACACGGAAATGCCGTTTACCTTCCCCCTAGAAAGCGGTACCTATTTATCTCCTTGCACTTTAGGGGTGCTTTCGAACTGCTAGGTGGGCAGGAGCTGGGACCGAAAGACGGGAGCTCACCCGTGAGGTTTTACCCACAGCGCCACCCGCCTCCCCTTAAAGGGTTAGGGCTGTCTTAATGTAAACTCCAGGACTGGATAATAGTATAATGCCAATCAACTTGAAGTCTTCCTCCAGACCACCAAACAAATGAAAAAGCAGGTGACAGTGGGCACATTCGCTCATGTCACCTGACTCTACAAAACAACCCTAGATGTTTTGTAGATGCCGATCAGTGGAAAATTCAACATGAACAATTATTGTAGTGAACAATGTAGTGTAGTGAACAATTGTTTTTCTCTTGTTTTCAGGTAGCAGTTCTAAGTCTAGAATAAGACATTTGAACTCACTCTAGCTACAAAAGCAGAGGCTGCTAAAGAAGTCAGAGACCATTTGGCTGTGAGTTCTGGAATACCTGTTCCCTGCTTTGCTGACTTTCTCCCACCCATCCTGAAAGGGTGGGTCCCTGAGTGACTCCGGCTGCAAAAGCTGACACTGCTAAAAAACATGTGGGCTGGGGTTTTTAAGGGGGGTTGCTGGGAATATTTTTGTTGCTGTTATTGATATTTGTATCTTTATTTTTGTATCTTATAATGATTTATGTGCAACTAGATCAATTATAGCTGTGTACTTTTTGATGTGTTTTATTTATCCCTTATGATCTCTTCAGTGTTGTAAGCCACCTTGACCATGTTTTGAACTATGGAAAGGCGGCTTTACAGATGAAGTGATGATGTGATTCAGTCTTACTATAGTGCTCACACAGAAGCCACCTCTGTGGTGAACTGGCATAAGGCTTTATTTTACCCGCATCAAAGACCTATTTTGCTCCCCCCCCCCCCCCGTTCACCTTTGCAGACACACACAGGCTGGGAGCCTTAATGGCACCCCTCTAGATGCTTCGCCTGGGGCAAAAAGCTTGGCTAGGCCCCCCCCCCCCCCGTTAGCTTTGGTTCTGCATAAGGATAGTGAGTAATAGAAAAGGGCTCTCTTCCACTCCTTGATCTATTCTTCCAGCTACCGATGTAAGCAACAAACAAGCATGGGTCAAGAGGATTTCTTTGGAAAGGCCCAGATGTGTCAAGAGGCAACAGAGAACCAGGGCAATATAGGACATCCTCTCTGGTCACAGACCAATCCTCTCCATCTGCATTTGGGCCTGACCTGAAAGATCAAGGAAAAGTGTGGGCACATAGTGGGTAAGTTCTAAGAAAGCAGTTTGTGACATGGTTGCTGATCGCAAGGCACCTCTGTTAAGGCATCAGCCTTAACGTCTAAATGTTTGCTGTATCTACTACTATTGAGTGGGAAAGCAGACTAGCTGTTGCAGAATATGAACAGTTGGTGGCTCCAGAGTTTCACAGATGTTGATTTTCTCTGCTAAACATGATTATTATTCAGTCAGCGATACAGATTTAATATAACACTTCCACTTTGGCATTATATCTGAATTTGTCAGTCTAAGTAGTGCGGAAATGAAACTTGCACAGGATTGAAAATTAATGAATTTGCTGCAAGTACAGATTTACTTAAATTGATTTGAAGGCTGCAAAAGCTGAAGGTCTAAAGATTAATTATGATGTGAAATATGACTTGGTGAAAACTACTTATTTTCATGGCAATTTTGCAAAATCTATATTTAAATCCGAATGTTAAATTGAAATATATTCCCAAGATTTGTTTTAAGACACGAGAACTGCTGCATATTTTGGCATAAGTCTTGTGCATAGGTCATGTGTATTCATAATAATCCAGTGGAAGACATACTTGGATGTAAGACTCGTGGGATAAAAAAAAAGATTGGGATGAAAGGTAGGTATAGGCTTTTTCAGATTAGGAGTTAAAAAGCAAGTGACTGTTCTAGAAAAGCCTCCCCACTGAACAGTTACTTGCTATCCTATTTCAGGGAGCGCCATTCTAGAAAGACCCTGACTTACCTCCATTGCTCCCTGAGTAAGGTCATTCCAAAACACCCATACGAAACAATGCCTATCCACACTATGTATTTTGGTTCATATACAGTACTAGAAAGTCAAGACTTCACCATAGTGATACCAGGCTGTCCTCTGGTGGTTTAGGGTCAGGGTTGCAGTTTTCTCCTATCATCCCATTTGTGTTAAATTTCCCCAAACGTGTTATAGAATGGCTTAGTTCTTGAACACAGAGAAATTGTTTCTAGGCATATTTAGAGGAACATATATTGAGAAAGCACGGTAACATATTGATACTGTAATTGTTAGAATAGTCAACCTTTTTAAAGGGATTTCACCTTCCTAAAAGGCTGGCCTCATGATCTGGGCATATGTAGAGAGACACTGATAACATAAATAGCCAGTATGGGTGATATTCATTGTTAGTCATACTAGGTGTAGACCCACTGAAATAAATGGACTTCAATGAGTCTATTCTCACTATGACAAATTGGCAACATTTGTTTTTATTATTTATTAAAAATAAAGACATGCTCAATGGCAAGAAACCTCTTTTGCCAGCTTTGACATTGTAGTGCTATCAGTGGGGCGCAAAAAGTTGTTTTTAGGGGAGATTGCTGCAAAAAGTTGTTGAGCTTAACTAACTGACCAATTATATTGCAGATAACTCAGTTCTGCCCTCCCTAACCTAAAGCCCGCCCCCTAAAATAAATCTTAGCTATGCCCATGATTCAGCCTTAGCTGAAAACCAAAGTATATTTCTACAATCCAATTATAGTTAATGATGCATATCCAAGGACAAGCCAACAGCTATTTCTCCAGAATTATATCTTAAGGTGTTTTTTTTTAAGTGTGGGATTGAGACTATTTAATATTTTGTTTAGAACATCAGTTTTTACCATGAAAAGATAATCAGTTCTTTTCAAGCTCCTGTGAAAACCTTTCACTAAATTATGTATATAATATATATAATTCATTTTATGCCATCTGTCTCAAGAGGACTCTCTTGTCTTGAAAGGCTGCTTAAAACTTTCAGATAAATAAATGAAAGAAAGGCAGAGGCTATGTAGATATTCAAAAGGTGTGAGGCTACTTTTATTTGGAAATGGGTGTAAAACTTCCACTTAAAAGCATGGGGTTTGAGTCACTCTAAAGTTACTTTTCAATCTGTTTGGAGGGAGAAGTTTTGCAGAGGGGGGTTAGAAAGTGAAGTGTTCAGACGCTACGGAGGCAGGTCTGGATGTGGTGTTCAGGTAAGAATATTTCTCCCGGTTCTTGCAGCTGATGATCCCTTTGGAAAGGGTGCTGGAGGTAATAAGGAGCATTAAGCATAGCTTGCAGAAAACAAAACTCCCAGAGCAGCTGCAGCTAACCTGCTTGTCTTGTTAGGATCAGCTCTGCCTTGGCAGCAACGAAAATAGAGGTGCAGAGATTCAAATGGTGAGCTAATCTTTCTCCTTGCAGACAGAAGAAGAGAGAGAGAAATCTGGAACAAGCAGTCAAGACAGTTTGAAAAACGGGCGCCTGTTGGGAATAGCAATGAAAACACTGAAAGACAGGAAATGCCCTGCAAAGCTGAGGAAAAGTTCAGAAAGTTTTTCAACAGCAATACACCGGCCGTGCAGAGAGACTGCAATGGATACTTTGGTGAGCAGACAGGAGAAAGCTTTTTTATGGAACTCCCCTGCAGAGTCACTGCTTTCAGCCCAAGAAAGCAAAGTCATTTCTGAGTCTTTTCAGAGAAGCCTTGCTTGAGGCACTGAAAAATGCAGCGCCAGCCTTCCTTTGATCTAGCTTCCTTAAGGACAAAAAGCAAAAGCATCCCTCTGCTCCATCTGCATCTCACTATCTGTCTTTGCCCTGCCTGGGCTCCTTCCCTGTTATCGGAATCGGGGGTGGAGAAAGCAAAAGAAACTCTTAAGGAAAGCAAACTTCACTTTGCATTGGAGCTGTAAGGTACCTACAGCGGTGCGTGCACTTTTTTTGTTGGTATTTGCAGCGCAATCCTCCACAAGTCTGCTTAGCAGTAAAGCCTGACTGGTTCAGCAGGATTCACTCCCAGAGAAAAGTGTTTATGAGGGTTGCAGCGTAAAGCGCCAGGAATTCTGCCGGCTGTCGGAGAGATGGAGAAGGGTAGGTCCCCACGTCCTGTCCATTGTTCGTTTCCTTTAAGCTTTGCGCGCACTTGGTTTCCTTTCCTCCTGCACGAGCAGAGGTGCAGCTGCTTCCCCGGCAGCGCTTGCTGTGGCTTCCTTCTGCTGCCCTGTTTCATTGTTTCCTCTCCACCCTCTGTGTTGCTCAGTTCCAGCAAGGAGATGGAAGTATCCTCGGAGGCAACTGCAGCTCTCCCCCCAACTGCAGCTGCTGCCGGGTGATCTCCGGTTTACAGGGAGGAGGAGTTGGTGGGGAAACGCTGCCGTCTGGTGGAGACGCTGCAAAGGGAAGGGGCATTGCGAAGCTGCCATTAAAACGTGAGATGCAGAGCCCTTCCCGAACCACCCTCTTTCCGCAGCTCCTATGCCTTGAAAGCCTCACAAGGGGCCAGGGTCATCTAGTCCAACCTCCTGCAATGCAGGAATCTTTGGCCCAACCTGTGGCTCGAACCCACTACCTGAGATTAAGAGTCTCATGTTCTTAATCTGTGAACCGCCCTGTGATTTTTTGATGTAGGACAGTATATAAATTTAGTAAACAACAACAACAATACCAACCGAGCTCCACCACAGAGGTGGTGCCGTCCAGGTGTTGTGTAGTACAACTCCCATCAGCCTTAAGTAGCATGATAAATAATCAGGGAAGATGAGCATTTTAGTCCAAAGCATGGGGGGTGAGCACTTCTTTGGCTACCCCGATCTACTGAGTTTCTGCTTGTCACACACTTCTTAATGGCACAGAACAGAGGCCTGGGATAAAGAAGGGGGACTCCCCCCCCTATCCTAAATGAAGTGATTTATTTTAATATACACAGATCCATGCATGTTCAGCTAGTCAACAAGAGGTTTAGAGCAGAGCCATAGCTACAAAGTGGCGTGGGGGCTAGCCACTATTTTTGCTCTGGGTGAAGTCTTCAGATGGGTGCCAGCCTGTGTGTGTGCACACGTAAATGCACATGGTGTGTATGTGCCAAACAAGTATTATGTAGCACTTATAACAGTGCCAGTTCCATCGATCAAAGCAGTGGAGTGGGCAGATATGGGGTAAGATGATTTTGTAGGTAAACTGGTCTCAAATTATCATCTAGCCCTGTTCATTGGCCAGTGGATAAGCTCCCCAGGCAGCTTCAGATGCTGCTTTAGCATTAGCTGTCCAGAGTTGCTAGCTGACAATTCTTAGAAAAACGAGGAACCGAGAGAAACCAACACTTCAGAGATTCACCTACCCCTAAATGCCATATGCCCATGATGCCTTGCTAGATAATGTATTCTGGAGAAGCTCTTGAAATGGCTCCATCTCCACCAGCTGATCAGAGATATCAAGAAACATGCCCCCAACTGCAGCCTGGAGATCTTCCAGAAGGTATGCCCTCCTAAGGCTGTGTCTTGTTCTGACCAAGCTATGCCAAGCTCCCTTCTGCAGGGTTCAGTCTGGAGAGAAAAACTCTTGATGTTGCTTCAGCCTTTTTTAATTATTATTTTTCAGTCAGCCTTATTTAATGCTTATTTAATGGAAAATGAACAAGTAGTCTATTTCAAAAGTGCACGGAAGTTCTAGGAGCCAATCCTCCTTTGTACAGTTGGACCAGGATACTATTTCTTCCCTCCCCCCTTTTTTTGGAGGGATGACCTGTTCTGAACTCTTCTCCTCCACATTGCAGGTCATGCAGTCCATTGAGAAAAATACCCATGCCAGATGCCCTCCATGGACTGAACCATCCTGGCCAAGAATCTGCTCTGTCTTTTCCCAGGTCACTAAAACTGAGTAAGTTCTTCTGCTTGCCCTTTTCCTAACTGGATGTTGGGGGTGGGGTGAGGGCATGGAGTTTTAGTAGCCAGTGTGGTGTAGCGGTTAGAGTGTTGACCTTGGGCCTGAGAGACCAGGATTAAAATCTCCACCAAGATGGTCACTGGGTGACCTTGGGACAGTTACTGTCTCTTACTTAGCCTAACCAACCTCACAGGGTTGTTGTGGGAGAAGTTTGTATGCCTTGGAGGAACATTGCTGTAGTGCAGTGAAGAGGTAAAGGCAGCAATCCTGACCCATTTATCTAGGAGCAAGCCTCACTGAATTCAAAAGGATTAACTTCTGAAAAATTATTTCACCCATATTTTCAATCCAATCTTCTTGCAAAGGGTGCATGAGTTGGACAGATGGCTTTACATAGCAGTCATACCTGAACTGATAGAAAGGGCACTATAGACTGCTGTGCTTTTTGCAGGTGTATTTTGCAATGTGCTCTGGACACAATCATTTGTGAGTGGTGAATTGCTTTAGTTTGTTCTGCAAAGCTTCCCCAATGCTATGACACTATATTGCTCTCTGGAGGGATTATAGCACAACCGAAGTGGGTCAAACATAAACCAGAACATTTGTGGTGTAAAAAGTTGTGGGATTCCAGCAGAAGTTTGTGGGTTATCTACTGATTGGGAACAAAGCAGTTGGAAGTTGCTTAAAGGGTTTATGCTTAAAGCATAAAAAGGGTCACAGGTTCTCTGTCCCTGTGAAATAGATTTATTTCCTCCTTTACTATAGCTCCACCAACACAGTCCACTGTTGCTCTCCTAGACTATGATAGTCCACAGGAATAGGTTTTTGGGAGGGGGCAAGGTCTATGACTTGCAACTACAGGTCACTGACTTATTACCACTACATGGCGCTGAAGAGAAACAATAGTGATTTACTGTATTCTATGGGATTGCCCAATTAACAATAATGGAGTAAGGCACTAGAAAGACATACAACTTAAATTTGCCCACTCAGCAACAGTACCGTAAAGTAAGGAACTATATTTTAAACCCTGAAGGCTGAATTTCACACCTTTTACACAGAATCTGTCTTGGCTGTGGTGAATGACAGACACAAGATCTGAAACCAGCCAGACACTTTTTTGCTAATGCTTGTCCATTCATAACATAAAGTGAAGTACAATATCTTACAGTCTGGGGCCCAAGTTGGCGCCCCTGCTAGTCTGCCTTTCCATAACAGCACCCACAACCCCACTTTCTGGGAGAACAGTCTCCCCTCTGCGAGTTCCCGCCCCCAAGCCCTCGTGTCCAAGTTTGCGCTCACAGACACTCTCTCTCTCTCTCTCTCCCTCTCCCTCTCCCTCTCCCTCTCCCTCTCTCCCTCTCTCCCTCTCTCCCTCCCTACTCCCTAGGTGCACATCCACTGCACCAGCCAACTGTTTTGCCTCTGAAATGGGGCGGAAAGAGGAAGCTGTGGAGGGTGGGGATGGGATCTCCTTTCCTGTGGTGATGTTCAGGGCTCGCCCGTTTCATTTGAATGCAACGGGTGCTTATTGCTCACTTCCAAATCCGCTGTGGAGGTGATGCCACACACAAAAAAGTGCCACCTGAAATGGCCCACCACCTCCACCCCTCCCTAGCTATGCTACTGGCCAGACACCATCTCTTAACCCAACCTCCCTCACAGTGCTGTTGCGATGATGAAATGGGGAGGAGGAGAACTATGTCGACCACCTTGAGATCCTTGAAAGATAAAGGTGATATATACATATAATAAAAATAAATAAATAAAATAAATGGAGAGCTTCCATATTTGGGGTGTGTGTGGGGGGGTACCTCTGAATACTCCTTGCTGTGACAACAGGATAGGGGCTACAGAGGCTTGTGCAGGAACTCAGAATAAGGTGCAGCTGCATTCAGATGCTCAAATTTTCCCCTTTGTAATTTTGGAGCATCTGTTGCAGTTGACATCATAGAACTGTACAGTTGGAAGGGACCTCAAGTGTCATCTAGTTTATCGGGACAGGTCACTGCCTATATGGCTTTATTACAGAGGTAGGAATTTTGCTGCCGCCTCCTATTCAGGATTTTTGTACTTGCATTGTTGTATATAGAATAGAAACTTTTTCATATTGTCTCTTAAAAAAAGGAACTGTCAGTCTTGTGGTTAATTTCCTCGTCTTCAGCTAAATTAAAATACAATTGATCTAACATTTCCCAGTACATTTTCATTTAAAAAGTTGACTTCCCTGCCACCCTTCCATGGTTTTCTCATGATTATCTTTTACTGCTGCATATTATAACTAATCTATACCTTATCTCAATTTTATTCTCACAATAACTTTTACTTCTGAACTTAGTCCAAACCTCTGAGCGTACTTACATATTTACAATCATTTTTAAAATAGTCCAGAAACATTTTCCATTCCTCCTTGAAAACTGTTTCATTTTGTTCTCTGATTTTACTAGTTAAACTTGCTAATTCTGCATTTACCATCCATTTCAACTGCCACTCCTCCTTCGTGGGTATTGCCTCCTCACACCATATTGGGGCATATAATACTTTCATTGAAGAAGTCACATACATAAATAGTTTTCCTGTGCATTTTCAGATGGGGGAGTGGACATCACCAGTGCCACCTGGAGTTGCTGCCCAAGGTTGAACGCCTGCATGCATAGCAGATTGTCGAATCCTGTGCTATGAAACACCCCTAGACCTGGGAGTCTTCTACTGTATTTAAAAGTACATGGGGATGGTTTCCCTTTAGAAAAGTGGCTGAATGAAGAATGAGCTGAAATGAAGACGTGAACCTCAAGACAGAAGATTCAGCAAACCTGCAGATGGAACAGCAATGTGCCTCCAAGTTCTGAAGAAGCATCACAACTCAGGAGGGGCAAGGTTGGCCCAGGGTCAAAGTGGGTGGGTGGCCATGGTAGCAAAGATTTGCCTTCCTTTGTGACATCTCTTGCTTCTTTCTTAAAAGCCACCAAGTGCAGGGGTCCACTGTGGGTTAGGGAGGAGAGGTCAGAGGAGAGAGGAGTGGTTAGAATTGGGGAGTGGAGGTAAGAGAAGATTCAGCAAACCTGCAGATAGAACAGAAGGTGCCTCAAAGTTCTGAAGAAGCATCACAGCTTGGGAGGAGCAAGGTAGGCCCAGGGTCAAGGTGGGTGGGTTACTATGGTAGCAAAGAATTGCCCTCCTTTGTGATATCTCTTGCTTCCACCTTAAAAGCCACCAACTGCAGGAGACCATTGTGGATTAGTGAGCAGAGGGATGGTTGGAGTTCATGAAAGGAGGTTCAGGAGATGCTTTTGATTATTATTTGCTTTTTTGCTTTTGGATTACTTTGATTTTTATTTAATTTTTTTATTTTGATTTTTAAATATTCTTTATTTTGTTTTAATATCTGTTGCTCTTTACTTTAATATTGTAATTTTTTATTCTTTAATACTTTTATTTTTACGTTTTTAATTTTGTGCATAATTGTGCATATTTTATACACTTTGTATATATTCATTCTGTATATATTTTACATATAGAGGGATAGTTAGGGTTAAGTGTAGGCTTAGGGCTGGGGTTGAAGTTAGGCTTGGGTGGGCATTTTAGCTAGTTAGGTAGTATAGATAGGAGGGGGGACTTCTCTGGACAGCATGTTCAGAGTGTCAGTAGGATTTCTTCCCCTTCTCTTTGTCTCCTGGGGTGAGGGTCTCCTGCACAGCCTTGGCTCCCTTGAAATCATCTTGGCCACTCATTTCACTCCTGAAGAGCTCAGTTTCTCCACACTCCCTGCATTCCCATTTTCTCTAGAGAACATTTATCCTCTGTTCTCCTGGGGAAACTGGGCCAATTTGGAGAGTACCCCATGATCCTTCTCTTGGCCCTGGAAGCCCTTCTGCAGTTGAGGTGAATTGTGTCTTTTTAACGGATGGGGTTATGGTGTTGGGGGAAGAACTCCAGGATAAGCTCCGTGTGGGGAATTGCAGGCAAGAGGGATAATGGGACAATGTCCTCTCCAGCTTCGTTAAGCCAGAATTTGGCTCAGACGTCTGCGGCATGATCATCCATACAACTTTTCAGGCAGTCCTGGAAGAAGAATGAGCACAAGGACATATGTTGTTAGCCTTCATTTCTCTTTACATGGCTCTTTCTTTATTCTTCTATTGTTTAGGGGAGCTTTTAATGTTTGATGCATTACTTTATTTTAATATTGTGTTGGAGGCGCCCAGAGTGGCTGGGGAAACCCAGCCAGATGGGTGGGGTATAAATAATAAATTATTATTATTATTATTATTATTATTATTATTATTATTATTCACACACTTCCAAGAATTTTACTTTTGACTCAAAATATCTTCCTTCGTTGCACTCTGTGGATCTGCTGGTTTTAAAATGGGTGTCACTAACATGAACTGAAGGGACATTTCCACTGCTGCTCTGGGGCCTTCTGAATGAGTAAGTCTTGATTAAAACGTATTCTTTCTGGAAGAATTGACAGCTTTCCAACATGCACTCAACTTTTAACATTGTGTAGCAGTGAGAATTTTGGTATATGCAGTTTCTCAAACCACTGTACCTCTGGCATGACAATCTGCACTTGGTGAATTTCCATCTCCTACACAGATACTAAAAGCAACAGGACTGCTAAGGTAGAAATGCTAGCTATTCCTGTCTTGTTGGTTTTTGTGAGAGCTTCAGACCTCCATACACACTGCCCAGGCTTGTGTCTTCGGGAGGTCACTACGCAGTTTGACTTCTCCCCTGGAGGCACACTCCATTGTCTCTCCAGATGGACCAATGCCAACAACCAGAGCATAAACAACAGAAGCTAGGCTATCCCTGTCAAGTGGTAGTGCAGCATGACAAGTGAAGGATACACACCAGATTCAGCTCTTGGGGGACCAGGTGTGATGGCCTGGGATTCAGAGTCTGAGAGCGATCCGGAGGAATCCCAGCCGGCACAGGAGTCCCCGCCTCCAGGGCCGGCTGAACTGGGGCAAGGCCTAGATGCTGAGGAAACTCAAGAGCAGGCGCCAGGTGAAATCATTCAGGCCCCAGAGGTGCTGGAAGACTCAGTGGCTACAGGTGAGCCTCCCCCGGGGCCCAGTAACCCTTCGGCCTCTCCTGATCTGCAGAGGCTTAGGGCAGAGAGGCGAAGGGAACTGGTGTCTCCCAGGAGGAGTGCTCGCCTTAAGGCCAAGAGAGGCGGGGCTTCTGGGGGCCGGGACCGCCCCCGGCCTTAGAAGAAGATAAAGGTCAGGCAGCCCGGTCCCAGGTTGCGGGAGCAACGTCGTTGTGGAGTACCTGTTTTACCCAGTCCTTGTTCGGCACTCCCAGTGTGCCTATTCCTCGCCCGGCTTCCTGTTTCTGACTCTCCGGTGTTCCTGTTCCTCGCCTGGATTCCTGCTTCTGCCCTACCAGTGTTCCTGTTCCTCGCCTGGCTTCCTGCTTCTGCCCTACCATCGTTCCTGTTACCCCGCCCGGCTCCCTGTCTCGGACCTCGCGTCTCATCTAGTGATCATCTACCCTGCTAGAGACTCTGAACTGATCTTGGCCTACGGTAATAGTACCTTATTCCCCCTGGGACCAGCACAGTTTGCTCCCGCCACACCCGCACTCCCTCTTTGTTGGGGTGCGTTCGGGAAGAGTCAGAGGCCATGGCCGACCAAGCGGCTAGACTGTTGGCAATAGCCCAGGAGAACCAGGCCTTGACGCACACCGTGCAACAGCTCAGTAACGCGGTTACGGCACTACAGCAGCGTTTGGACGCCCTACCGGCTCCTGGGGCCGACGCCCCGGCTTCTGGCAAGTACCCAGTGGCCTTGCCTGAGAAATTTGATGGGGCCCCGGCCAGCTTTCCCATGTTCCTTGCCCAGGCCAAGCTGTATATTCAGGGGCGCGCCCGGAACTTCCCTGACGACCGCACCAAGGTGCATTTTTTGATTAGTTTGTTAAAGGACCAGGCGGCCAAGTGGGCGTTGCCGCTGCTCAGGCAAGACTCCCCCTTGCTGGCAGACTACGGGGGGTTTTGCAATCTGTTGGAGGCCACGTTCGGCAACCCTCAGCAGGGGAGTCAAGCCAACCGGGCGATTCGGCGGTTGAGACAGGGCAAGTCCACGGTGGCCGCATACACCACAGAATTCCGGCTGCTGGCACAGGACTTGACCTGGAACGACTCTGCTCTTCGGGACCAGTATCTCGAGGGGCTTTCAGATGAGATACTGGACCAGCTGGCCACAATGGAACGCCCCACCACGCTAGACACCCTTATTCAACGGAGTCTACAGATAGACGATCGGCTAGAGGACCGGCGTCAGGCTCGGGGCCGCCGGCACCTCCAGTTCTCGGCCCCAGTGTCTACCAGCAGCCCCACAGGCCCAGCTGAGTCATTGGAGGAACCTATGCAGCTTGGGGCAGTGCGGCCACGCCTCTCCCCCGCAGAGAAGTCGCGGCGTCAGGAGGGGAACCTATATCTCTATTGTGGTGGAAGCGGACACTATGCACGGTCCTGTCCTGAGAAACGCCAGCCACAGGGAAACCGCCAAACCCCAGTAGCTGATGGCCCTGGCTACCTGGGGTCCCAAACAGCACAGAATGGGGCCGCACCAATTGAATTACAACACCTTATGGTTCCGGTACATCTATACCCTCCAGGAGGGCCATGGATTCTTACCCATGCTCTGGTGGATTCAGGGGCAACCCGCTCTTATATGGACGCTGCTTTTGCTGCCCAGCATCGGGTGCCACTTCGGAACAAGCCAGAACCGGTACAGGTGGAGGCAATCGACGGACGGCCCCTGCGTTCGGGTGCCGTCACTCAGGAGACCCAGCCCCTGGTCCTGTGCCTCCAGCAGCACCGTGAGATGCGAACTCTGGATATTGCCTCCATGCCCCGGTTCCCCCTGGTGCTTGGGATGGACTGGCTGGAGGCTCACAATGTGCAGATTGACTGGGTCAAACGGACTGTACACTTCCCAGACCCCAGTTCTCCTGCTGAGACTGAGATGCTAGCAGCTGCGCCCACTGAGGAGGCTGCTGCAACGCTCCCCGCTGAGTACCGGGACTATCACGACGTGTTCGAGGAACGGGGGGCAGACCAGCAGCCGCCGCATCGGTCCTTTGACTGCGGCATAGACCTCCAGCCCGGAGCGCCTCTACCGGTGAGTCGCTTATACTCGTTAACAGAGCCAGAGCGCGAGGCTTTGCAGGACTTCTTGCGCAAGAACCTGGAGCGTGGGTTCATTAGACCTTCTACCTCGCCCACTGCTGTGCCAGTGCTCTTTGTTAAAAAGAAATGTGGGGAGCTCCGCCTTTGCCATGATTACCGGGCCCTGAACAAAATTACCATCCCGGACCGGTACCCCTTGCCCCTTATTTCGGAGTTACTGGAGCGGGTGCAAGGGGCGCAGGTGTTCACCAAGTTAGACCTCCGGGGAGCCTACAATTTGATTCGGATCCGCGCCGGGGATGAGTGGAAGACAGCATTCGGGACCCGGTACGGACAGTTCGAATACCTGGTTATGCCCTTTGGTTTGTGCAACACGCCTGCTGTGTTCCAACGGTACATCAACCACGTGTTCCAGGACTTGCTAGACAAGTACGTGGTGGTGTACTTGGATGACATTCTGGTTTACTCCCGTGACCCGGCGTGCCACGAGGGCCATGTCCGGACCGTGCTGCAGCGCTTACGCGAGCATCGTCTGTATGCAAAGCTCAGCAAGTGCGAGTTTCATCAGCGGTCAGTGGACTTCCTGGGTCACCGACTCTCACCAGGTGGGGTGCAGATGGATCCGGGGAAGGTGGCAGCGGTTCGAGAATGGGCGGCACCTCGGAACCGCAAGGACCTACAGCGTTTCCTGGGGTTCGCCAACTATTACCGGACCTTCATTGCGGATTATGCTCACCGCACCACCCCGTTGACCCGGCTACTGCGCCCCAAGATGCCGTTTTCCTGGGACAAGGAGGCGGAGGAGGCATTTCAAGGGTTGAAGGCCTGTTTCCAGAGAGCGCCAATCTTGCAACATCCGGATCCTTCTAGACCCTTTGTGGTAGAGACTGACGCCTCCAGTACGGCTCTCGGTGCCGTCTTGTCTCAGCAGCATGGACCGGAAGCGCCACTCTTACCCTGCGCCTTCTATTCCCGCCAGCTCCTTCCAGCGGAGCGTAACTATACCGTGTGGGAGCGGGAACTACTGGCCATCAAGGTGGCCTTTGAGGTTTGGCGCCACCATCTGGAAGGAGCAAGACACCCGGTGGAGGTAAGAACCGACCACCGGAACCTGGAATACCTCCAGACCACCCGCAAGCTGAACCAAAGGCAGATCCGGTGGGTGTTGTTCTTCTCCCGGTTCCAGTTCCGGATCCGCTACATCCCTAGCTCCCAAAACCAGAAGGCGGATGCCCTGTCCCGGAAACCTGAAGACAACGCAGACACGGTTCAGCAAGCAGCACCCACCACGATCCTACCACCAGCTGCATTCCTGGCCACCCAGGAGGTTGAGCCACTGCAGGCTCGGGTGCGGGAACAGCAGCGGGTCGACGCTTGGGCCCAGGAACGACTCCGGGAACTGGCCGAAGGATCATGCCCTCAGTATCCAGGGCTGGTCTCACATCAGGGCCTTCTGCTGCACCACGGGCGCCTGTACATCCCACCAGGGCCGCTGCGGGCTGAGGTTCTCCGGATGACCCATGATGCTCCAGCGGCGGGGCACTTTGGGCGGTATCGGACCACCCATCTGGTAAGCCGTGAGTTTTGGTGGCCCCGTTTGAAGGCTGACGTGGCTCGCTACGTCGCTGGTTGTGACGTCTGCAGGCGGGCCAAGGGGCCTACCGGGCGACCCCCCGGCCTTCTACAGCCGTTGCCGGTTCCACCACGTCCTTGGCACACAGTTTCTCTGGACTTTGTAGTGGAGTTACCCCCATCTCGTGGCTGCACCTGCCTTCTAGTTTTCTCCGACCACTTCACGAAGATGGTGCACTGTGCCCCCTGCCCATCCGTACCCTCAGCTAAGGAAACCGCGCAGCTGTACCTTCAGCATGTCTTCCGCCTGCATGGCCTACCTGAGCGTGTAGTGTCCGACCGCGGCGTTCAGTTCACGTCCCGGTTTTGGCGTGCTTTGCACCAGGCCCTCGGAACAGAGGTCTGTCTCTCATCTGCTTACCACCCACAGACTGATGGCCAGACGGAACGGGCGAACGCGGTGCTGGAACAGTACCTCCGGTGTTACTGCAGCTACCAGCAAGACGACTGGGTCGACCACCTAGCATTGGTGGAGTTCGCTTATAACAACGCGGTGAATGCGTCCACCCAGCAGACCCCGTTCCAGGCCAGTTATGGCTTTCATCCACGGTTGTTTCCGGATGTGCTGCCGGCATCTGCGGTCCCTGCGGTGACGGAGTGGCTTCAGGAGCTCCAGTCCCAGCAACAGCTGTTGATGGAGCAGCTGCGCCAGGCCAAGGAGGCGTACAAGGTCCAGGCTGACCGCCACCGCCAGGTGGGGCCGGAACTTCACGTCGGTGACCTGGTATGGCTTTCCACTCGCCACCTCCACCCTTCTCGACCTTCGCGGAAGCTGGACGCCCAGTTCACCGGCCCGTTCCCGATCGTGAACCAGGTCTCGCCTGTGGCATTCCGTCTCCGGTTGCCAGCAAACCTGAAGGTTCACCCGGTATTCCACAGGTCCCTGCTGAGTCCGGTGGCCCCACCCGACAAGTTCCACCCGGACCGTCCCCGACCGCAGCCAGTTTTGGTGCAGGGAGAGCCTGAGTACGAGGTGGAACGCATTCTGGACTCCCGATACCGCAGGGGAAGGCTGCAGTATCTCATTGACTGGAAGGGGTATGGGCCAGAGGACCATTCCTGGGAACCAGCGGTCAACGTCCATGCGCCTGCCTGTATCCGAGAGTTTCATGCGGCGTACCCCAGCAAGCCGGGTCCGGACCCTCAAGTGAGGGGGGGGCCTGGGAGGGGGGATGGTGTGATGGCCTGGGATTCAGAGTCTGAGAGCGATCCGGAGGAATCCCAGCCGGCACAGGAGTCCCCGCCTCCAGGGCCGGCTGAACTGGGGCAAGACCTAGATGCTGAGGAAACTCAAGAGCAGGCACCAGGTGAAATCATTCAGGCCCCAGAGGTGCTGGAAGACTCAGTGGCTACAGGTGAGCCTCCCCCGGGGCCCAGTAACCCTTCGGCCTCTCCTGATCTGCAGAGGCTTAGGGCAGAGAGGCGAAGGGAACTGGTGTCTCCCAGGAGGAGTGCTCGCCTTAAGGCCAAGAGAGGCGGGGCTTCTGGGGGCCGGGACCGCCCTCGGCCTTAGAAGAAGATAAAGGTCAGGCAGCCCGGTCCCAGGTTGCGGGAGCAACGTCGTTGTGGAGTACCTGTTTTACCCAGTCCTTGTTCGGCACTCCCAGTGTGCCTATTCCTCGCCCGGCTTCCTGTTTCTGACTCTCCGGTGTTCCTGTTTCTCGCCTGGCTTCCTGCTTCTGCCCTACCATCGTTCCTGTTACCCCGCCCGGCTCCCTGTCTCGGACCTCACGTCTCATCTAGTGATCATCTACCCTGCTAGAGACTCTGAACTGATCTTGGCCTACGGTAATAGTACCTTATTCCCCCTGGGACCAGCACAGCAAGGATTGGGGGGCGGGGTGTCATCCATACCAGTCTGGAGCTGGCACAACTAATTTCCATTGGAACAAACAGGGTTTTTTGTCTTTTTGCAAAAAATAACCAAAATGGGGTGCATAGGAGTCAGCTCCTTAGATCCCTTTGCTCCCCCAATAAAATATTTGAGCCCCCCCAAGTTGCTTATCATTGCCATTGAAATGGTGTGTGTGCAACACATTGTGTGATTGCTTATGTAGGGTGGGGTTTACTTGGGCCCACCAATATTTTATTGAAGTTGGCACCCCGTTGGCTATGTGTGTGTGTGTGTGAGAGAGAGAGAGAGAGAGAGAGGCAATCTTAGCTTTTGCTCTGGTAGGGGTTTGGAAGTGACAGATCCTTCCTTTCTAGAATTGCACACTTAATTCACAAAGTGTTATAGAAGTGTTAAAACCTCGATGACAAAACATTGTATATTGATTATGCACAATCGAATGCAGGATTTCTGATACAAATTGTTCGCTAGACATGGTTAGGAACGGAAGTATAATTTCATAGCTCTACTTAAAATGCTTACTTTCTCATATCTGATGATAACAATTATAGCTAGACTTGAGATAAACTACACTTTCAAATGCAGTCAATTCAGAAATTTTAACTGGCCCATCTCATGTGAGTTGTTACTAACATTTCTCCTTAGCTAGACATACTGGAATCACTGCAACACTCTTACCTCCAAGTTTCTCTTTTCTCTTTCCAAACTTGGCTCGGGGTATGCAAATTCCACCTTCTCTGAGTCATAAAATGTGACACCGATCCCATTAGAAACCTGCATACTGAAAACCTCATTATGACAATGATTAGAGGCTCATCTGGACAAAGTAATCAGATGATTACACAACTGATAGTTTTCTAGTTCTAGCCATGCTCTAACAAGGTTATGCTTCTTAACACAGCTTTGTTCCACCACAAGCGGTGGTTGCAATTAGTAGTTAGGGCTGTGCCAAAATTTTGCATCCAATATATCAAAAGTACCCCCTTTCCCCTATGAAAAAGGCTTCTATTTAGGGTATCGAAAGGTGTTATAAAGAGAGATACCCAGTCCCCTTCTTTTCTTACGGAAATGAAGTAGCAAATTTCTCCCACCAATTTCACAAACTGTGGAGACTATTAGATTAAATTTGATGATATAATAATAATAATACCCCACCTGGCTGACTGTATTGCACCAGCAACTCTGGGCGGCTTCCAGCATACATAAAAACATAATAAAACACTAAGCATTAAAAACTTCACTATACAGGACTGCCTTCAGTTGTCTTCTGTAGGTTTTAAAAAAATGTATATGTATAAGGAACGCGGGTGGCGCTGTGGGTAAAACCTCAGCGCCTAGGACTTGCTGATCGCGTGGTCAGCGGTTCGAATCCCCGCGGCGGGGTGCGTTCCCATCGTTCGGTCCCAGCGCCTGCCAACTTAGCAGTTCGAAAGCACCCCCGGGTGCAAGTAGATAAATAGGGACCGCTTACTGGCGGGAAGGTAAACGGTGTTTCCGTGTGCTGCGCTGGCTTGCCAGATGCAGCTTGTCACGCTGGCCACGTGACCCGGAAGTGTCTGTGGACATTGCTGGCTCCCGGCCTCTAGAGTGAGATGAGCGCACAACCCTAGAGTCTGTCAAGACTGGCCCGTACGGGTAGGGGTACCTTTACCTTTATATATATAATATTGTTAAGTTGTGGGTGAACATTTCAGACGAGACAGCGATTCTTCCAAAGCAGCTCTTTATTTGTAAGCTGGAACAGAACTGAACTGAGGAGCTCAGTCAGCCTGCTTATATAGAGCTCCACTAGAATGCAACAGTAACCATTTTCTGTAACTAGCCAATCACTGAACGTCACTTTCAATCCTTCATTTGCATACAAACTACCCAATCACTGAACGTCACTTTCGATCCTTCATTTGCATAACTATCTACAGTATCCCCCTGCTGGCCCAGAGTGAGAACTTCAGTACATAACAATTATAGTATAATAAAGACAATTTTCAGTGATAGTGCTCCGGCTTAAACTCGAGTCCACAGTAGCCACATGTTCCCATTTTGGTATCTTTGTCCAAGTTCATATACAGTCATACCTCAGGTTGAATGTGCTGCGGGATGAGCACATTCGAGTTGCGCTCTGTGGCAACCTGGAAGTTTTGGAGTGCATTACCTCCGGGTTTCGCTGCTTGCGCATGTGCAGAAGCGCCAAAATGTGATCCGTGCACGTGCAGACTCACGGACATAGGTTATGTTTGCTTCTAGATGCGAATGGGGCTCCGGAACGGATCCTGTTCGCATCTAGAGGTACCACTGTACACTTTAGGATGTCCCAGAGCTCTTCGGCCACCGTCCCAGGATGGTGTTGAAAATCTGGTTTGCTGAATGATCAACCAATTGCAAAGCTTTCATTCACCTCTGATGACCAGCAAATTGAGCCTGCCTGTAGTTAGCTTTCTCATACATCACCTTGAGATTGTGGCTTGTAAGGTGATTAATGCCTCAAGAATAATAAGAATACAACAAATGATTATTATTTTGAAACTTCATTGGTAGTGACCAGCATTATGCAGCCATGAAATTGCAGCAGCATTTTGGCTACGCAGGCTGAAGTCCCCTCCTTTTACACAACTGTTAAATGTCCAGGAGCCCTGTATGGTGCTTTGTTTTGTTTTGTTTTGTTTTGTTATGCTTTGCTTTGTTTTTTACTGTGTATCTGGCCACCCATTGATAGAGCAAAGCGTTACTCCCTTGTGTAACAAAGCAACTGAAAACATGCAGTTCCCCTGAAACAGTTCATTCTTTGAAGCACCACTTGAAGGCTGGAGGCTCATGTAATGTTTTTTACTGGACTGAGCGGTCGTCATCGGCTGAGTATTTGCCAAGGAACAGGTGCTATAAAAGCAGATCGGAACAAAACTAAAACTGTACCCGGCTGATTTAGAGGTGCCTGAAAATGGAATTAGGCTGCCACCTAATGGACAAAATTGGCATTTGTTTATTCAGATCCTTTCAGATGATTAAGTGGAATTTAAATGTTTATCCATTCTACAGTCCAGTTTGTCAACTTTGCCAAGCCAAGCTCATGACTGACTTCTCCTTCTCCTTCTTCTCCTTCTTTTCCTCCTTCTCCTTCTCCTCCTTCTCCTTCTCCTTGCCTTGCCCATCTGGCGGGGTTTCCCTAGGCACTCTGGGCAGCTTACAGCATACAGTATATAAAACCTTAAAAACTTCCTGAAACAGGGCTGCCTTCAGATGTCTTCTAAAAGTTGTATAGTTTTTTATATCATTGACATCTGAAAGGAGGGTGTTCCATAGGGAGGGGGTCACTACCGAGAAGGCTCTCTGTCTGGTGCCCTGTAACCTAGCTTCTCGCAGTGAGGGAATCAGCAGAAGACCCTCTGAGGAGGACCTCAGTGTCTGGGCTGAATGATGGAGGGTGGAAAACACTCCTTCAGATATACTGGGCCAAGGCTGTTTAGGGCTTTAAAGGTCAGCACCAACACTTTGAAACTAGTTTCAAATTAGTTTGTCTTGTTTCACATATACTGAGTTAATGTCATGTCTCATAGCCAGGTGTGCATTTATTGGGTTTGGCTAGATAGCAGACCATGTTGTGCATTGGTAATGTCTACCCTGAGTTGATTGTTGGAAGCTGCCCTGGGTTTAGCCCCATAAAATGTGGATATATAAGGTATATTTTTAATGACTGTTAATGGTCTGTTAAGTGTTAGGAACTGGAAGCAGATCTTGCATCCTTCACCACCCTTAGTAGGCATTTTCTTGTCATTGCTGTGATTCACTTCACTCTGAACACTGCCACCGCCTCTCCATCCTCATTATAGTACCAGCATGCTAGTCCTTCTTGTCCTATCTGTCCTGATCCCCTCTATAGATTCAACCAAATTGTTCTCAGCCCAATCTGAGCATACTCTGTGCAATCAATTGATTTTTCTATTTCTGTCACAAACGAGTTATTTGATTACTCCTCATCTTGCTGCTCATTCCCCATGCTAGCAAGGTCTGGCTGTTTATGCAGAGACCCTACGACTCTTGGCTCAAGACCACACAAATGACTCGCCGATGTGCTTTTGACTTGTGCGTTGAAAACAAAGCTATTTTTTCCCCCTAGTGATAGTGGGGAAACCAGATAGGTTTGTTTGTTTGTTTTAAGAGGATCACTGCTAACTGTAATTCTTTGGCTTTGCAATGCTGCCCCTTGAAAATGAAAAGCACAGTCATCTTGTGAAATGCAATATATTTTGAGTGGAAGGAATTGGTTTAGATTTAAGTTGGAGCACGTACGTTGCAGGGGATTAGCATGGCAATGCAGGGCCTGGGGCCAATTGCACTCACTGGCCACTCATCTGCATACCTTACTGCAGAACTCCCCAGAGTGCACACTGCATAGGTCCCACCACAGTCCTCACACTTCATCCTCTCAGCCCTCCTTGGTTTAAAATGGGTGGGGGGGTCCTTCCTCAGAGCGAGGCATTCTGGGAAAGTTTCCACTAGTTCCACCCTGATTAGAGGTTTAGGCCAGGGGCGGGGAAAAGTTTTCAGTCCAGTGGTCACAGTCCTTTATGGACAACCTTTTGAGGGCTATGGGTCAGTGGGGGTGAGGCCAGAGGCAAAGTGAGAAGAGCAATAGTCTAGTTTCTTTGCACTTTTGTACCTGTTCTACCTCTATTGAGGGAAAGAGTTCCAGGGCACATTCCAGTCGGACAAAAGCCCCTCAGGGAGGGTGACAAACAGGGCTGGTGGTGAGGGGTGTGACTCAGGAGGATGAGTTTTGAGATCCAAATTGACAGACACACACACACACACAGGGCCGTCTTACCCATAGGCACTAGGGGTGCGGGGCACCCGGGCGCTGAGCTCTCAGGGGCGCCAGGCCGAGAGTCCGGGGTCTGAGAGTTGAGTCCGGAGAAGAGCCCATCTTTCGGTCAGAGCGCTGCGGTGGGCTCTTCTGCTGCAGGTGGCTCTGCACCGCGAGTTCAGCGAGATGCTGAGGAGGCTGGCTGGCTCTGCCCTCCTGCACGCCTGGGACTGGGCAACTGGGGGGGGGGTGCCAGGCAGATCTTTGCACCCGCATATGCTTAAGACAGCCCTGCATACACACCAACCTGAGGTTCCCCATTCCTGGTTTAGAGTAAACCATTGTGAAAATGTCCCGTTGTAAAACACCTGGGAAGGAACTACAAAGCAAAACAATTCACTACTCGGAATAGGCAGTTGTTAAAAGAACCTAGGCAACACATTTTGGTGTACACACAGCATAAAAAGGCTTCTTCCTGAATGATATGTGACAGTGCTTTACTCAATCTTTTCAGGATCTTTTGAATTTATCTTACGCCATGGATGCTCCAGTTGAGATGACCCTCTAGGGCCCCTTCCAACTCTACAGTTCCTTGAGGCCTTGAGTGATATCCTATCCAATTATTGCGGGTAGTGACATTTGATCTCTCTTGCTTAACACACATTTCAAGAATGCACTTTGACAGAATGCATAGTGTGTCAATTCTACAATCCCATTGTTTACCACGGGAAGTTATTTACCAGTGGTGAATGGTCCTTCAGTGAAATGGGACACTGTCGCCCTGGCCTCCGTCGGTCCTCAGACAGACCTTGCCTGCCTGCCTGCCTCCTTCCTTCCTTCCTTCCTTCCTTCCTTCCTTCCTTCCTTCCTTCCTTTATCTATTTATTAAATTTATATACCACCCTTCATCAAGAGATCCCAGGGTGGTTCATAGAATAAAATAAACAAGATAAAACACAAGCAAATAATTAAACTGAAACAATAGTTACCCCCTTCCCACAGATACATTTAAAAGGCTGTAGAATATTAATCAGCCCAAGGCCAGGTTGCTAGAGGTCACTTGTGCTACACATTACATATGTAATAAGAGCTCATTTAATGTCCCCATCATTTCGCTAGGTGGCCACATGCAAACTACAGTATTTTCTCTTACCCTCAGCTAGAGATGAGCACATAATAATCCGTTCCCCCTGTTTTGGATAGGACTGCAGTGAAGCTTACTCTCTTCCATTTTCTGTGTGGATTTTTGTCGTTGAAAAATCCACACAGGAACAAATGGGGTGGAATGGATTATTATTAATTAACCATTTACGAGGTGGTGCTAAGGCTGCCCCCCCCCCCCAAGTAATTACAGCCACCTTAGGTGAGTGGCTAGCTAGTGGTGCATGTTGAAAAACAACACAACAATGTTCACTGAAAGCAAATGGACGTGATGTACTGCTGCTTTCAGAGAGACGTGCAAATAAAAACATGTCTGCCTCCATGTTAATGAATAAACTAATGCTAATAACACTACTGCTCCCCTTGAAGCAACAGGCTTATAAATAGGTTTGCAGATGTGTGAAAAGAACAGGAACTCAGTGTAAAATACATGGTGTAAGACGTGAAGATGGGTGACTGTCAATTTCAGCTTCCCAGTTTTCCAATCTTAAATTCTGTTCTCCACATTTCCAAACCATCATGAAAATTAATAGTCATTTTAGTGTGAATTTCTCCTGAGACATGTATCTGTGGATGAAATTTTGCCTTACACATTTTTAAAAGCATATTTTCCTCAGTATTTATATTTTCCTTAATGTAATACAATTCTGTATCTTGTTTTCTCAAAAATATGCATTTTAACGCACACTCTATCTTGCACATATATTTTAGTATACATAGATATGCTGGAGAACTGCCCCCGCCAAAAGATACTTTTTAGAAAGAGAGAAACAAATAGAAATGGTAAATAGATGAAAATGATATACGCAGTTATGTTACTTTCAATAGACAAAGTTCTGTTACTTTCAATAGAAATTTCAGGTATAAGGACCTGCCAAAATTCTTTTTTTTACTCAACTGCTAAAGATACAGGAGGAGGCCTATCTGTCTGCATCTGATCATTCTAGACAGCGATGGAGAAAGTGCAATAGTGAAAATGAAATAGTGAAAATTTTACAGAGTAAAATAGTGAAAATGAGCCTTAGATTGGGGTTGAGGTTAAAAGCTGGGTGTGAAAACATTACAGGCTGTTGGATCATACCTTATTTATTATATTTTCTGAAGCATTTCCTCACATAGGCCACACAGTGGGGCTGTTGCTAAATGAGACACATTTTCTCAGCAATTTTTCAGCTTGTTTTTGAGCGTTATTTCTGCAAAGTGGACTATCTATCACCATATATCTATATCTGCATTACGTTTAAACTATTTTGTGTTTACCCTTTTAAATTTTCAAGTTAAGAGTCTTCTCAGGACATGGGCAAGATTAAAATACCAAAGCGAGTACACACATAAGTCATGAATGATCTTTAGCCTGGCTAGGTTAATATCCATACACACTTATGAAGATGACTTGACCACCATTATCTGTCAACCCAAGCTACCTCACAGGGTTCATTGTAAGATAAAACAATATGTGGAGGGAATCTGTATGGTGTATCGAGCTCTTTGGAAGGGCTGTACATATTAAGAATCTAATAAAAGAGAATTAGGAATGATTACCAGGTCACGAAGACTGATACAAAATGTATATTAGAACATTCTGGTTACAAGGGATCTGATTTATTTAACCAGGTAGAGGGCCTGGTACAGGCACCCGCCCTGTGAAATGCCCTCCCATCAAATGTCAAGGAAATAAACAACTATCTGACTTTTAGAAGACACCTGAAGGCAACCCTGTTTAGGGAAGTTTTTAATGTTTGATGTTTTATCATGTGTCAGGGGCTCAGGAGCAGAGCCACAGGGGGGGAGAGGAAATGGAGAGCGAAGAGGAGGAATCTGAGGGCAGCGGAGGGCAGAATGACAGTGACCCGAGAGATTCCATAAGCCTCTCCAGTGAATCAGAAGATTCCCAGAAGGGGGCGCCGATGGCTAGGGCAAGGGGGGTCCCAGGGGGGACGCACCAGAAGCAAGGGGCCAGCAGGGACTCCCAAAGCAGTAGCTGGAGATCAGGACCAGTTTCCCCACCAGAGCGTAGTGGGGGGGGGGAAGAGTCCCTTGGGTCAGAGCCAGCGTCTACTCCAGCAGGGAGGGAAGAGGAGTCAGGGCTGGCCACGCCCCTGTTGGAGAGTGAGGGAACGGAGGAGAGGTCAGACCCAGCTAGCATCCCCGAAGGGGAAAGCAGTGACAGGAGCAGTGTAATGGTCAGGAGGAAGGTGGCCGGCTGGGCGCGTGCGCCAAGTTCAAATGTACAGGCGCGCGGGACAGCAGAAAGCCCGGAGTGGGAACCGGGTCCTAAAGCCCGCCGGAGGGAGGGGGAAGACTCAGGAGACTCGGCGTCAGAAGAGTCTAGGAAGGGCAAGACCCCAGCGGACAGGCGGACCCAGAGGAGGAAAGAGCAAAGGAAGAGGTGGAGCAAGGCTAGAGTCTTAAACTGGTGTCTGGGGGGAGGAGACTCAGACGGAGCTTCGGCGGTCTAGAGTTTGAGACGTAGAGCTGCGCGCCGCGGATGTAAAAGCGAAGCTGAGCTTACATAAAGACTGTTTTATATAACAACGAACCGGCGTTGGTCCTTTGTGAGCTGGGACCTAGGGCAGCTCTGACATCATGTTTTTAATATTCTGTTGGGAGCCGCCCAGAGTGACTGGGGAAACCCAGCCAGATAGACAGGGTATAAATAATAAATTGTTGTTGTTGTTGTTGAAGGCTGTGCAGAATAGAGAAAAGATTAGCATCCCTTTCCACCATGGAACCAGTGATTGCCACTGATGAGCAAACAACAAAGAAGGTTGGAAGGGGAAAAAATATTGTTCTTAAACTATCAATTTAAACTATTAAATTGCCTGTATTTTTATGGACCAGTGGCTCTGAAGTTAATCATCTTTGATGAATGACCAAAGGGCAACATTTACTTAAAATCACATTCAAAGACAACAGTGTTTCTAGTTTCACCTAATCCCAGATTTCTGTCGTTTAGCCTCTCTCCTTAATTTGGCGTGGCTATGCTAATCCATATTTTGTGACACACGGCTCTTATTTATGGAAAGCGCCAGCATTTAAGTGATGAAGCACTTGAATTGCATATGTTCACAAACAGTCAATAATCAATTACAATCAAGACTAGTTGGGGGTGGCATACCCACCTGCCTGCCTGGATGGAAGGAAAAAAGCCGAAAGAGCTTTGGACTTGATCCGAATGAAGGGTGGAGGTGAATGTTCGGCACAACATAAACCATTTTATTTTTGCAGCTGGCTAGCAAGAAATTTGTCTTTAGGAGCGACTGGGGTGTGTTGTTTCTTTTGGGAATTACTGCTGCAAAAGCATAAATTCTTCATGTGCCTGTTTGATCTCCAAATTTTCCAACTTGTATATTTGTAAAGATGCTAGAATTTGAAGATGTTGGGAGCTGATTCATATTGCAAATGGTATATAAAACCCATAGATACATATTTTTCAAGTTTATTATTCCTTTGTTTCAGTGAGAAGTAATTTGAAGTATGAAACTGAGTGGACATTCTAGATATATTTTGGAAGACCCTTTTAAATTGTGTCATTTTTTTCTTCTTCGATGAACATTTCCAATTTATTTTTTTTTTAAAATATATTTATTGAAATTTTCATATGAAATATGCATTTGAAAAACACAACTCATCATTGTCCATTTAACATCTCTCAATTGTTACATAGGACTCCCCCACACCTCCCGCGTACACTTGCATCATTATTAAATTAATTTCAAACAAATTATCATTTTACTCATAATCTTAATTTTAGTTAGCATATAATTCATCCTTAAATCTAATTTAGTGATAGACAGTTATTTTCTGCTCTGGCATCCGGTTCAACACTCAACCAAATTACAATATTTTTGTAAGTAAATCTTAAATTTCTTCCAGTCTTCTTCCATCCTTTCTTCTCCCTGGTCTCGAATTCTGCCGGTCATCTCATCTAGCTGCATATAGTCCATCAGCTGCATCTGCCATTCTTCCACAGTGGGTGAACATTTCCAATTTTAAATACACATTTATAAATAAATGTCGCCTTCCTATTGCATATGATGCCACATGAAGTTGGGAAACAACTTATCCTCTATTTTAATCTCTTAAGGAGACAAGAGAAACAAACGCCTTCGCTTCCTTTGGCTGGCATTATCACTACTGTTATATCTTTATTGTACATCCAGAGTATGCAGAGTAATGTTTTGTAGTGCAATAATCCATGATTTAATTTGTGCAGTGATAAACCTTCCTTGCTCTGGGAATGACTCGTTGCTCCCTCTCTGATGGACACATAAGTAACAGTTCTAAAAATATGAGGATGTATAACTTCTGTGAGCTATTCCCTGCTGAAAACTGCAACTGTCCTGTACTATATAACACAGTGATTGTTTTTCCTTTTCTCAAGCAAAACCAAGACTAGGCCTTTGAGTGTGATATATTAAAGACATGAGCCCCAATAGTCGAAATCAATTACTGGAGCTACTGGACTCCCTGACATTTTGTGTGTGTGATAGTATTTCAAAGCACTGCCTTAGGAATTCAAATTCCTAACTCTTCTTGTTAATGTGGATTTCAGATTTAAACCCTTTCATATCAGCAGAATGAAAATTAAACCCTTCTCCTTCCTTATACCTCTGGTTTCTTTTTCCCTTTCTTTTTGAGGCCAATTGGTATAACTAAATGTCTCAGGTTTGGAGGCATTTATGCCGCATGACACAGAATTCCATCTATATTTGTATGTTTTCTCTTCAAGCCTGACAGACTTTTAAATGTTTAATGTGAAAGGCTTTCCTTCCGACCTTCAGAAAGTTTTTCACTTTGCTGCCGTTCGCCGTTTCTTTCACAGGGAAGACACGTTCTGAGTGCGGGAGGAGATGGCTTCATTTTAAATAAACAGAGGTTTTCTTTTATTTTCTAAAGCTTGGCTTTTAAGCTAGTTTATTTCAGCTGCGGAGGGAGCATCTTTCATTTCCCCTCTCTGGGTTTACTTAGCTACACCTGTTTATGATCCTGTTTCTGACAGGCCCATCACTTTCCACAAGGCCTAAAGAAGAGCTTTGTAGCTTGAAATTTTCATTAGCTTTCGTCAGGGCGCCAGGGACTTTGCCGCTGTAGCCATACAGAAGTGACAGCGCTGCACATTGCCCTATGGTTGAAGACTGAAAGCAGAATATCTCCTGGTGCTAATAATAAAACATGTTATCTGTGCATTTTTGGTCTCGCCTGTACTATACATTTAAAGCCGAATCATAGTACTTTAAAAAGTCTTGGCTTCCTCTGAAGAATCCAGGGAACTGGGAAGAGGAGATTGACTGTTAAAACACTCTGAGAACAGAGGCTCTGTGAGGGGAATACAGTAGGGTCTCCCATACCCACCAATGTTTCTCCGATGAAAATAGGGACTAAGAAAACATGGGACATTCCGGGATCAAATCAGAAACTGGGATGGCTTCTGTAAATCCAGGACTGTCCCTGGAAAATAGGGGCACTTGGAGGGTCTGGTTTTCCAATAACTCCCAGGACCCTTAACAAACTACAGTTACCTTGCACTCTCCTCAGATCTGTTCTGTATGGTTGGGGGGGAACCCCCAGAACTGATTTAAGGGGTGCACATGGGAAGGAGAGGGGAAAATTCCATGGTACAAACAGAAATCATGCCGATGAGTAAGTTGAATACCACCTGGAATTTATACATTTTTTTTCCTGCCCAATTTTCCCCACACAATTCCTAGCTTTTTGATGGTATACTATAAAGTACTTTTTAAAAGCTTCTCATTAATCCTTGCAGGGAGCCACTCAGCTGGAATCTGTATAACTTGTATCCCATTTACTTGAATCATTTCTTTATCTACTCTGACTTCAATGGGATCACAAGATCCGTCTCAAGTGCAGGACCAATGGGAGACTGAATCTGCTATTTCATGTCTACTTGCCTGCATGTAAGTTCTATTGAATTCAGTGATATTTACAGCTGAACAAACATCCTTAAGATTTCTCTCTGGGAACTTATTTTTTTTTTGGGGGGGGGGGGATTGCCAAATTTAAATAGTTATAAGAGGATAAAAAGCAGGTGGTGCTGTGGGTAAAACCTCAGCGCCTAGGACTTGCCGATTGCATGGTTGGCAGTTTGAATCC
This sequence comes from Podarcis muralis, assembly GCF_964188315.1. Classification (NCBI taxonomy): domain Eukaryota; kingdom Metazoa; phylum Chordata; class Lepidosauria; order Squamata; family Lacertidae; genus Podarcis; species Podarcis muralis. Next base: position 92,775,521 of record NC_135658.1, read on the forward strand.
CCACGGCGGGGTGCGCTCCCGTCGTTCGGTCCCAGCGCCTGCCAACCTAGCAGTTCAAAAGCAACCCTCGGGTGCAAGTAGATAAATAGGGACCGCTTACCAGCGGGAAGGTAAACAGCATTCCGTTTGCTGCACTGGCTCGCCAGATGCAGCTTGTCACGCTGGCCACGTGACCCGGAAGTGTCTTCAGACAGCGCTGGCTTCCGGCCTATAGAGTGAGATGAGCGCACAACCCTAGAGTCTGTCAAGACTGGCCCGTACGGGCAGAGGTACCTTTACCTTTACCTTTAAGATAGATAGATAATTTATTACGGTTGGAGACCAGCTTATAAAACACACTTGGGGGTACAATCCCAGAAGGAAAACAAAACATTTAAAACAATGTACAACAGTAAATTTAAAATTTATAAATGTGATAAGTGTATAGACACTTAAAACTTTAAGATACAAGTCATCTGTTATGTCCTAGAAGCTTCCATTATCTTCACTGAACACCTGAAAAGGGCTAGTGCTTAAAATGGGGACCAATATCTCATATTTTCACAGAGAATAATCCTGCCTTTCCCAACAACCCGACATGCAGAAATTAAAAAATTAAAAACTGAAGCTTTCCCTACAACCGAGAAAGTGATGAGAAAAGCTCAATGTGCTCAATTTCTGTGTTTGAACCTCTTGTTAGGGACACAATGGGATAAGCTGAAAAGGACTATAGCTCTAGTCCAAAGCCGTGCTCATCTTGTATTAGGAAAGTTAGTATTTTAAGGGGAATATAAGATGGTTTTTCAAAGAGTCTCAAGACTCTCCTTCTTTTCCAAACTTAAATATCATTCACTAAGAAGAAGGAAACCGGAGCTTGCCTAATCTTGTTACTCAGCTTCTGGAAGGCCTTAAACCTGCACCATCCTGATTGTAAACCTTCATATCACTTGTAGTGTGGGCAACACAGATGCATGCTAAGTTCCCACAGGTAAGATGATGCTCATGTGCCACCGGGAAGAACCATAAGGCTGCAGAGAAATTGTGTGTCTGTTTCAGTGCATGCTTCTTCTGTCAAATGTTCATTAATCAGGTTTGCAAGATTTTCTTTGCAGCCGTGAAAGCTGCAGATGGTACCTGCAGCCTGTATGTTGTCACCCATGCTAAATAGACTTAACAAATGTCCTTGGAGCGAAGTGTGTCGTTAAGTACAAAGCTGATTAAAAATGAGTGTACTTCCCTGTATGAATATATGTATAAAATCTCAAATCAACTGCTAAATTATTATCATTTGCAGCATCTCGGTGGAGGAAAGAATGTAAATTACAGATGAGTTTTGAAAATAATAATGCATAGTAAATGGTTGAAATTTTTAAAATATAAAACTACATCCCACATATATGCACACCTTAAATGCAAGGTCTCATTTGTTGAGAAATGTTTTTTATATTAGAGTACGGGAAGCATATGGGACGCGGGTGGCGCTGTGGGTAAAACCTCAGTGCCTAGGACTTGCCGATCGCACGGTCGGCGGTTCGAATCCCCGCGGCGGGGTGTGCTCCTGTTGCTCGGTCCCAGCGCCTGCCAACCTAGCAGTTCGAAAGCACCCCCGGGTGCAAGTAGATAAATAGGGACCGCTTACTAGCGGGAAGGTAAACGGTGTTTCCATGTGCGGCTCTGGCTTGCCAGAGCAGCTTCGTCACGCTGGCCACGTGACCCGGAAGTGTCTGCGGACAGTGCTGGCTCCCGGCCTATAGAGTGAGATGAGCGCACAACCTTAGAGTCTGTCAAGACTGGCCCGCACGGGCAGGGGTACCTTTACCTTTTATGGTACATATTACTTTGGTTACAAAAGCATTTCTCATAAGTTGCATGCTTTTATTCCTTGTTTGTTGAAATCTCATGGGAAGATGAAGCTTTTTGCAGTATTGGATGTGACTGTTTGTATTGCAAATGTTTAATATGTATTTTAGTCATCCACTAATCTATTAGTAAAGCTTAATCCAAAAGCACACAATCAACTAAGTGGACTACAAGATTTGCATAAATACACCCAACATTAATCCCTGTCTACTAATTTCACTAAGGATTGGATCAGCTCCTCAGTATACATACAAAATGGGCCATTTGCAAGTACTGTAAAATGTTATTTGCATCTAATTCTTTCCTTTTAAAGCACAAACACAGTTGGTGGGACCACACGGTAAGAATACATAACATTTAATCTATGCTTTAAAAATGCTTGTATGCTATCTGTAGATGGCATCAGTGTTCCGTACATGAGGAGAGGGCGATTAGTTATGCTGGTAAGATTTACTTCCTTTAATAATCAATCCTGTGTATTAAGAATCTGCTTCTCCATCTTTGGTATCAGTTTTCTGAAACAGGACAGCGGGTCATCATGAGAAAGGAAATACTGCTTGTATACCTTTTTTCTCCCTTTGGAAATAAACTGCAACCTATTCCTTATCAGTCATATCAGCAGTTTTCATCCAGCACTATGCAAAGAGAGGGGAGCTTTAACAACCTATTGATTATGTATATTTGTTTACTATGGTATATTCTCTATGCACTTTGATTTCCTAAATGCTGGATAAAGATTTGCAGCTACAGCTATGGAAACTGCCTGTGCTGAGCAGAAAGAGGTTTGAGAACGTGTGTGTGCATGCTTTTTTGTTTGGGGTCATGAGTGTGTATCTGAAGATAGGGGTTTAAAAACCCTTAGCTCCACTTACCAAATTGGGGTGAACCACCCCTGAATCGGTACTGTGCAGAACCCATACCTTCCAACATCTTGACTCCAAAAACTGGGGTGTGTGTCTTCCCAGTCATGCTCCTGTGCGAATCATGTGACCAGTGTGATATCACGGAGCCCAATAGATGTGTTTTTCGGGGGGGGCGTGCTCTTGCACAAGAAAGGTGCATTTGGGGTGCTGAAAAAGTGCTTTTGGGGGGTAAGATCTTGGCACAAAATTGTGGCACCCAAAATGGCCACCCTGCTCTTGAATAAAAAAACAGGATGTCTTTTCCCCCCTGCACACTTGTGGGATTTGAGATCCAGGGTCCACAAATCAGGTCCATGGAGGGTGGGCTTGTGTACAGCCCTAACTTCTATACACACTTTACATAGCTTGGAGACTCCAAATTGGCTAGTTTCATTTTTAAATGCAAACTGATTCCCAAGGATCCCCCATCCCCCAAAAGCAGATTTTCAGTGGGGGTTGGGGATTGTACAGTTGTACCTCAGGTTACATACGCTTCAGGTTACATACGCTTCAGGTTACAGACTCCGCTAACCCAGAAATAGTGCTTCAGGTTAAGAACTTTGCTTCAAGATAAGAACAGAAATCATGCTCCGGCGGTGTGGCAGCAGCAGGAGACCCCATTAGCTAAAGTGGTGCTTCAGGTTAAGAACAGTTTCAGGTTAAGAACGGACCTCTGGAATGAATTAAGTACTTAACCTGAGATACCACTGTACAGGGAAGCAGGGAGATAGCAGAAGCTCCATTATGTTTTAACTTGTTTGCAACTTTCACAAAAGAAAAGCTAGGACTCGAGTCTCAGTCTATCTGCATGCGATGTGTTTCTGTGAAACTGTTGCAAAGCAAAAAGAACCAAAATATTTGTGTGTCTTGTCTGTGTGTGGCAGCACAGTCCTAAACCATGTTTGCATAGGAGGCTCAATGAGTTCAGAGGGGCTTACTTGCAAGAAACTGTGCCTTGAAGGATTGCAGCCTAACGGGGGAGAAAGCACACTCAACAACTGTCAAACAAACAAACAAACAAACAAACAAACAGATTTCCAGCTAACCTGAGAAAACAATGGGACAGCTCAAAGGCCAAGAAATATCTTTAATAATAGCATTTAAGGGAATAGTTCAGTTGCTCAGTTTCGTATTTCAGCAAAACCTTTCCACCTTGCAAGCTTCTATTTACAAACCTTGGTTTCTCAGCACATTAATTATTCACAAGCAACCTTTAGGTTGGCAAACAAGAGCCTTATTTACTTGAAGCAAACTGCTGTTCAAAGAGCCCTCCTTTCCGCTGCTAGGCTCTGGGTTGCTTCAGGTTAAACATTCCCAGCATTTAACGCCGCTTATTGCACTTTGTAAATCAGGAATGGCCAGTGGATAGGATGTGGCTATAAAAGTGTCAGAAGTAAAGCAAGCAGCCACTCAGACACAAATCACATAATTGCACCATTGCAATTATTATTGTTATTATTACTCTTATTATGCCACCCCCATCTGACGGTTTCCCCAGCCACTTTGGGCAGCTTCCAACATATACAAGAACATAATAGAACATTAAGCATTAAAAAAATTCTCTACGCAGGGCTGCCTTCAGAAGTCTTCAAAAGGTTGCATAGTTACTTATTTCCTTGACGAGAGGACGTTCCACAGGGCGGATACCACTACTGAGAAGGCCTGGTTCCCTGTAACCTTGCAGTGAGGGAACCACCAGAAAGTCCTCAGAGCTGGACCTCAGTGTCGAGGCTGAATGATGGGGTGGAGACGCTCCTTCAAGTATACTGGGCCGAAGCCACTTAGGGCTTTAAAGGTCAGCACCAACACTTTGAACTGTGTTCGGAAATGTACTGGGAGCCAATGTAGATCTTTCAGGACCAGTGTTATATGGTTCCATGGCCACTACCAGTCACCAGTTTAGCTGCCACATGTAGTTTCCAAGTCACCTTCAAAGGTAGCCCCACATAGAATGTTATTGCAGTAGTCCAAGAGTGAGATAACCCCAGCTTGTAGTACCCTGATGAGACAATGAGCAGGCAAGTAGGGTCTTAACCGGAGGGCATTTTCTGCTCTGCCCCAGGTAGCAAAATGTCTCAGGCCAGCCCTGGGGAAAGGGGAGGCTGCAACCTATTCCAGACCCACAACTGAGACACCACAAGTGAACTTAATAATGTTGGGTCTACGTGAGTTCTGAAATCAACAAAAATAAGACCAATCAACTTGTACTCCAGTTTATATCAGGCACTTTGTGTGATTCACAGAAGCTGTTTTAGGCAAGCACGAGACAGATGTTAGCTGTTATTAGTCCAGTTCTGTGCTGGAAGCAGCTCTGATATCTCCCTGAATTTGGGGTGCCTCTTTTTAAACAGAACAGGAGGCACTTTGTGGATGAGACCTGAAAGCCTTGGTCGCTGAGCTCACCAAACACCGCCTGTATAGGGGCCTTAACCTTTTGCATTATGGGTGCTAGGTTCCAGCCTCTGTCCTCCATGTTCCCTGAGAGCTTGCCAGAGGCATGATCCGCCCAGCAGGAGCCCAAATTATCTTGCAGGAAAGACAGGCAGGGAGAGCATGGCAGCTTCGCCAGTGTTGTGAAGTAGTGCTTGAAGTGTCACCACAGAGCAACCAACGAAGTTCTGCCAGCCTTCCCTGCTCTCAAGCAGAAAAGGATGCTCAGGGACTATTCTAGATTTGCCATGTGACTGCCAATCCACAGCTCCCCTCCTCTTAAACCTGGAACTGGGGAGGAATCGGGGATTGCTGCATAACACCCAGGCTATCCCCACCATCACTTCAGCTTCAATGTTGAGAGAAGCATTGGTCGCTATGATAACTCTGGTGAATAAGGTTCACGGAAACAGGAGTAGACGTTGCTGATGTTGACTTATTTGTCCAATGCTCAGAATGGAAATCCCACCAGCAGATATGATCAGTATTCGCTGTTGTTGTTTTCCGCCTGCAAATGACATAATTGATGACTCCACCCCTTCATTTGCATTGCATTCCCCTTGCATCGAAATGAATGGTTTGGAATAATGTAATGATCACATAATTAATTGTGCAATTATTTATGTAAAATTCACCCAAGTGGACAGCGAGATGAATAATGTAATTTTTGTCTGAAGCCGAACTGCAGCAGAATGGAAACAGCCCTGTATGTGACAAATATGGGGATGGATGGAAATTTATACCTTCTTACATTCTTAGTGGCAAAAGCAAACGTGGAAGTTTGCCATTGGAACAGGGCCTGTAATATTAAATTCTCCCATTTTTAAGTAGATAGTATAGACTGTGATTTTAATAGTGGCCATTTATGGTAAATGATATGGCTATAAAAGCTTTTAACTGCATGCATGCACCAATGTTTTGAGCATTCCTACATTCATACTAATTATTACAAAGTAAATTGCTGCATTATGTAATCCTTATCCTGCAGGCTTTTAGCAATCAAATATAAAGATACTAATGATGATCTGTGAAATCTTTTCCTTTGAAAGAAACCTGTTTGTTGGAATCCATGCCTATGTAAGTACAGTCATCCTACAGCTTTGAACCATCCAATCTGATTCTAAGCATTGCTTTCCTCTCAGTTTATGGAAATTCCCACTTCTCTCATTTTGCCCAACCACCACTTTGATGTATCAAATCATTAAACAGCTGCCTCTGCAAAAATGGAATGGAGTACATTTTTCCAATATTAAATGTGAACTGATATGTGCTCATATTAGCGGCTCGATAGAGATAAAATTTAATTAGTTGCTATTCCGGGCAGCTATTGTCAGCTCTCTCACATTGGTCCTGTGACTTTTTACACATCATGATTTTAAAGACCAGGACTGTGTCTTTGCCATAAACCCACATTAATTCCGTTGCTTCCCAAATAAATACTAGCTGTGCTGCAATTTTATAATTTGCTTCATGCCATTATCCATTTCACGTTGACTTAGACTTCCAGTTCCTTGCACTCCCAAATGCAACTCTACTTAATTCCCCCCAAGTTCAGTTCATATGAAACAAGAAGAAGTACTTTTCCAGATCTATGCAGTATAGTGGTTAAGTTAGTCAACCAATGACTGCTAGCTTGAACAGTGAAAACCCAGGTAGGATAATACAGTTCTTTGCAAGCCTGCTCAGCTACACAAAAGTCAGAGGTGTGTGCAGTGCAAGAGAGCTGTGGGGCCAAAGCAGTGCTCTTCACTCTGCACCATGCAAAGGCCACCCATGAACACACATTATCTTCTCTGTTCTACATCCAGTTTTGTGCTTTTCATTTTTTTTCTACACAGTTTTTGAAAATTGAAGTTGGCAATTTATTTAATTTTTTGTGGGGGGTGTGTGCAAGTCGTTAGACCTGCCTAGGGCACAAAAAAATCTGACACTGTCACTGGTTGCAGTTAACACCAGGAAAGCCTATAAAACATAGCTTTTGTGTTAAATAATTCTCAGTTAAATACATTTTTGTTTAAGCAAACCATTGTGGCGACACAGAAATTCTCCCGGCCATTTTTTCACCCTTTCTCAGTGATCAGGTGGTGGTGGAGAGGCTGTCAGCACTTCTTATAAAAGAGAGAGAGCAGGGGGAGGGATTGAGGGGGATGAGGGGGTAGTGGCATCTGGTGACATCAGTGGTGGGGTGGGCTCTTGGTTGGATAGCATTGAGCACCTCCTAAAATCGGCTGCTGGCCCTCATTCTGGCTATGTTAAGCTGCTGAGATAGACCATCTGCATGTCTTAAGACAAACTGCAGAGAAGTGTTTTATTCGCATCTCCTACTATGACCCATGACTTCACTGCAGTAACCTTGACTTAGCTCTTTTGGACATAAGATTTAATATTACGTATTACGGAATGCACTTAAATTTTTACTTCAGAAAAACTTTTTGGGAAGAAAATCTTCCATCTCCTCCGAAAAGAATCTTGGCACCAAGGCTGTTTGAAGGCAATTGAAGTTTAGCTACTGGCTCTGAAGACAACATATCTGCACAATTCTCATCTTTTCACGTATTAAACTGTCAGTTATTTGGTCTTACCTGGGATGAATTATTTTGCTTTCTACCTCTTGCTGTTGATGGGTATAGCCTGGCGGAAGAATTTCCAATTTGTGCTGTTAGGTAGCTTTTAAAAACTAGAAATATTTTATACTCTTAAGACATCTGAATTATTAGGTCAGCTTTAATCTAATCTGGTTGTTCCCTTACCTGCCAGTTAAGAAAAATGACTATATTCTGGCAAGGGCACACAAGACAGAAAATTAATTCTTAATAGTGGTCATTTACTGATTGAATAGATGTGTCTTACACCCCCCCCCCCAGTTAATGTGTTTTTTTTGAAAGTAAGTGCAATGCTACTCACTCCTGAGAACTGCGGACTCAGTGCAGTGAACTTAAATCCCCAGTGAATGATACCAAACACCAGCTGTGCCATATAAATTTGTAGCAGGCAATTTTGACACCAAGGTTGCAGCAGTCTTCGTAGAAACAAACAAGCAACTCCCTACTGACCTATCTGCAAAAGGTAAATGACTTTATTCTGCGCTCCAGTGTGAATACATAAGCTATTAGACAATAGGATGAGAACATCGTTGTGTTCTAAATTTGGGATTTGTTTCAGCCGCTTGCTAGTGATGGTGCTTTGTGTTTGTTAAAGTGGTTTGTGAAAGTAGGTGCATTCAGCTATTTTAATCAATATACAACGTGATGTGTGTCTGTGTACATTTAGACACACATTCCCTATCCGCTATAAATTTATGTTGACCCTTATGAACTTTTGAAGTTGTCTTATGCTAGTCTTTTCAGGAAATCACCCTGAATGTGCATGGTCACAATGTTCTCTCCCATGAGTGCTATTGTGTCAGACTGTTGATCCACAAAGTGTTGGCTCAAGAGTTTGAGGAGTGTAGATGGTGCTCCCAAACACTTGTAATGGTACAGAGCACCAAAGGCGAGCCAAGTTTTTCTGGCACATCTCCCTCATCTCAGGCAGTAAAATTTCAATAGCAAATTTAATAATGTTCTGAGTTTGTAGGGCCTAGAAACTTCTAAATTCATGGAACCAGTAAGTGTTAGAATTTAATCAAGGCTCGGGGTTCCAAAAGTGGGGCAAGACCCCTGTGTATGAAGTTGAGTATCAGAACTTCTAATCCCCTGGAATTAGCAAGTGTCAAAAGCTAATCAAGCCAATCTAATAATAATAATTTTATTATTTATACCCCGCCCATCTGGCTGGGTTTCCCAAGCTACTCTGGACGGCTTACAGCATATCCGAAAACATGAGTGATAGCCCAGTTGATGGGCCATTAAGATAACAGAGGATCAAAAGAGACTCAATGTGAGATGGCAGATGATTAGGGCCTTTCCATCAACAGATAAAACCAGTGTGACTGAGGTGCAAAGTAGCAGGCAGAGTGTGATGTTGGATCTCTGCGTGGGACCTAGGCTGCACCTATAGAGGAAGCAAGATACTCTTGGGGTGTTAATGCTGTGAACTCCTCTGTTGTAGGCTCAGGCTGTATATACATGTAAATAAGTCCATATATCATAAAGACACCACAGTCTCCTCTGTGCTTCAGTCCCAAAAGGAAACATGGCCCCACATTGAGTGCCTGGAACCCCTGGAATCTTGCACGGCTGTGGAGATTGGGTGTGCGAGCAAAAATAACTAACAACATGGGTTTCTGGGTCCTAATGGTTTAGCAAAAGAAATGACAAATATGCTTCCCCTTGCATAAATAACCTAGTGACCTAATGACTCATCACTGTATCTCTGCCTACCTTTTATTGAATAGAGCTTCCATAGTGGGCAGCTTGAGGCCCAACTATGAGATAGTTCCAAAGCACTTTCAAGGCAATTCTAAATGTATATATCTGCAGAGTAGTAAAATGCCATCCTTCTTAGGCTTCAAGAAATGTGGCAATATTTTCTCTATCACCATTAGCACATTGTTTTGACAGCTGAATCTGCAGTGTGTTGGAGGGCTTTGTGTTACTAACTCTCTGGATTGGGGCCCTAAATTAGATCTCTGCTGAAAATCTCCCCCTCTCTGGTTGCTCTTCAAGGTGCTGCTTATTAGAAACAGAACCTTTGGGGAACAAACAGCAGAAAAACAACACTTTGGGTAGGAAACTTTTGCAGCGATCCAAGCTGAGCAACTTCCTAACTGGGACCACACAGCTGCTTACTCTTCAGAATAAATGTGGCCAGTTCAAGTGTGCTTTTTTAAAAGTTTGAATAATTTTTAAAAGAATAATAGTAGTAATAGAATGTTAGAAAAATCTTATACAAAATTTACATCCTAAGCAACCCATTCATTCTTTACTTCTTTACTTTTAAAAAGTCTTACTCATTCCCCTTACTGCTTCCCATTAATGATAGAGGCTAATGAATGCTACTGTGTTTCATTACATTTGAAAATGATCATCCAGAGATATTTCTGTCAGGGAGATATGCTTCCTCCGAACATCAGGCTGACATCAAGAAGCTTCTTAATTTAATTGAACATATTCAAACTACAGATTCAGTGATGACAAAGGTTATAGTACATCAGGAAATCAAAGGCTAACTATCAACCTGGGAAAAAATGAATCTATACCAAGAGTTTAGATAGGAGTTTGAAAAAGAAATTTCATCTGACATTAATGTCTCAGCTGTGTATAAATCATTCATTACAATATAAATTGAATAAGAGACATGGAAAGCTCTTCAATTTAGCTCCATGTAAATGACATTAATGCTAATTTAAATCCACCTTTGCTCTTCCAAAAGTTCTTCAAAGAAGCCTTAACAGAAAGTATAAGCATCTGATTCAGGGACGTGGTGTGGGAAGGGCCAGGGGCCCCAATGACCCTCTGGGTACATGATTTTGAGGGGCCGTGAGCTAGGCAACCCCATGGAGGGATCCCCACCTTGTCTGCTGCAGAGGGGATGCCAAGGGCCACATCAGCCAGCTGGGGCCCCACCTGCCCAGAGAGGTGGGCAGGTGGTGCAGCATGGCCACATGAGCCCTTCATTTCCCACACCGGTGATGGTTAGGCTGCCACAGTGGGTGGTACTGTGGTCTAAACCACTGAGCCTCTTGGGCTTACTGATCAGATGGTCGGTGGTTCAAATCCCTGCAATGGGGTGAGCTCCCATTGCTCTGTCCCAGCTCCTGCCAACCTAGCAGTTCGAAAGCACACCAGTGCAAGTAGATATATAGGTACCACTGTGGCGGGATGGTAAACAGCGTTTCAGTGCGCTCTGGTTTCCGTCATGGTGTCCTGTTGCGCCAGAAGCGGTTTAGTCCTGCTGGCCACATGACCCAGAAAGCTGTCTGTGGACAAATGTCGGCTCTCTTGGCCTGAGAGCGAGATGAGCACTGCAACCTTTTTTTGTTTGTTTACCCTCTGCACTCAGCCCTTGGTCCCACCTGGTGCATACCTGAGTGCAGATGCCCTAGGGCCCCCAGGTGCCAACAAAGGATGCAATGCTGCTGACTAAACTGCCCAAACAATTTAGCCAACATGCTCCTAAAGTTGTGCTAATAAACTGGTGATGAATGCTTAGATTTGGTGGTCACCCCTGAAAGTTGCAACACCACGGCGACCCATTAATCACTTTTAACCCAGCTCACTGGTGGCTCAGTCAGTTTACCATTAGTTTATTCATTAATTCATTGCACATATGCTTTCTTTCCACCCAGAGAGCCCGCTAACCACAATCTTAAAACGTTAATAAAACCATCCAGATTAGATTTAGAATAAGTAATTTTGCTTTTCCCCAGTTAACAGTCTCCAGCATATTCCCATTTCCTTAGCTCACCCATGCCTCATTGTTGTTAGCATATTGTCTAAGCCCACTTGGGACCCGTCAAAATACAGTGGACATTTTCTAAGGAAAGCTGAGCACCTTTAGGTCTTATTGATTCTAATGGGGAGAGATTGAAATGCGTATCTCATGGTTCTGTTGGAATGAATAGGAACATAAAGTGGTTAACTTTAACTGGACCATGGCTAGCATTTGCAGACATATCTTAATTTACATTATAGCAATTGCATTCGTTCAATATTTTTGGTTTCATAATTTTGTTAGTACAACATCCAGACATTACTGGTTATTGGTATAAAATATTTATAGTAATTCCAGGTTCCTGCTGTAAAATCCCTGCTGCTGTTTGAATTTTCAAACCGATCACCTACTAAACCAATGTAAGTGTATATGTTGTTGTTCTTTATTTTAAAAAATGATTTTGAGTTCAATACAAACATTGCTAATGATACCTTCTGGTTTATAAATCCACCAGAAATGTTATCTCAGTGGGCCAGGCAGCTGACAAGACATGGGGAATTCATCTTACTAATTGCTGATTGCATGCCATAATAACACAAATGTATTCACTGAGGAAAAGATCAGGCATTTCAAAATTGTTCACTTGGAGTCAGATGTAACACCTTTCAGATGATTTAAAGTGGTTCCTCTAGGAAGGCGTGAGCATGACCATTTCCCTTCCACTCAGATATTTAAGAAGATTTAAGTTCTGATCTGAAAAGCTACAAGACATACAACAATATTCTACAAAGCAACACTGCCTCAAACTAATAGGTAGATACAATGTATACTTTATTTGTGGTGTTTTTCCCAGCAGCGCATAAATTATTTCTTGAGCTAATGCTTGGTAATTTTGCCGGTGGCTAATTAACGCTGAACCAGGCATCATTTCAAGAAACCTATTTAGAGTCCTCTTAAATTCTGGCCATCACACTGTTTTTAACTATAAAACTACTAATTTGACTTTGAAGTCGGGAATATTTATTTACCGGTAGTAGTTTTTTTTAGTATACTATTAGCAGTATAGGTGAGTCCAAGCCCACAGTTTTTATGCGATCCAATTGAGAAAATCACATGACAAATTGCTGCATATTCTGCAAATATCTTTAGTATTCCATGTTGCTGCTTTAAAGGATGGTGCTAGCTGAAATTGTCATCTTAATGGGCAACATTCAATGGTGTCAGGCTGCTTGTCAACTTGTGGGCATCCACTCACACAAATGAGACTTCCACTTCTCACATTGCAGCCCCCACACCCCAAATCTGGTCCAAAGTGTTGTGAGGAGGAAGGCAGGCAGGCAGGCTGTTGAGTTGTGTGCAAATGTCACATGAATATATTATTTTAATTTAGGGGTCACAATATTTATTTCCCTGCCAACTGCGGAAGTGCCAACTCTGAAGTGAAGGACATGAGGCAGGAGTTGATAATGCAGGTGAGCTGCGCACAGGTGAGCTGCAAGCAAGCTGCCGGCCAGCTCTGTGGAGGTTCCTTTTATTGACACTATATGCAAGCCCAGGCAGATACATTTTGGGCTGTGACCTTTACACATCTTCCAGTCCTGAGATCGTGGGGTGGTACAAAGTTATTTTGGCACCTGTTTCCACCGTGTCATTTTACCCTTGCACAATGTATGACAAAAGAGACAAAGGTCTCAGAGACAAAGGTCACAGACAGAACACGGCATACTACTGAGACCGCAAAAGGTTAGACAGAGGGCAAGATGTTCAGACAGCTGTGGCTTTATCTGTGAGGGGAAGTGTGCTCCGCACCCCAAGGTCATGCGTGCAGGCAGCTGATGCTGCCCGCAGGCAGGGGTGTGCTCCGCAACCCAGCGATCATTCCTACAAACTCTAGTGCTGTGATGAGTAGGAACATGTCCCCACTGAGAAGCAAATAAGGGAGATACGTACCTCTTTGAATCTTGATTGTGTTTGTGTGTGTGTGCATATGCAAGAGTATGAGGACAGCTATTTTACCCTTTTTTGGCTACATGTGTCTCCCCTACACATGTAGGGGAGACACATGTAGGAACCCAACAGGCAGCAGATATGAGGCAGCAAGCAGAGCAGAGTGCATGCAGAGAGCAGAGCGCAGAGTCAGAAACAGATTACAAGACCTTGGACAGCTCCAACATTGGGCAGAATGCAAGTCAGTCCTTATAGGCTTTATACCCACATTTGGGGAAGTGGGACGAGGTAGACAGAAGGGACTGCTGGTTATTGCTTGCAGGAGTGAATTGGCTGGAAATTTGGTTTTGGCTAGATTGCTTTATGAGTACTTATAAAACATGTAAAGGCATTCTGAATAGTGCTCATCCATGCCTTTTCAGGCTAGAATAATTGCACACATTTTCCAACATACCAGTTATTATTCTCAATTTTTGGGATGTGAATGGGTGACAATGGTCTGAAATGTATCATAGGTGCCAACTCCTAGGGGCCAAGGCACTTTGCCCCCCCCCAAATGTTTTATTTGAGGGACCGCCACCCTTTGTTTGGAGTGTAGAGGAAGGTGAATGTGGAGCTGGAAGCAGCGCAGCTCAGTGGTCGGCAGCTCCCCCTCCCGACCTTTCCCTTGCATGGCAGGGGGAGGGGAAGACAGGGACCACCAGCCGCCATGTTCAGCTCTTCCCCTTGGCTCCTGGCGACGTTGCTCATGTGACGTCAGGATGCCATGTTGGGCCCCCGCAATCTTTTAGAGGAGTTGGCACCTCTGCATTGTCTAGCTCTCTATTCCTGCTGTTGCTTATAAACACCTGAGACAGCATTATGGAAACCTCTGTCACTTGGCTGGACCTGTACGTTCAAAATCAACAGAAGCAGAAGATAGCCCAACTCTATCTGATCTTTTATTTCTGTGTTGAGAAAAGAAAAATGAACTCCATCTCCCCCATTAGCAATTTGTTCCCTCAGACAGCATATAGCAAAGATTTGTGTGCTTTTATTTTGTGCTTGCCTGGGTAGAAAAAGGATTTAGAAAGATAAGTCTGTCAAAAAGAAGAGTGCATCACAATTTCTTTCATATTGCACAATGTAAACACAATTATAATAAAAATCTTAATACGGTCTTTTGAACTTAGCACCCACACCAGTAGAACTGCAAAAAATATTGTTTATTTTTAGCACATTGCCAAAACTACATTCTTCATCCTTGATAATATATGCAAAACAAGCACTCCTGATTTGATAAAGGACCTATAGGTAGGATTCTTCAAACAGAAAAACAAATTAGGATGTTTAGCTGTCATCACGACATGCTTTTGTAAAACCAGAAACAAAACTAATTTCTGTTGCACAGCTGGATTTTTTTAAAGTCTCAATGAAGTTCCTGGTCTCTGATAAATCATCAAAATGAGAATAGGAAGCAAAACTAAAATCTCCAGCTGAATATGAAGTGGAAATGAAATCCTATGTGCATTATACATTTGAAGCAGTATCATGTCACTTCAAACAGTCTTCCGCTAAAGCAGTGGTTTTAAACTAGTGTGCCATGGCACCCTGGGGTGCCTTGAATGATGGTCAGGGGAGCCATGGGCAATACCGGCCTCTGCCCCTCTTTCCTGATGCCCTCTTGCGTCTCTGCCTCCCAAAAGCTTGCACTGCTGTTTGTTGCAGCAGCCCTGGCTACAAGCTCTGTAGGCGAATGGTGCCTCTGGGGTTGGTCAGGGGGTGCTGGCTGCCAGGAGCTGAGATGGCCTCAGAGTAAGCAAGCAAGGGGATGAGGGAGCCCATCCAGCTAGTCCACCAGTTCTTGCTGTTGGGAATGGACAGAGAAGTCCCAGGGCCCTGTGGGGCAGTGTGACAAGGCACCTCTCTTTGGGGAGGGGGACAGCTCAGAGACGAGGGGTGGCAGCAGCGGCTGCCCAGAGGACTCCCAAGGAGAGAGAAGGCTGAGGGAACACTCCACAAGAGGATGGTGTTGGAGAAAAGGTGAGAGGCTGCCAGCTTCTGAGCCCCACAGGGGTGCCACAGAAAGAATGTAGTTGGTTAAGAGAGCTGTGGACTAAAAAAAAAGGTTGAAAACCTCTGCTCTAAAGAATCCCTGAAACTGGCTTTTGTTTAGGGTCCTGAGAGTTGTTAGGAGATCCTTATTCCTGTTACAGTTACAATTCCCAGAGTCTCCCCAAAAGAGGGTTCGATTGTTAAACCACTCTGGGAATTGGACATGGGTGGCACTGTGGGTTAAACCACAGAACCTAGGACTTGCCGATCAGAAGGTCGGCGGTTTGAATCCCCGCGATGGGGTGAGCTCCCATTGCTTGGTCCCTGCTCCTGCCAACCTAGCAGTTTGAAAGCACGCCAGTGCAAGTAGATAAATAGGTACCACTCCGGCAGGAAGGTAAACGGCATTTCCGTGTGTTCCTCTGGTTCACCAGAAGCGGCTTAGTCATGCTGGCCACATGACCCAGAAGCTGTATGCCGGCTCCCTCGGCCAATAAAGTGAGATGAGCGCCACAACCCCAGAGTCGGTCACGACTGGACCTAATGGTCAGGAGTCCCTTTACCTTTACCTTAAAGGTAATAGGGATTCCTAAGAATATTCAGCACCCTTGACAAACTATAGTTCCCAGGATTCTTTGGGAAAATTCATGGCTATTTAAAGTGGTATATATGTGACCACAGATACTATGCTTTTTAGATAAAGAAAACAAAAAAAAGTCCAAGAGTAGTAGAATAAAAAATATTCTAGGAGCAAAGAGAGCTTATGACAAATTTCCCTTTTATTTCTCAGATACAAACCGGAAGTGTAAGCAAGGCAATACTTGGAAAACAGCAATGTGCTTTATATTATGATGCAGATGCAGTTAAAAGTACAAACAAATTAAAAAGTTTGGCAAGGGGAGATGTGGCACAGTTGGGAACATCATGGCAGTGAAGTGCACATCTGCTGATGCTAAAATGCCTTAATGCCTGATAATTGTGGGAGAAGATCCAAACCCTGTCGAAATCAACGGAGAGGTGTCAAAACAGTCATGTTACAATCCTTCAGTTGAAAGTAATGTAGACTATTTTTAAAAAAGTTGGAAAGCAAAAGGGCAATCATATATGAATGCAGGAATTTTAAACTCAACGTTCTGGGGCGGGAGGAAGAGCTTACTTTTCTTTACCTCTGGATGATTTCCTTTTGTAATTTTTTTTTACTCACATTACACACAAACACTTGGAAACAGCCAAGTGCTTTGTGAGAATGGTCTAAAGTAGAGGAGCGGCAGAAAAAGAATGGTTTTCCCTTTCCGAAACCTGCCATTTCACCATTTCAAATCATGCACACTCAGCTACTTTCCCCTCATTGGCCATTTCCAGGCAGGGGTGAACGAAGGCGCCATGACACCCGGGGCGGGGCGTCGCTCCCTCCATCGCCGCTACAGCCACATGTAGAGGATCCTCTGTTCGCGGCTGTAGTGGCGACTGAGGGATCCCGGCACCGTCCGTCCGTACGGTGCTGGAGCGGTGGCAGTGGCAAACTGCTATGTACAGCACATGTGTGGCATTGCTATGTACGGTGCATGCGTGTGACGCCGCATATGTGCTGTACATAGCGGTTTGCTGCCGGTGCTGGGATCCTCTGCTTGCGGCTGTAGCCACGAACAAAGGACCCTCCGCATGCAGCTGTGGTGGCACGATGGCTGCTTGCACTGCCGCAATCCCCTGTGGAGTGCCTTCTTGTCACCCCCCAGACATGGCACCCGGCGCGAACCACCACCGCCACTCCCTGTTGCGACGCCACTGTTTCCAGGAAGTGGCTGCCACAAGCACATGGTTTAGATGGTGAAGCAGGCATGAGAATGGATAGCTGCCTGGGTGAGTATTGATTTAGTGCAAACATGTGGTGGCTGGAAAGGTCACACCCTTCCCTCTTTCCCTGCTGTTTTCCAGCTGTTTAAAGACGTTTTGTGAAACTTTGTACGACGAATAGCTCAGCCGGTTAGAGCGTGGTGCTGATAACACCAGGGTTGCAGGTTCAATCCCCGTACGGGACAGCTGCACATTCCTGCGTTGAGGGGAGTTTGACTAGATGATCCTCATGGTCTCTTCCAACTTTACAATACTAGGATTCTGTGAATAAGTCAAGTTAGGATAAATGGCACCTAGGTGCCAAAATCCCAAGAATGCTGATAAGACTATTTATGTAAGCGACCACAGCTGCACGGATGTTATTGGCCCAGAGATGGAAAGAAGATAAAGTCCCTACCGGAGAAGAACGGCAGATCAAGTTGATGGATTATGCCAAAATGGCTAAAATGACTGGAAAAATCAGAAATCAGGAAGACCAAAATTTCAATAAGGAACGGGGGAAATTTATAACTTATCCTAAAGACCATTGTAAACAGTTAAAATCGTTGGTAGGACTGGAATATCACTTGTAGTTTAATGGTGAATTTTGGAGGTAAAAGATTTGGATTATTATAAAAGATGCAGGAGGAAATGATTAATAGGGCCGACAAAGGGGAGGAGGGAACTCCTTGGAATCTCATTTTTATGTTGTATATTGGACATGTGACTGTAAAATTTTAATCTGAAAAACCAAATAAATTTATTTTGTTTAAATGATAGATGGCACTGTTGCGATCACACAGGTCCCCGGACCTTTCACTGTCTATTGATCCCTGTGCCACCACTTTATTTCTCGCTGCCACCACCCAGGCCCTACCTGGTACAATACTGAGTCCAGTCAGGGTTAAATTGGAACATAAACTTTTGTTTATTTATTGCAATTTAACAAGCGTGTGGTTTCATAAACGGTATCGGTCAATTATAATCATGGGGTGCCTATCCAGACCTATAACTTCCGCTACCTGCTCTCACTCACTAAACCACCTCTCAGATATTTACTTGTCTTCCTAGCTCCTAACTGTTCCTGACTCAGCTTATTTTGCTACACTAACTCAACCTACCCCCAATTCACTCCCACTCCAACCACCCACCCAACTCCCAACGAACTCCTCCCTTTGCCCCTTCCAGAGTTGGTTTTATAGTCCCTCTGACTCCACCCCCTGGGTCCTGATTGGGTAACCTGTTTAACTATTTCCCCTCCAGCACTCTCATATGTCAACGTCACAGGCACCTATATAATGCTATACCTCTTTAACTAACTCTTTTAGTAAATATTTCAGAAATGTAAGCAAATATTGCCGCGCCCAAAAAATAGGTTGGAACTAGGGATGGGATAATCCACCCATTTCACTTTCTCTTACTTTCCAATTTCCTAGTCTTCAGTTATATACATCTCCACATCAGTCTGTATTTTTTACATATCCCGGCCCAAAAAGGTCTTCATGAAAATTCACCATCATTTTCATGTGTATTTTTCCTATAATACCCAATTCTGCAATCAGTTTTCTTCAAAATAACAAATGTTATTTTCACTGATATATGCGGTTTTATGCTCACTTCAGCCTGCTACATGCATTTTTGTACATGTGACCCATTAACTGCATTGCAAAATTCAGAGAAGTGTGAATTTCAAAGGCTGGTTGTGTTTTGCTTTGTGTATTGTTCTGCAAGGTGAAAATTAGGTAGGTTCATGAACTGAACCAAATTTCAGTTCCCTGGCTGAAATGTTCTCTGATGCCTTAGGGAATGCTGTGCACAAGCTAAATGAAGCGGGGGAAATAGACATGGGATAGGACGCCATTTTCCCATTTATAAATATTTTCTTCTCAATTTGGTTTTACCTACATTAACTTCAAACATTGTAGGGTCGATGGAACATATTGTGAGGTTTGGAAAATTATCAAAGAAGCAAAAAATGCAAATGAAAACTCACCAGCGAGATACCATTATTATCTAAACACACATGGTCCAGTGGTTCACTTAACTGAGCACTGCAAAAGTGAAAACTTGAGAGTAAATAAAGTTATAGCTATAATGAATGGGGTGAATGGCAAATATCTTTAAAAGTTTGGCAGGTGGGGTGTGGAAGCTTCTGGGACATCTTCATTGCCTCAGTGAACTCCTGAACTCTGAGTCCAATGCCAAGCCTGTACCATTTCCCATCTGAATAAAGATCTCTTTTGAGCTTACACCTAACAGCTTCTGCTGGGAATGAGGTCGGACAATGTGGAAGGCTGATGGGCAAGGATGAATTGTGAGGGTTTCTCAGGGACTAACCATATACAGGTGAAGGCTCCCAGCTGAATGATGGCCCAGAGCAGACTGGGAAAGAGCCCAGGCATGTTATGTCAGTTTCTAGTACACTGCAATCTATTCAGAAAGGCTAATCTAAATAGACAGATTTAGCCAAGTATAAGCAAGTTATGATATAGCCATGCTGCTCAGCTTTCTCTAGAGATTCTTTGTATATTTAATAATTGAAGGAATCTCTGCTTGTACTCTTCATTGCTACGTATCACCATAGAAAGCCTAGATCAGCTCCGGCCACCATGATGCTCAATAAGGTGGAGGAAATATTGAGTAGAAGCTTTGAGGAATAGTTTGCCTGTCAGCTCTTGGCAATGGCAGCCAGTCAAATTTGCTGCAGTTCCTGTTTGGAGATCCCAAACAGGAGATCCTCAATCAAATAAAATACATATTTGCCCAAATAAAACACTTCTGTACTGTGCACAGTCTTATCTATAGTGTAAACCACTTAGAAGTTTTTGTTGAGGAAGCCAATGTGGTGTAGTGGTTGGAGTGTCAGACTAGGAGACTAGATTTCTATTCCCCACATCACCATCATCATAATTTTATTATTTGTACCACGCCCATCTGACTGGGTTGCCCCAGCCACTCTGAGCAGCTTCCAACAAAATATAAAAACATAGGAAGTCACTAAACATTTAAAACTTCCCTAAGCAAGGCTGCCTTCAGATGTCTTCTAAAAGTCATATAGTTGTTTATCTCCTTGGCATCTGGTGGCAGGGCATTCCACAGGGTGGGCTGGACTGCCAAGAAGGCCCTCTGCCTGGTTCCCTGTAATCTCAGTTCTTGCAGTGAGGGAATTGCCAGAAGGCCCTTGGAGCTGGACCTTAGTGTCCAGGCTGAGTGATGGGGGTGGAGATGCTCCTTCAGGTATATGGGGCCAAGGCCATTTAGGGCTTTAAGGGTCAGCACCAACCCTCGAAAATGTTTTGGAAGCCATATAACCTTTTAGTGTTATATGGTCCTGGTGGCTACTCCCTGTCACCAGTCTAGCAGCCACATTCTGGATTGGTTGCAGTTTCCAAGTCACCTTCAAAAGTGCCCCCATGTAGTGTACATTTCAGTAGTCCAAGCAGGAGATAACCAGAGCATGTACCATTCTGGTGAAACAGTGTGCAGGCAGGTAGGGTTTCAGCTGATATATCAGATGGAGATGGTAAACAGCTCCCCTGGACACAGAATTGACCTGTGCCTCCATGGACATCTCTGAGTCCCAAATGACTTCCAGGCTGTGCACCTGGTCCTTCAGGGGCACAGTTACCCTAATGAGGGAGTCCCCCACATCTGCCCACCTCCTGTTCCCCAGAAACAGTACTTCTGTCTTTTCAGGATTCAGCCTCATTCCATTGACCACCATCCATACTCTATCCATATATCAATGGGTGACCTTGGGCCAGTCACAGTCTTTCAGTCTAACTATATATGCCACCTTGAACTCCTTGGAAGAAAAGTGGGATATAAATGTTATAATAAATAAATAAAACTTATTTGAACAAGGCCCACACGGAGGCAACAGTTCATACAAACAGGACTCCAGTTTTATACTGCGATATTAACTTCCAGAAATGTGATAGCATGGAGTATTATATACCTATACTATTGGCTATCAAGTTGGTAGCTACTAAGAAAATGAGAAATTAATTTGCAAAGAATTAAGACGTGAGGCACGATTGTCTCCTACTTTTTAAGGAGAGGAAAAATCACCAGCCAATGAATCTGCAATATTCAGGCCATCACCTTTGTTTGATAAGAAAACAGAAGGGGGAAGCATCTGCAGGAGGAAGAACAACAGCAGGAGAGATCATAAAAAACCCTCGGCAGTGGGAGATTTACTTCCTGCGTGCTGGCTCCAACTGATTAGCAACTAAGAAGAGGATCTGAAAGGCAAGCAGGGAATCAGAAGAGCAGTGGAAAGCATAAAACCACCACCATATGTAAGGGGTGCTCAGAAATGACAACTTGTTCACAAAGAATTATGGCTGCTTTAGCCTGTCTCCATATCATTTCTAATTTAATTTGACACAGCCCTGGTTTACATCAGGAAAGAGATCCTTACCCCCGAATGCATCTAAAAGAACCTAAAGGAGTGTCTCCACCCCCATCATTCTGCCCGGATGCTGAGGTCCAGCGCCGAGGGCCTTCTGGCGGTTCTCTCATTGCAAGAAGCAAAGCTACAGGGAACCAGGCAGAGGGCCTTCTCAGTAGTGGCGCTCGCCCTGTGGAACGCCCTCCTATCAGATGTCAAAGAAATAAATAACTACCTGACATTCAGAAGACATCTTAAGGCAGCCCTGTTCAGGGAAGATTTTAATGTGTGACATCTTAGTGTATTTTTGGTCTTTGTGGAAGCCGCCCAGAGTGGCTGTGGAAACCCAGCCAGATGGGCGGGGTACAAAAAATAAATTATTATTATTATTATTAAAACACCATTGGACATATGGCTACGACGAATATTCCTAAAAGTGCTTCTCTTTGATGAATTTGTGCATTCCCCGCCCCCTGCAACAGTATAGCTGAGATGCCCGCCAAATAAAGGGGAATGTTTGAAATACGCAACACAGCCCAGCTTGCCATTTAGTGCTCAGAACATGAAGCCCTGATTGGAAAGGGCAGAATGAACGATTAGTCTGCTGCCTGTTGATGTGACAACATCCTTAACTCTGCAAGGAGAGAGCCTTCTCTTTACAGTTGTTCCTAGAGGGGTTGCGCATTTGGAGTGTCAAGGCAACAGCCACTTCTTTCTAATCTAAAACCTATTACTTTTCCCCTACCTTGAACTAGGTCTCTCCTTTGCAGTTGAATACAAAGCACAGGTTTCTGTGTATAGAGGTTGGAAATCTCAGAACCATCTCCACTTGAAACATGCAGCTACGAGATGGAACAAAGGCAATGGGCTTAAATCAACAGAAGTAGAGTGTCCAGACCAAGGGAAGTCATAGTCCCACTCTATTCTGCCTTGGTCAGACCACACCTGGAATACTGTGTCCGATTCTGGGTACCACAATTTAAGAAGGATGTCAACAAGCTGGAACGTGTGCTGAGGAGAGCAACCAAGATGATCAAGGGCCTGGAAACTAAGCCTTACAAAGAGCACTTGAAGGAGCTTGGTATGTTTAGCCTGGAAAAGAGGAAACTGAGAGGAAATATGATAGCCATCTTCAAATATCTTAAGGTCTGTCACATGGAAGAGGGAGCATGCTTGTTTTCTCCTGCTCTGGAGGGCAGGACTTGGGGCAATGGCTTCAAGTTACAAGAAGGGGGATTCTGACTAAACATTCAGGAAAAAATTCTGACATTCTATGATTCTAAGTGGCCATGGGCCTCTTCCCTGACTGACTCTTCTGTTTCATAGGTAAACTATATGTAGATACAGATATCACAACTTTTTACACAATTTTTTTTTTAATGTTAGGACTTGTTTGGCTGGGTTAATTATTTAATTTTTTCATTTCTGAATGACACTTATCCAGCAGCTTACTTGTGAGGTGACTGAGGGTGGTGGGTTAATGCTATTTGAGGCTGCATCAACAGAAGAATGGCATCCTGATCAAAGGAAGCCATCACCCTACTCTATCTGCCTTAGTCCACACCTGGAGTCCTGGGTCTAGTTCTGGGTGCCACAATTTAAGAAGGATATTGACAAGCTGAATTTGTTCAGAGGAGGACAACCAAAATGATCAAGGCTCTGGAAACCTTATGAGGAATGGTTGAGCGAGTTGGGTATGTTTAGCCTGGTAAAGAGGTGACTGAGAGGATATATGATAAGGTACCCCTGCCCATACGGGCCAGTCTTGACAGACTCTAGGGTTGTGCGCCCATCTCACTCTATAGGCCGGGGGCCAGCGCTGTCCGCAGACACTTCCGGGTCACATGGCCAGCGTGACAAGCTGCATCTGGCAAGCCAGCGCAGCACACGGAACACCGTTTACCTTCCCGCTAGTAAGCGGTCCCTATTTATCTACTTGCACCCGGGGGTGCTTTCGAACTGCTAGGTTGGCAGGCGCTGGGACCGAGCAGTGGGAGTGCACCCCGCTGCGGGGATTCGAACCACCGACCTTTCGATCGGCAAGTCCTAGGCACTGAGGCTTTAACCCACAGCGCCACCCACGTCCCATAAAAGGATATATGATATATGATATATGATAGACATCTTCAAATGTCCAAAGGGTTGTCACAAGCTTGTTTTCTCCTGCTCCAGAGGCTAGGACCTGAACGAATGGATTCAAGTTTCAAGAAAGGAGATTTTGACTAGACATCAGGAAGAACTTTCTGACAGTAGGAGCTGTTCAACAGTGGAACAGACTTCCACAAGAGGTGATGGATCCTTGGAGGTTTTTAAGCAGTGGTTGGATGGCCATATGTCATGTATGATTTAATTGAGTTTCCTGCATCTCATGGGGTTGCACCAGATGATCCTTGGGGGGGGGGGGTCCCTTCCATCTCTACAGTATGAGATTCTATGATTCTGAAGGCTCCCTGTGCTGTAAAAGGACCATAAGAGGAGTTTCAAATCCCCAGCATTTTTGCGTAGGGCTGAGAGAGACTTCCTGTCTGAAATCCTAGAGAGCTGTCAGTGTAGACAGGACTGAGCTAGGTGGATCTGACTCAGCAGAAGACTGCTTCCCAAGTTACCATATCCTTATGTCTTTCTCTGGGCTTTAATTGAGGGTGGTTATGAAGCAATGACAAACCTAGACAGCATCTTAAAAAGCAGAGACATCACCTTGCCAACAAAGGTCCGTATAGTTAAAGCTATGGTTTTCCCAGTAGTGATGTATGGAAGTGAGAGCTGGACCATAAAGAAGGCTGATCGCCGAAGAATTGATGCTTTTGAATTATGGTGCTGGAGGAGACTCTTGAGAGTCCCATGGACTGCAAGAAGATCAAACCTATCTTAAGGAAATCAGCCCTGAGTGCTCACTGGAAGGACAGATCCTGAAGCTGAGGCTCCAATACTTTGGCCACCTCATGAGAAGAGAAGACTCCCTGGAAAAGACCCTGATGTTGGGAAAGATTGAGGGCACAAGGAGAAGGGGACGACAGAGGACGAGATGGCTGGATAGTGTTCTCGAAGCTACCAGCCTGAGTTTGACTAAACTGCGGGAGGCAGTGGAAGACAGGAGTGCCTGGCGTGCTCTGGTCCATGGGGTCACGAAGAGTCAGACACGACTAAATGACTAAACAACAACATGTGCGATCAGTGCACTTGCTGGATTTGTTTTAGATTTTAAACCATTTTTGCACTGTTTTCTTTAGAATTAATGACAAGAACCTCCCCCCTTTCCTGTGCTTACAGAAATGTCCAGCTGAAGATGCCATGAGGTTTTCAGGTAACTGAAACCCCCAGGAAAGCCCCCAGAAAGACAATTTGCAAAATAAAATAAAGGACACCAACACCTCTTGGTCATGTCAGAAGTAAGATAAGTGCAACAACAACAACAACATGAGAATTTCAGTAAAAAATATGCCGTTCACTAATTTCCAAATGCAATTTCTTTTCCCGTTAACTGATGGTGAATGATTTGAAAATGCAAAAGAAATATTTGGCACAAAACTAGTAAATTGAATGAGGATACATTTCTTTCATTGTTCATTAATTTAATTTTTTTTTAAAAAATGCAACCCCCTTACAACATTTTTTTTAGAAAAGTAGATTTTTTAAAAAGCTACTGCCTTTCTGAAATGCCTCCATGCGGGATCCTTAGGTGATGAAAAGAAGATTATCACAATATCTGCTATGCGCTGGAGTAACCGTTCCTTTTGATTTTATCTAATATGTATGAAGTTTGTACATGACAAGATTTTAAATGGAAGCAGAGTTTTATATCTAATTATAGCTAAGACCTTGTCACATCACCAAGATCGCATACAAGCCTCAGAGTAATCCCTCTGCTGTAACATCACTTTGTGCCCCATTGTGTCATGTCTTCCCTTTCTAGCTTATCTGGAAGTTGGCTAGAATTCAGGTATATTACATAGCAATCATATGCCAATAAGAAGTAGCTGTTTATACAGGATAACATTTTTGTGTGCTTTTTTAAATTACAGTGAAGAGGAATATTTGGTTGCAGCTGTCAAAGTCATTGTACAAGTGGAATGCTATGTTTGTGCAATGGAACCACCTCTCCCAATTCCTCTCCACCGAGCACATTGGCTTACCCCGCAATTGAGGGGGCTGGGGCCAAGGTCACACGATGGGTACACATCACTCATGCATGCCATATGATGTCCTGACGTGTTGTGCACATGCCATGCAGGTTGCGTGAGTGATGCGAGCATGCCGTGCAGTGTGCGTGCATGGCCATCACCGAATTTTGAGGGGGCCCATCCCCCTCCTTGATGTGGGATGTATCATCACTGAAGCAGTCAAACACAACATTTCCTGTTGCCTAGAGTGGACACACAGAGGAATGTTGCTCCAGACAGGGAGGGCTTCCTGTCATACCTGCTCTGGAGAACTCCTCCCCCTGTGTGTGACCAGGTAGATGGGTGTGACTCTAGAAGACCCTGTAAAAGGGCTCACCATGCAGCCATCTTCCCTTTTCCTCTTTCCTCTTTTTGGATTTCTCTCTTGTACCTCCTCTTCTGGCTCTTAGCCAGCACATGGCTCATCCTTACAGAGGATGGAAGCCACAAGGTAGAAAGGTTGAGGCCTAGCTCTTTTCTCTACTAATGTAACTGCAACCACAAGAAAAAAAAAAGCCTGCCTTCAGATTACTGCTGTGAACTGAATGTACTCTTACTCTTACTTTCAAAGAAGATTGTCGTGTTATTATTTTTAAGAGGGAAGTAAAAGGGGAAGCTTACCAGGAACAATCCAGACCGAACAAGCCAGACTGGATTGCTCAACTTAAATGATTCTAACGAGTCCGTCAACTTGCTTCCAGCAATGTGCACAAACTAGCATGAGTGAGGAGGGATAATAGTTAATCAATATCTCCTCTCCTACTTTCCTCAAAGGGACGCGGGTGGCACTGTGGTCTAAACCACTGAGCCTAGGGCTTGCTGATCAGAAGGTCAGCGGTTGGAATCCCCGTGACGGGGAGAGCTCCCGTTGCTCGGTCTCAGCTCCTGCCAACCTAGCAGTTCGAAAGCATGTAAAGTGCAAGTAGATAAATAGGTACCACTCCGGCGGGAAGGTAAACAGCGTTTCCGCGCACTGCTCTGGTTCGCCAGAAGTGGCTTAATCATTCTGGCCACATGACCCGGAAGCTGTATGCTAGCTCCCTCGGCCAGTAAAGCGAGATGAGCGCGGCAACCCCAGAGTCGTCCGCGACTGGACCTAACAGACAGGGGTCCCTTTACCTTTTTACTTTCCTCAACATTCCCACACTTGAAAATAAAGGGGGCCCTTGTCCCCTCAATTGCCCCCCTGCTCTCCACATGCCCCAAGAACCCACCATCTGCTGAGGATTTGGACCAGATGTGGAAGAAGGTCCTAGGGTGAGGAGAGGGATGGACAGCTCCACTGTGCAAATGGAAGTCATTCCACGAACACAATGGCTTTCCTGGATTCACCCAATGGGCAGAATATTTACATGAACAAAGGCAAAAACATTTTACTTTTTTTTTAAAAAAAATTTTTATTGATAAATGCAAACACAAACCAGAACACTAAACAAACTTATTATACATAGATACATACGCCTCTCAATTTAGATTACAAAAAAAGAAAACAAACATACAAACTAAACATACAGACATAAATCTTGACTTCTCTCCACCTATATGTGGCTTCCTTTGTTTCTTTTCTTCTTTTCGCTGTGTTATCAATATTATTTTCTCATCTTATACTTACTCTATAAGTTTCATTCATTGCATAGCAATATATTAATACCAGAACAATGTTTTTGGATGTATTCCTTCATGCAAGTCCACTCCTCTATCAGTTTTTGGTCTGATTGACCTCATACCACTGCTGTAAGTCTTGCTGATTCTATATATTCACAAAATCTTATTTGTCATTCTCTTATTGAGGAAGTTTTTTCTCCCTTCCAATTTTTTTGCTATCATCATTCTGGCCGCAGCGGTTGCATATAAGAAAACTTTTTTCCTAGTGGCAGGAATGTCAGTCAATATAATTCCCAAGAGATACGCCTCTGGTGTTTGTTTGTTTGTTTTGTTTTACATGATATTTTAAACATTTTTTAAATTTCCTCTTGAATGTCACTCCAAAATTGTTTAATATACACACACTCCCATCACATATGATACATGGTTCCAATCTCTGTTTTGCATCTCCAGCACAAATTAGATTTTGATTTATAAATTTTCACCAATTTGACCGGGGTTAAATACCATTGATATATCATTTCCATTATATTTTCCTCTGATTGTGATGCAGACTGTGAATTTGATATCATATTTCCATAATTTCTCCCATTGGTCTAATCGAATCGTGTGGCCTATGCACATTTTACTTCGAAAGTGCCACTTGGGGAAGTGGAAGGGGCAAGCAGAATATAAAATGGAAGACTGGTATAAAGAAGTGTGGGATATAGCTATTAATGATAAATTAACATGTGCCAGTAAGGAAAGACAAGGAATATGCAGGAGAAATGATTCTGAGGAGATATGGAGGGTGGTTGTAGAATTTGTACTGTTAAAATGGAAAGGGGTCAAACCATCGCAAGAGGTGTTGAAATTTTGGGAGGTTGGATAGTTACAATGGAATGGTCGTGGTGGTGGGGTGCACATTTTTATTCTTTTTTATTTATGATTATTATGATTATTAATGATTATTGCTTTGTCATTTTTTTTAAAAAAAGGATGTATAAAATGTAAATAAATGTATAAATGCATAAAATGGTGGCATTTCCCTCTTTGCAAAAAAGATACTTCTGTACTTATAGGTCTTTAAGTCTTTAACCTTTGGCTCATATCATTCTTTGCAATTATATTTCCCCAAGAGTTGATATTCTGCATAGTCATGGTAGAGTCAAACACATAAAGACATTCAAAAGGCTTCCACTGTAGAGAGCTGTTTCTAGGTCATAACATTTTATTGTGTGCAATCAGCAAAGGGTGGTGTGGCCAGAAAACCCTACATTGGTTTCTGAAATTACTGTGCTACTAGTATGTTCCAATCAATGAGAACCTTTCAGCCATGAACTTTTATTGATTTGTATTCCCTTGCGAAACTTAAACAGCCTTCCTTAAGTCTTCCAATTTCACTATCATGATTTATTTTTCTGGGGAGGAAATGGCTGAAGAATGACATTTATTTGTGTATCTGTACAACACTTACAGCACTTTTTAAAGAAGAAACCATGGTAATGAGTTTGCCTCCCTCTCTTCTGATTTGTCCTGTTCTGCTAAAATTCACATCCTCCCCATAATAGCAGGCTATTTTTGCAAGACCAAGTTCTTATCAAACAAAGCTATAAACTGAACCAGATTTCTTCACTTCATGTCACATTTGTGATAATGAGAGTCTTAATTCTAGGGTCATAGGCCTGGTGGAGTTTTGGATATGTAAAGCCCCAACATTACTTCTTCAGTAATGTTTTAAGTTCTCAATTTCACGGGGATAAGGTGGAGCTGTTGACCAAGAATGAGGACCTCCCTCTGATCTCCAATCCAGACACTGACTGACTCAGATCTGCTTCGTTTAGCAAAGTTACTGCATAATTTGCCTACAGACCACACTATGCCCAATATATATTTTTTATTCCAGTTTGAAAGATCCAGAATTGGCACTGTAGTGATTTGAAATGCTGATTTGTTTCAAAATAGCTAATGTACCTACATGTGATTTGGGTATTCTGATCACTATAAATCTCATACTTCACAGCCTACATGTAAAAAGCAGAATTCCTTAAAAAATTCTAGATTCCATCCATAAATCAAAGTACAACTAAAAACAATCCATTTTCTAGATACATGGAAGTAGTCGTTCAGAAAAAAAGGTATGCATTTAACAGGAATGGCTTTCATCTTCAAAATCAAGTATAAAATATATTTTACAGAATGTGAACAGGTAGATTTAATTAAATGAATCTGTTAAAAGGAATTAGCATTTCTTGGGGGAGGGGTGCATGTGTGTCAAGCAAGTTACTGACTGCCACAGTTTGGTTCAGTTGTCGATTCTGTTAGAAGCTTCACTTATAATCATGGGGAAAAATAACTAACAGAAATTAAATGACAGCTCTCTTTCTCTTCTGTCTTCCTCCACTGTTTCGAGCTTTCAGGCACAGGCTAGCAGATATAGAATCTTTTACCACCAATATCTAGGAATCTCAGGAGACCTAAACTGGAGGATGTCAGAAAGAGATTTGAATGAAAAACAATCTGAGAAATTCGAGGATCTTATTTTAATTCTTCTCCATCCTGAATCTAATTAGAATAATTTCTCTTGTTGTGATTTAGCTGCCTCCCTTTTATTTCCCCATTAAATTTGCTGACATGATGTGATTATTTTAAACTTTCAGCTTTCAGCAGGCGCCCTCAGTATTAATTTTTAAATGTTTGCTTATGCAGGTTTATGCAGATAATGAAATGGGGGGTCTTTTCCAGTTAGCAGGCGATCTGTGATTTTCATTTTTGCTTGCTTTTTATTTTAGATATAATTGATGTACAATGCTTTGAATTTTTAAAAATGAAATTGCAGTATACAATTTTAATCGACCTACAATGCAGTCCAGAAATTCCTGTTGGTGCCCCATAATTCAAGAGGAATTCCTGACAGCCAGATTTTCCCCCATTCAGGAGGTCAGCTTAAAGTTGCATCTAAACATATAAATTAGCATATGTAAGCGTCATGCAAATTTGTGTCATGGATCTGTCACCTGAGTATTTTACATTATCTCACAACACCCTTGCCATCAGACCTAACGATCATAGCCAGGTCAGGAATGATAAGAGCAATTTCTGGACCACCACAATTTAACCACACCTTCTTTAAAGTTGCCTTGAATTGCTAATCTAGCTCTTTTCGTCATATTAAGGCTAAGTTACATATCACTCCTTCCCATTACTTTTTGAGGTGTGTTTTCCATACAGGTGCTGAAGCCCACAGATTGTTGCTTCCCAATCTCTAGACCAAGCTTGATACCATGTTTGTTGGGGTTGGCATATGGCGTGACTTAGCCAGGAAAAGAGGAGTGTGATGACCTGGGACTCGGGCTCGGATTCGGAACCAGAGGAGTCTCAGTCTGCACCAGATCCTTTGCCTCAGGCATCATCTGAACCAAGTCTGGGGCCTGATCCTGAAGAGTTCTAGTCTGCACAGGTTCCCCTGCATCAAACACCAGCTGGGCTGAGTCAGGGGCACGAGCCTGCCCTGGCTCCAGATGCGGGGATTACCTCGTTGCCTTTAGCTAGGCCATCACTTACAGGTGCTCCACTACCAGTTGGGTCAGGGGAGGCTGAGGCGGCCCCTGGATCTAGTAACCCACCGACGTCTCCCGAGCGGCAGAGACTAAGGTCTGAGATAAAGAGAGACCTGAGTACTTGCAGGAGGAGTGCTTGCCTTCGGCCAAAATCAGGAGGTGAGTCGCTGGGGAATCAGGACCGGCCGTTACCCCAACAAAGATAAAAGGCTGTTGGACCCCGCCCCAGGTTGCGGAAGCAACATTGCTGTATGCCAGATCCTGCCCTTGCCTGGTTTCCTGCCTTGGCCCCGTCGGACTGACTCCTAGCGGAACCTTCAGATTCTGGACCGCGTTTCACGGGTTACCCCCAGGCCCAGCACAAGGAGATTGAGAGGAGATATGATAGCCACCTTCAACTATCTCAAGGGCTGTCACATGGAGGAGGGAGGGAGCTCGTTTTCTCCTGCTCTGGAGGGCAGGACTCAAACCAGTGGCTTCAAGTTACAAGAAGGGAGATTCTTACTAAACATCAGGAAGAACTTTCTGACAGTAAGAGCTGCTCAGCAGTGGAACAGACTCCTTTGAGAGGTGGTAGGCTCTCTCCTTCCTTGGAGGTTTTTAAGTAGAGATGGGATAGCCATCTGTAATATGTGCTTTGGCTCAGATTCCTGAATTGCAGCAGGTTTGACTTGATGACCCTTGGGGTCCTGTCCAACTCTACAATTCTATGATTCTGTGACTTGGTCACATCAAGCGTAGAACTCTAAAACTATAAAGGTAAAGGGACCCCTGACCATTAGGTCCAGTCGTGACCGACTCTGGGGTTGCGGCGCTCACCTTGCTTTATTGGCCAAGGGAGCTAACGTACAGCTTCTGGGTCATGTGGCTAGCATGACTAAGCCGCTTCTGGCGAACCAGAGCAGCGCACAGAAACGACGTTTACCTTCCCATCGGAGTGGTACCTATTTATCTACTTGCACTTTGACATGCTTTCGAACTGCTAGGTGGGCAGGAGCAGGGACCGAGCAACGGGAGCTCACCCCGTGGCGGGGATTCAAACTGCCAACCTTCTGATCAGCAAGTCCTAGGCTCTGTGGTTTAACCCACAGCGCCACCCACATCCCGCCCTCTAAAACTATAACGAACCATAAAATGTTTTGAGCATATTGTTGAGTGCGTCTTCTCCATCTAAACACTTTGCAGTGTGTGAATTCTTAGGAACTCCGGAATAGCGCCCTCTCTCTCTCTCTCTGAATCTGTACATTTCACCACCTTAATATTTAGTCATGATGAGAGAAGTGGTAGTTAATAGACTCTCCTTCAAATAACAAATAACCGACTAACTGTTTATTTAGACAATATTATGTAAATTAATTCATATAATGAATTATTAAAATTAGAAACAAGCTTGCTGCTTGTTACTTCATCAATTTCATGTTTCGTTAAATGGCTATTAACGAGAGACATGTTAGCATTTATGAAGGATAATATGGTGCTGAGCATTCCTGATGCCTCCAGCTGGTGTGGGCACCATTCACTGACTGTTTGCACTGGAGTAGACTCATCCGCTTCAGTGGAATTACACTAGAGAGACAGACCCAATCCAGATCCATCCTTTTCATAAAAAAAAATTGGTGTAAATCCAAACCAACGCAAAATCTTGACAGTTCTAAGCAATATGATACCTGCATAACTGTTTTAGTGAATTACATTTTAAGCCAAAAGTCTTCATTAGAGGTTATGCTTAGTTTAGTGGATTTCAAGACATCGATTTACTTGCTTCAGAATGTTGTAATAAAAACAGAGGAGAGAGAGAGAGACTGTCATCAGTTAGCTTCTATGGTTTTTATATGTGCATTTTGAGAGTCATAACAATTTGACATTTCATTTTATTGATGCTTAGATATTTAAAGTGGAACCCATCAAAGTATTGTTGTGCAACAAGGTCAGCCCATTTTACCACTCTATTTGCCCCATACGCTATCAAAATTAATTAATTGAAAGAATCAACCCTAATTCTGTGGAACACGGTTGTCTCAAAGTATCAATACCTTTGCTTTTAGCTTGCTCACAGATGAATTTGAGTTAGGAGTGACTAGTGAGATAGTCAGGTGGGCTGAAGATACAAAAATGTTTGGAGTGGTTAAAACAAAAAGGGAAAGCGCCACAAAATGTTATCCCAAAACTAAGTGAATGGGCAGTAAAATGGCAAATTCCGTGTAAGCAAGTACAGTGGTGCCCCGCAAGATGAACGCCTCGCAAGACGGAAAACCCGCTAGACGAAAGGGTTTTCCGTTTTGGAGGCGCTTCGCAAAACGAATTTCCCTATGGGCTTGCTTCACAAGACGAAAGCCCATAGGGAAATCTCCGGGACAGCGGGGAAGCGCAGCGCGTCTTCCCCACTGTCCTCAGACCTCCTCCCGCTGCCAGGCTTCGGAGCAGCCTTCCGAAGCCTGGCGGGGGGGCGGAGAGGTTTTTTTTAAAACCCCCGGGACAGCGGGGGACTTCTCCGCTGTCCGGGGCGATTTTAAAATGCTGCGGGCGGCAGCGCTGCCGCCCGGCAGCATTTAAAAAAACCCCGGGACAGCGGGTTTAAAATTGCCCCGGGCAGCGCATTTCTCCGCTGTCCCGGACGGCTTTTGAAGGCAGGCGGGGGGGGGGGAAGCAAAGACTTTCGCCCCCCACGGCATTCAGAAGAGGTCCAGGACCTCTTCTGAAGGCTGGCGGGGGGCAAAAGTCTTTGTCCCCCCTGCCTGCCTTCCCAGGGGCTTTTAAATCGCCCCGGACAGCGGAGAAGTCCTCCGCTGTCCCGGGGTTTTTTAAAATGCTGGGGGTGGGAAGAAAAGCCCTTGTCCCCCCCAGCCTTCAGAAGAGGTCGGGGGACATACTGTCCCCGGACCTGGTCTGAAGGCAGTTTCCGTAGGAATGCATTGATTGATTTTCAATGCATTCCTATGGGAAACCGTGCTTCGCAAGACGAAAAACTCGCAAGAAGAAAAAACTTGCGGAACGAATTAATTTCGTCTTGCGAGGCACCACTGTATAAAATGAGGCACATTGGGGCAAAAGAAAGTAATCTAAATTCCACATATATGATCATGGGGTCAGAACTGGAAGTGAATGATAAGGAAGGAGACCTTGGGGTCGCAAAGATGTCAACCCAGTGTGCATCAGCTGTGAAAAATATCTGCTCACCTGGGGCTCCGAGTGGGTGGCCTTTGCCAAATGGCGTGACTGTAGTGGGTCTGAGGAGGCTGCCATCTTCAGTATGGTTGTGGGAGGGGATGGTCACCTGGAGCCGGTCACCTGGAGCCACCCACTTCCAGCCACATCAGACAACCAGGTGTGGGCAGGCAGTGCCCATTCGGGGCCAGGAGCTGGGAGCCTTCTGGCAGTTCCCTCACTGCGAGAAGTGAAGCTACAGGGAACCAGGCAGAGGCCTTCTCGGTAGTGGCACCTACCCTGTGGAACGCCCTCTCAGGGGATGTCAGGCAGATGAATAACCATATAACCTTTAGAAGACATCTGAAGTGTTTAATGTGTAATGTTTTATTATGTTTTTATATATGTTAGAAGCTGCCCAGAGTAGCTGGGGCAACCCAGTCAGATGGGTAGGGTACAATTATTATTATTATTATTATTATTATTATTATTATTATTATTATTATTATTATTATTATTCCCAGGATGCTTCAAGACTGTTAAAATGGTTTACGAGTGTAGGGTATTGGTGACCCCTAGGAAACCTCATGATAAGTAACCTTTCCTTCTAAGGTTTTAATGCTGAGGGACTTTCTTGGAGGGGAAAAAAAACCCTTCCTCTATTATAAGGGATAATATTACAAAGCGAGTTCAAATGAAAACTATAAGGATAGTACCTACGGATAGATTCTATTTTGGTTTTTTTACTAAGCATTCACAAAGAGCTCCACTCAAGGCACTATTACAAGAGGCAATGGATCCCCCCTTCTTTTGTGTTCCCATAGGCTATAGTCCAAAGCTTTCTTTTATTATTAAGGGCTTTGGTTTGCTGAAGTCCATTATAATCTCCATAAATATTTCAGTAAATACTATACCGTGAGCCTGATTAGGGACAAAGGAAGGCTTGTTTCCTTTTCATCAGCTACATTGTTTACGACCATGGATTTGAACTAAATCTTTCGAGACAGATTCACAGTTCCCCTTTGACTAAACCCTGTCACTCTGCCTCTCTAAGCTATTTCAATAGAAAACAATAACATTTTTTTGTGGGTTCTTTTTTTTTTTTTTTTTTGCTGAAACCGGTACTTTTCCATCTTGTGCTCATCCACCCAGCACAGCCCCTGAGTGTTATCCTCTTCACTGTCATTTTGTGGAAAGAAAAATTAAATGTGGCAGTGTATGGGACTCACATGTCAACCATACTGTTCTTTCTCTTTTGGATCTTGGCAGCTGGAGGACCTGAACCCTGGACAACTCATTCCTGGACAACTTTGGACTGGAGATTTTAAAAAAGCCTTTTCTCATATTCAGACCTGCCCACTCTGATCATCAAAGGAAGCTGTGTTCATTATCCTGTAGCCTGCAGAGGTTCATCTCTTGAAAATCCTCTCCTCAGTGGTCCCCAACCTATGGAATGAGCTTCCAAAAAGATACCAAAGATGAAAAAAAACCTCAGGCCATTGGGGTTCTCTCCATGACACATGCCCTCCCTAGGCCACACCAGTCCTCCACATCCTCATTAAGGGCTTGGCCTAGATGGAATATGTCCAAAGGAGAATTGAGAGATTAAAAGGGGGTAATTGAGAGGGACACGGGTGGTGCTGTGGGTTAAACCACTGTGCCACTTGGGCTTGCTGATTGAAAGGTTAAACCACAGAGCCTAGGACTTGCTGATCAGAAGGTCGGCAGTTCGAATCCCCGTGATGGAGTGAGCTCCCATTGCTCGGTCCCAGCTCCTGCCAACCTAGCAGTTCGAAAGCACATCAAAGTGCAAGCAGATAAATAGGTACCACTCTGGAAGGAAGGTAAACAGCATTTCCGTGCGCTGCTCTGGTTTCGCCAGAAGCGGCTTAGTCATGCTGGCCACATGACCCAGAAAAACTGTCTGCGGAAGCGGACAAATGCCGGCTTCCTCGGCTTGTAAAGCGAGATGAGAACCGCAACCCAAGAGTTGTTCGCGACTGGACTTAATTGTCAGGGGTCCCTTTACCTTTATACACAAGTTAAAAACCTACAGCTCTTGAAGCATGGGAGGTCAGCCAAAAATTTATAATTAGACATAATATTTGGATTGTTTGATTTTGAATAATTTGTATAATTTGGAATATATAATATGGTTTGATTGGATTGTTAAAATGGAAATCTTATTATTATTATTATTATTATTATTATTATTATTATTATTATTATTATTATTAAAACCATACAGCTTTTGCATGCCAACTACTGTAGCAACATGTCAGGGACTGTACTGAAGAGGAGAACTGGGGATTGCCCCCTCCTTCTCCAGCAGTTTCAAGAGAAGAGAGAGACAGGATTGAATTACAACAGAACCCAGAGCTGCCAAATTATGAGGTGTCAGGAGAAGGAGTTGGAGGGGGAGAATTGCCAACAGAGATAGCTTGGAGAACATAGAAGGGCCACCATCCCCATGGCCTCACTGCTCAATTAGAATTCTAGAGCAAAGGGCTCAACGACATTTGTTTTCTGTGAGCCAAGGGCTGTTGCTGGGGAAAGAAGAGGAGGAGCTCAGAGTGAGCAACGTCACTATGGAGTTAAGGACTGGATTCTTTGTCTTGCAACACAATGACTTAATAAAACCATAAATAAGAACTTTCTTGTTTCTTCCTTGATCCTTGATGCTACTGGGGGAGGAGAGAATTCCCCAAGCCTGGCACAACATAAGAGCTCCATTTGCCTTGCCCACTGCTGACATGTGACACCTGAAATGCTACCCGTCAGAGAATGTAGCCGTCAGGCTCATAAAGATCCCCCACCCATGATCTGTTGAGCTTTAAAGGTAAAGGTAAAGGGGACCCCTGACCATTAAGTCCAGTCGTGACTGACTCTGGGGTTGCGGCGCTCATCTCGCTTTATTGGCTGAGGGAGCTGGCGTACAGCTTCCGGGTCATGTGGCCAGCATGACTAAGCTGCTTCTGGCAAACCAGAGCAGCCCACGAAAATGCCATTTACCTTCCCGCCGGAGTGGTACCTATTTATCTACTTGTACTTTGACATGCTTTTGAACTGCTAGGTTGGCAGGAGCAGGGACCAAGTAACTGGAGCTCACCCCGTTGCGGGGATTCGAACTGTCGACCTTCTGATCGGCAAGCCCTAGGCTCTGTGGTTTAACCCACAGCGCCACCCACGTCCCTCCTGTTGAGCTTTGGCCAACCTTAAATTCCCAGCATGTTCCCATTCCTGTCTCAGTGACGTCAATGCTGGCTTGGTCGTGTACACAGAATGGAAGATGGCAGGATCCGCAAGGATGTGCTCTATGGGGAGCTGGTTTTGGGCATCAGGCCCATTGGCAGACTAACTGTGTGTCACAAAGATGTCTGCAAATGTGACATGAAGGCTGGCAACATCAACCCCGCCTTGTGGGAATCCCTTGCAGACAACCGGAATGCCTGGAGACAGACGGTCACGTCGTGTATCTACAGCAGTGACGAGAGGAAGAATGAGCATTGGGAGAAGTGCAGAGAGAAGAACTGCCATGGTGCATCTCCTAACAGCAAAAACAGATGCCTTCCTCTCCTCTAGCTGCAATAAAACAAGTCTCTCCTTTATTGGTCTCTGCAGTCACACCAGCACTGTAACTCTCCAATGGTTTGACTTTGCCCATGACAAAACACTCTTCCATTGTTCATCGAGACAGACAGATGCCAACAAAAGAAATATATATCTATTTACTCAAAATTCCCCTGGCCTTTGATACTGGTTGCACGATTCCTGGTTATAAAAACACTGTGAAATGTTTTTATTGGGTTCTTTTTATTCCACATCGAATTGCTTTTTAATTGTTCTTTTGTACTGAACTGTTTTATTGTACACTGTCTGCAGTGGTATCTTTTAATAGAAGGTGGTATATGTAATATACTTTACTTTTAAAAAAAATAATCAAGGCATTTCACTCATCTCCTTGGTTCTAGGAAATCTAATTGATCCTTTTGGAGGCTGAGGAATTAGTGGGACAGGACAGGCATTCACAAGAAAGCTGAAAACCAGAAAGTGTATTTCATATGACAATCTTAAATGTACTGTTTAATGCAGTGGTGGGAAATTTATGGTCCTCAAGAGGTTGTTGGACTTCAAATCCCATCAGTCCCAGCCATCATGTTCGGTAGCCAGCAATAATGGGAGCGGAGCAATATAAGAAAGACCACAGGTTAGCCAGGGTGGGCTTAATGCTTACTAGTCCTTTGAGCCTAGTTTTCAATATCTTAAAAAATAAAATAAAATCCCAGAAGTTCCAGGGAGCCGGGGATGGTATGCATTTTATTCCAGATGTAAGTGAATTACTAGGATGTTCTCTCTCTCTCAGCAGCCTCTCCAGTTTCTGATATGTATTCCATTCTTTCATTGTTCCAACCACCCATACAGCACTTGTACAAAATGTTCTTTTCCGTTTAGAAATTTTAAAGCATTCAGCCAGTTGTTTTTGTTCATTCTCAGTCTCTTTCAGCTGTGATATAGGCTCCCTTTTATTCTGATGCTTTCCTTATATTTCTTTTGGCTTCAGCCAAGAAGTGAAATGCTTTCCCTCTTTCCCCCCTACTCGGGTGTTTCGCTTTCCATGCAGAGTAACAGTTGCAAGGTGGAGGGTGGGAGCCCAGCAGCGCATCGCCTTCCTTGATCCAGCCCGCCAGGAGTTCGAGGGCCAAGTTCTGAAGCTCATGGAGGCTCCCTGCACAATTTAGAAGCTTGCATAATAAGTTACACAGGGAGCCCTCGTGAACAGAGGAGGCTTCCCGCTTCAGAGCTTCACCTTCAAAACTCACAGGGTGCTGAAAAAGAAAAAAATTCACAGGCAGCTTCATAGACATGAGATAACTCGGATGACAAAGAATGAATAGCTCATACAGTTTTCTGGTTGCTGCATGGAAACCTTACTGTTTTATTTTTCCAAACGTTGGCCCAGATATGAATAGCAATCAGTAGTTGGGGAGAAATCCTCCAATGACATCAAGTTCTTGGTAATCCCATTAGCCAGCCAACCAAAAGTGGCCAATGACCTAAAAATAAATTATCCCAGCCAGACCAGCACCCAAATCAACTTGTAGTTTGTCTGCAGTTCACATTGATACCACATGTTTCAAGCACATGGCTGCCCCCCAAAGAATCCTGGGCGAGCCGTTGTGGCAGGAAGGTAAACGGCATTTCCATGCACTCTGGTTTCCATCACAGTGTCCCGTTGTACCAGAAGCAGCTTAGTCCTGCTGGCCACATGACCCGGAAAGCTGTCTATGGACAAACGCCAGCTCTCTTGGCCTGAAAGTGAGATGAGCACTGCAACCCCATAGTCACCTTTGACTGGACTTAACCATCCAGGTCTCCTTTACCTTTACCTTTAATATGCATAAACCATCTTGCCCCATTGAGCAACCTGGCCACTGAATTCTGCACCACCTGAAGTTTCTGAACCATCTTCAGAGGCAGCCCAACATATAACATGTTGCTGTCATCTAACCTAGAGGTTACCAGCACATAGATGACAGATGTTAGTCCACCCCTGTCCAGATAGGGGTGCACTCTGGAAGGCGCTCTGTGCCACTGAGACCACTTGAGCCTCAAGTGACAGCAAAGGATCCCGAAGCATCCCCCAACTGCATCTATGTTCCTCCAGAGGGAGTACAACCTAAGGTTACCAGATTTCTTCAATGAATCTGGGGACACATTAAGTAAGTAAGTAAGTAAGTAAGTAAGTAAGTAAGTAAATAAGTCAGTAAGTAAATACTACATGTTCAGGACATTGATGCTGCACCGATAGTGGTGGCAGAGGGGCAACCGCCACCTTGACCTCAACCACCATGT